>NW_024704743.1:111768813-112191313 GCF_018977255.1 Callorhinchus milii | reverse complement strand
TATGGCATTTAGCATTCTTTTTTCCCATGCTTGTCGAATGTGTTTCTTTTGAAGCACAGTGTAATTTAATCTATATAAGTAGCCTGGATTTATTTATTACAAAATGCTATTTGAATATCAAGTGCTATAGATTACAATACAGATTATGTATTTGTGAAAAGTGGCTGAATGCACAAATATATTTCACAATTTATTGTGCAGGTTAATGCACATGTCGTTAACAACAGCACATCAGCAAATGCAATCTGTATTGTAGACATGTAGAAATGCAGGAATGATTTAAATGTGGAGTTCAGCATGTCTTACCCTTCTTGCCATTGCCTTATTTTTTAACCATCATCCAATGGACTGTAGAAGATGTATAGGGGGTTGATAGCTTTGCTCACTAAATTTATGTGTGGAATTACAGGCTGTAGGGTGCCATAAATGGATTGTTAAAAGAGCTTTTTTGTTGCATATGGGACATATTCAGTTTATTAATGTGTTTCATAATCAAATGGATGTCTTACATTTGACTCAGTTTATTTACCATGCATAACTAACCACACAGAGGATTTGAAGGGGGTAAAGTGCTAAAAGCTAGAGATCAGATTGGAGAAGAAGGTATTTGACACTCAAAGAAGATTTAGTGTCTGATTCATACACTGGTTGAGGAGCTTGTTAGGTATGGTTGATAGGAGCAGGCCAATAGGAGGCATACACAATCCATGCAATTTTACTGGCACTGTAATTGAACCTTTTAAAACAGAAAGGAAACATTAACTCTTAACAGATTGCAGTAAGGGTCTGTCGTAAGTGACCTCACTGTTGTAACAATTACACCATTTTTTTAAATGTGCTCTTCTTTTTGAAAGGATTAGATGATTTGTTTCAACTCACTGAAGAGAGGTTTTTTTTAGTGTCATTAGCAATCAACAAGCATATTTGAAAAAGAAAGAAAATCAGACTGAAAACAACATTTCCTTTTAATGCATTGTATTTTCGTCACTTTACAAAGGAACCCTGTGCCAATACAACAAATACAATTCTGCAGTGATGTCGTTCCCTTTAGTTAAACACACATCTGATCAACTGAGATATCTGATAATCATAGTCCATAGAACAGAGTACTGTCAACCAGCCACATCTTCATTTAACTAAATATCTTTACAAATGATCCAGGTGCCTGTAATTGTAGAATAAGATTTACAAAACATTCAAATTCTGCGGGCCTCTGTTTCCCTTTGGAGAAGACTTATGCTTATAGCTTCTGTGGCAATGGCATGGTTTACCTGATACTGTAGCTATAAGGCTTTGTTGCACGTTAATGTGTGTTCCCACATACTGGGTGAGCTTTTTCCTCTTGGGGATTAAAGCACTTTTTTTAAGGTACAGTCCATGAGCCAGAAATACTCAGTTTCAAAGCAGGAAGGTACAAGCTGTGATTTAATCATCTCAAAATGATTTCAGTCAAACATATACATTGCAGATAGCAGTCCGTTTTTATATAAATATTTGCAATTAGCAGTGGTGAATGCAGAACAGCATTCATGCCTTTTTAATCAGGAAAATAAAATGGATATTTTATATTTGTTAATAGTGCATTCTTGCATTATTTCAATATTATAATTAATGATTGATACACGTTACAGTGTATTAAATCTCTGAAACATTGGCTTTTATAGTATTATGACAAGTTTTGGTTATCTCGCTCTATGAAGGATGTCAGGGCCCTAGAGAGTGGATGCAGAAGAAATTCACTAGGATGATGCTGAGGATGAGTGGATTGACCTATGAATGGAGACTGGAGGAAATGGAACAGAGAAGGTTGAGGGAAGACCTGATAGAGATCTTTAAAAATTATGAGGGGTTTTGATAGAGTAGATGGGGAGAAATTATTTTCACTGGTCAGTGAGTCAGTGACCAGAGGGCACAATTTTAGATAATTGCCAAAGGAGAAAAGGGGGAGATTCGGAAGAATGTTTTTACACAGAGAGTTGTTATGATGTGGAGAGAGTGCCCTGCCATTTGTGGTGGTCAGGGAAGGATCCATATTAGCTTTCACGATAATGGATAAAATGGATCAAAATGGATAAAAAAAGAGTCAATTGCAGGGGTATTGCTGTATGTGTGGGGGGTGGGGTTGAGAGTGTGGGTGGGAGCAGGTAAATGGGACTGAATAGATGAACAGATATGATGAGCTGAATGGCCACTTTCTGAACTGTAAAGTTCTGCAGTTCAAAACTGAAAGAGATCACTTAAGGATTCACTGTATATTTTAAAACAAAAACAAAATCATGCTGGATTTGTCCATGGGAATGTGTCTTATCACAGAAAGGAGTTTTGTTATCTGTTTTTAAATACAAACCAGTAAGCCATCACTGCAGCACTGCAGGTTAAACAATATCAATTATCATTTAAGACAAAAGATATAAGAACAATAACAATGTACCGTATATTTAAATATTACAGGAAATCTGACCATAAAACAAAATTCCTGTCGACATGAATTGGGATATGAAATACAGAAATATGGAATTGCTTCAAACCAGGATTTTAGATGGATAAGATTTAATATCTTTTATCCGCATTTTTAAAAAAAAATGAGAATAATCATATCTGGAATGCGTTTTGCATGGTTGTAATCTAATCAGGGAGTCCTGAAGTCATGATATACCCAGAGAGAAGTTTGAGCATTTTGTAACCATTATCTGACTCGGAGATGAGATTACAGCTGAGAACTCATTCCCTGATATCTCTGGATTGTTCTAATATATAGTTTTGTTTGTTTGCATTGTATTTTAATTCCATTTTAGGTGTTTCTTATTGCACTGCCAGCATCCTCTTTGTCCTTATTACTTTCAAAAGATCAGAAAGAGAACTAATTATTTTTATTAAAAGGAAGGTCATCAGGATTTAGCTTGTTTGGTGTATTATTGTATATTAATTCTTGCCTCATGAATTCTGTCCTGCTTTGAGACAGTGTTTGCTTATTTTTTCATCTGCAATATAACATTGGATGAGGATTTCTCCAACATTTACACTTCACGCACACAATATCGGCCTGACTCCTTCATTCAAACAATATGTTACTCTTACTGATTCAACTCTTCCTTCTGCAACACAATACAATGTAAATTTGCATGGGTATAGCACCTTACGTGTTGGGAGGACATCCTAAAGTACTTAACACTCCAGGCTTGGCATCCGAGCTGGAGGTGGGAGCCAAGGGAGAGGGGAAAACATGGTCAAAGTGGTAGGTCTTGAGATGGACCTTGAACCATATAAAAAAAACTAAAGGTACAGGGCTACGTACTATCGACAATTCCGTGCGGAGCATTACCTGACTGTTGTACCTGAGCCAATCTGTGGTCTTTACTCGGAGGGTAATCAGCAACTGGAACAGGTTGCTAGGAAAGGTGGACGTGAAGCTGGTGACCCCCACAAAATGTTAAATTGGGGTTTGCCTGCTCTGCTCGATCTGAATTCCTCTGTTAACACAGGAAACACAGAGCAAGAGAGGCTGATTTCAGGGGAGGGTGGATTTAATTTTAAATGTTTTAAGAAAATAGTAGCTATGCCACCGAGAAACTGGTTGGATGGAAACCCTGCCTCATTTCCTATTGCCACTTTCATTCTATGCTGATCTCACTGTTGAGAACATACAGTCAATATTTGTATTAATTTACCAAATTGGAGGGGTGCATTGCCTGATCCAGGTTGTGGGTATAAATCAATACAGTTTGCAGGTTGTGTTGACCATGTAAAATCACATACACAGAGGGCGTTACAGGTGCCCTGAACAATATATATGATCACCAACCAATATGAAATATGTCAGGAGGTTACATGGTTAACTCAAGGCACAAATTAGACTATGGTGAAAATTGTTGCCTTTCTCTTATGCTCCACTCATTGGCATGCCACTATTATTGAAGAGTTATCCACCTTCCAGGTTAGTGCAACTACAAGTGCAGCTGTGTTCTAGTGCTCTATAGTCAGTCTCATTTCCAGGTTTCTAATAACAAAACTTTTTTGTGGGTAAGTGATCTCTGGTAATTAAATGAATCAGCCTTTGTATTTGCAAAAATCTTTACATAGGTTCAAACAAAATGCCTTGCTAACGTTACAATCCCTGCTTTAGGTTTAATATGTAATCTTCCTTGCGTCATTTGTACAACTATGGAAATGAAGTATTAACAAATGCAATCTATTAAGTGCTTTTAAAGAGATTTTAATTGTAAAAAAAAGTTGCATCGAAAATGTAGTTTTCGCAAATTTGTGCTTTACAAAAAAGAATTCCATTGCCGATAATTGGATCCGTTATTTATTGCATCAAATGGATCTGGATGTTAAGGTAAGCACTCTGGGACTCTACCTGGCTGAAGGGCACTCTGTCAATGCAAGTTGCTGTTGTTGTTCGTGGTCTCCTTGACCACAGTCTCAGTGACAAAATCTGAGAAACTCGGTCCACAGCATTCGGCTTCCAGCTCTCAAATTGCCATCTTTTAACATCCAGGAGCAGGATGCAGACTTTTTGAGTTTATTTGCTTACTAAAATCGAGCATTTATAAAGTGCCCTTCATCCAGTTTAGTATCTCGGAACCCGGAAATTATATAGAATTACACAAAATAATACAATGTGTAAACAGGCCATTCGGCCCAACTAGTCTGTGTTGCTGTTTATACTCCACACAAGCCTGCCACATAAACCTCCTAATCTCCTCTCCTATACCCCTCTATTCCCTTCTCCCTCAATGCATGTATAGATCAAGGTTTCTGTGAGGTACATTGATGCTTTGTGTTTCAATTGCAGCTGCCAGCAGAGTGATCCCATTTCTATGCCTTTTCTATATCCTTTCCTCAATGCCCTTACTTCCTTTGAAGAGGTGTAGATCGAGATAAACAAATGCTTTGCAGGACAGGATTTCTTTGAGGTCAGGAAAACTTAAGAGGAATACGGTAATTATAATAGTAATTCTTCCGTTTGGTATAGAACCTTTCACGTTAGGAGGATGTCTCAAACCACTTCACAGGATATACTATAAAGTGTGGTTACTGTTCATTTTGGTAGGCGACTGCATTTATTATCCAAATTGGGGGTTTTATTGCCATGAAGTGGCAATCACACAGCACTGTGTTTGATGCCACTTCATGGGATGGCAGCAATAATAATCCTTGGATTTGATATGGCACCTTATCACATTGTCAAGATGTCTCAAGCCCTTCACAGTATATACTGTAATGTGAATTGACTATATTTTGTGGATGAACCAACAACATGACTGTTAATGTAGCTCGGATACGATTTACCTCCAGAGTGGAGTTCCCACTGGTTAATGAGGATTGGACCAATGTAAGATTGAGATTTTGTTTCAAGTTTAGAAATCTTTTGTTCACTTTGAAAATCTTCGCTCTGCAGCACTTTTCTGTGTGCCGGTCTTTCTATTTTTTTCTACTGCAGGTTTTGCAATTCTTTTGAATTGAAACACATTGTGCACGTTTCAGTGATGTTATGCAACAAAAAACATCACTTAAAGAACTCTCAGCCATCTACTTGATGGAGAGAGCTCACTGATGTTAAGTTGACAGCTTTGGACTAATAACCTGAAAAGAGTCAGGAGTCCTCTTGTTCATATCTACATGCTATAGCAGCTCTGAGTGCTTCTTGCTTGCTAACCTTGCCACTTTTTAATCAAGTACTTGCTCGGGGTAGGGGAGATCAGTAGAGTTGGCTGAGGGGACGTTGCTTGTTGAATGTTTGAATGGGTGCCTGAAAAGCTCTGCAACTGTTAGTTGTCATGGAAGTATTTTTTTTTTTAACTTAACAATTTGGAAAAGGTATGGTTTAATTATTACTTACAAAGATACACATTATACTTAATTCCCAGAAAACAAAGGGTTTATCGAGCCACACTAAATGTATTCTTGTTTACTGATATTTCTTGTAACACTAACAACACAAAGTGGAGTGAGAAAGGTTTGATTAGATGTGAGTACAAGAGAAACGGGAACCAGTCCTGCAACTCCTACCTCCCCTCCACCCAGTGTCATCTTGGCTCATTTGGTACCAGTCTCCCCACATTGAGCTCAAATTCTAGACTGACACTCTAATATTAGACCAATACGCTAATATAGTCTGGGGGGAGCAATGGATTGTCGGAAATGTCGTCATTTGAATGAGATATTAAATCAAGGTTCTGCTCACCTCCTCAGGTGGCCATTAAACATCCCGTGGAACTATTGCAGAAGAGACAGGAACAATCCCCTAGATAATATTGGTCATTCACTTCATGGCTGTTTGTGGGACATTATTGAGTGCAAATTAGTCATTGCCTGAAGTGATGGTTGAATCAGATAGTAGAAATGCATTCAAGGAGAAGCTTGACTTTCACATGAGGGAGAGGGGAAAGAAGGGCATATGAGGGAGTAAGGAAGGTGTGGAGATTCATGTACAGTATAAATACCGGCAAGGACTGGTTGGGACGAGTGGCCTGTTTCAGTGCTGTACATTCTTTGTAAGAGAGCATAGCATAACCCAAACCTTAAACCTTGATGGGTGGATCACTGTCTGGCAAGCAGTAGGAAGCTTGCCAGAAAGTGATCACAATGTCAAGCTACGCTATTTGGTTAAATTTCTATGGTATTCCTCAATGCACAATACACAACCCTCAGTCCCCAAACCTTGCCAACCAGAGCCTAATACTGTCCAGGATTTGGTAAGCAAGGTGCATCCCTCAGGAAGAAAGTGTGTATTCATTTCTGATGCAGGGAATATTTCAACATACTTTCAGCATATGAATTGAACACACATATGTTGAACTCACTGATATCACTGATATATCACTCAATGATATGAATGTTGTACTCTCGAGGGTAGTACAAGGACAAAATAACAGGAACCACTAGCCACGATTGTCCACCAACATTCAATGGTACAGATTTTCTTTGCCAAAAAGCAGGATAAGGTATTATCCATTTATTCCGTCAAATGGATTTAGTCCAAAGTAATACAATGAACAAAACATTGACTAAACTTTTCTTGTTATAAGTAAACCATTGATTCTAAGGTTACAGAAGTGAATCTGAGTGTGCAATAATGCTTTGGCTGCTGGAATAATAACACATTCAATCACTTCTGTAATCCTCGGGTCAATAGTTTACTGCAATAGCCGTCAACTACAGTCAATATTTGTGTATTATTCTATGGCGATCAGTGTTATGTTCAAATTCCCCCACGTGGATATCTTACAATGAAAATAAAGATTGTTTGACAGACTTGTCGGTTAACCATTAATATTCTACGCTGTGAATACAGTGGGCAATGGATTGCAACAAATGACCACCCAAAAACCCAAACTGCAGAAGTCTATTTTCTTTTCAAAATAAAATTAAATTGGAAAAAAAATCCCCTTTTAAAATAAACATGGAATATTGGTATATTTGTGGTATAATATTGGGGTATTTTCTGTCCATCAGTAATTTGTACATCATGTGGTCCAGGGTATAAGTTTCTCTGGGTGGTTTGTACACCTATCACAAATTCCAAAAAAGTCTATTCACAAGAGATCACATTTGAAGAAGGCCCTTTGGCCTTAATATCACCCTTCCAGGCTACTGACCCTAATGTTCCCCCAACGTAACATCAAGCTGCTGTTAAATGAGTTCAGCTTCTTGGCTTCAACAACCCTTCCTGGTAACTTGTTCCAGTTGGCTGGATAAATAAATACTTCCTGGTGTCTGTCTTGAACTTGCCTTTTGTTTATGAAAATACTGAATTGTTTTATTTCTGTGCAGTTAAGAAAAAGAGTAAGTCATACTTTCATCAAAACATTTTCTCTGTGCAGTGTCCTTTAAAATAACGGGACTTAAAGCCTCCTTAGTAACGAGTTGATTTTGATAGCTGGTGACTTGAGGAAAGTCCTCTTCAGATGAATAGCTTCTAATTGTATAGATTTATACTCAGTTTCTGAATACAATATAGAAACAACAACAACAAGATTACATTTGTATAGCGTCTTTCACGTCAGGAGCACGTCCCAAGGCGCTGGACAGTGTACAGCATTTCAGCCCTGAGCTGGGGTCGGTCGGGGGTGGGGGGGAGAAGGAAGGGGAGGGGAAGTGGGGTGGCCAATGGCATGGTCGAAGAGGAGGGTCCTGAGGCGGGACTTGAAAGAGGCTAAGGAGGGGACGAGGCGGAGTGACTGGGGGATGGAATTCCAGAGGTTGGGGGCAGAGTGGCTGAAGGCTCTCCCGCTAATGTTGGGGCCGGTGGGTCGGGGGACGTGGAGCAGGCCAGAGCCGGCTGAGCGGAGGGAACGGGCGGGTTGGTAGGGGGTTAGGAGGTAGCAGAGATAGGGTGGGGTGAGGCCATGGAGGGCTTTGTAGGTGAGGACCAGGATCTTGAACTAGATCCTCTGAAGGATAAGGAGCCGATCGGGAGACAGGGGAGATGGGGTCACGGAGTTTGGTGCGGGAGGGGACACGAGCTGCAGCGTTCTGGATTATCTGCAGCCTGTGGAGGGAGGAGTTGGGAAGGCTGACAAGCAGGGTGTTTGCATAGTTGAGTCTGGAGGCGATGAAGGCATGAACAAGAGTTTCAGCGGTCTGAGGGGTGAGGTAATGGCGGAGTCGGGCGATGTTATGGAGGTGAGGGAAGGCAGAGCGGGTCATGGCTTGAATGTGGGGGAGAAAAGACAGTTGAGGGTCGAACAAGACACCTAGGTTCCTGACTGGCTGGTGAGTTGAAGTGTGCAACCATGGAGGTTGATGTTGCCAGAGCCAGAGTGCAGAGGTGCTGGCGTGAGCCAATCAAGAGGGCCTCAGTCTTGTTCACATTCAATTGTAGGAAATTTGCCCTCATCCAGGACTTGATGTCCGACAGGTAGTCTGTCAGGACAGCAATGGTCCTGGAGTTGAGGGTGGAGGCAGAAGGATAGAGTTGGGTATCATCCGCACACAAATGGAAGTTGACCCCATGTCTGCGGATGATGTCACCAAGGGGGAGCATGTAGATATTAAAGAGGAGAGGGCCAAGGACGGAGCCCGGGTGGATGCCAGATGTGACAGTGCAGGGGCTGGCGGAGAAACCATTAGAGGCAACGAAGTGGATACGGTGAGAGACATAGGATTCGATCCAGGCAAGGGCAGGACGTGAAATGGATTTATATAGTGCCCTCCACGCCGGACGGCGTCTCAGAGCGCTTTACAGTAATGGATCCCGGGATAGAGCCAGGGGGATGGGGGGGTGGGGATTAAGTAAAGAGGAGAGGCGGTGTCTGAGGATAGAGTTATGGAATTGATGGTTTGCTGAACAATAAACCACTTGTGGAACTTAAGCTGTATTTTTATAAGAACACAATAATCTTTACATTTTTGATATAGTTCCTTTCACACAGGGAGAACATCTCAAATGGCTTCACAGGATATACTGCAAGTGTCGCCATTGTGTATTTTGTTATCAGTTATGATGCCAGGGTCATGATTTGTTTTATTTTTAGTTGAATTAAAATTCTAGCTTTTGTCTGGTTTATATGATACATTTGTTCATTTGTAATCAATTGTTTTGTGCATTTTAAAAATGAATTTCATTTTTCTTGATCCAACTTACGTGGACAATTGACATTTGGCATGATAATGTATCGAGAGGGGGGAGGAAGGGGAAGGTTCAATGATAGAGAGCCCCCCCCCCCTGTTGTGCAGTTAAGTAAATGCTGTCATGTGTCATTTGTTTAAAAGTAGTCTCATTTGAAGAATAAATCTTTGCTCTCCTGCACATATCTATTTTACTGAATAAATGTGTTCTGAAGAGACCAAAGGCCCAGAATGGTTCATGTTCTTACGCTTAGCATAGCTTTCTGAAAATTTAAAATTTGTGGAATTTTGGAAAACTGTCTGAAATTCAGACTGAATTTTGAAGTTATTTTTTCTCCAAAGACCTGAAAAGAACTGAGTAATACTGACTTTAACACTGATATTGAATTTAAAACCGTTTAAGTGCTCTGGGATGCTACCCTGTGTGAGGGACGCTATATAAATGCAAGTTGTTGTTTCCAAAATTCCACACAATTGTACAGGACAGTGGCCTTGAGATTAAGAAAGAGAGAGCGTTCTGACCCCTTGAGGCTCCTGTCCTAAAATGGAAGATCATTGCAGAATTTTGGAAACAAAATAAATTTTAATTGTAATTTAGAAACTTTTTTAAAAAAGTGCAGGGAACTGGCTTTCCAAACTAAGAAATAAATATTCCTTACATTTGATATAGCACCTTTTGTGTATTTTGAGGGCAATTTTTTACAGCAACGTCCCATGAACAGCCATGAAGTAATGACCAATTTTATGGTGGGGGGCAGTGGTGGGGGGGGGGGGGCGTATTGTTGGCCAGGACACAGGAAGAAATTCTCTATTGTGCAGTTCTTGTTCATCTAAAGTAATTGCGTTAAAACCTGAAGGTAGTATTTCTTACATGTTGTCAATTTTTCCAATGCCTGAAAGCTGAGAGTTCTTTCACATATCCAGAGAAGTAGGATTAATGAGCAAGTGTTGTGTAGTGTATTGAGAAATCAATTCTTGGTCACTTTTCATGGAGTAGTATTAAATTGAGAATCTTAAAATCTGTTACTGAAGATTTACTTTTATACATAAACTATTACCTGTACTGCTGTGAATGTATTGGAATATTGCAGTAAAATGTTAAATTGATCCAACCCTAAGCATTAAATAAGAACTGAGGGTGATATACTTTGTGTCAGCCTGGCTCAGTTGGTAGCACTCTATCCTCAGAAGGCTATAGATTCAGGTCCCACACTGGGACTTTAATAATAAAATAATAATAATCCTTGCATTTGATATAGTGCTTTTCACGTCTCAAAGTGCTTCGCAGAATATACTGTAAAGTGAATTGACTATATTTGTGGGCGAAACGTGGCAGTTAATTGTCCACAGCAGTGTCTCACAAACAGTCGTGGATTGAGTGACTACATTTTTTTATGGATTATTATCCCCGGAAAAGCAATCCACCAATCGACTAACTTACTACTTACTGCTAGGTAAACAGAGGTGTGTGGAGTAAGGAAAGTTGCCCAACATTTTGCCCTGCCGGGAATTGAAGCCAGGTCTCTCGCTTGCGAGTGCTCTAACCACTGAGCTACAGCACTCCACAATTTTGAACTTATAGTGTCTAGCTGACACTAATGCAGTGCTGGGGGAGCTTTGAATTGTTAAAGGTTCCGTCCTTTGAAAGAGGTGTTAAACCAAGGTCCCTTCTTCCTGTCCTGGTTGACGTTAAAGATCCCATAATAATAATAGTAATAATAATCCTTGCATTAGATATTCTGTAAAGTAAATTGACCGTATATTTTGTGGATGAAACGTTAGCCCACGTTTGAACAGAAAAGGGAGTTTCTCCTGGTGTCCTGGTCAATGATCCCCTGGTTTGCGGGACATTGCTGTGCGCAAATTGTCTGCCACGCTCGCCTACAAAGCACAAAGCACAAAGTCACTGCACTTTGCAGTAAATCCTGTGAAGTGCTTTGAGACATCCTTCCTACATCAAAGGAGCCATATCAAATGTAAGGATTATGACTGTAATTATTGCTCATCCGGGTGTCTTTGGGGGTTCTCTGCAGACCTATGACCTTGTCAATCATGTGAGTCTTGATATTTCCATAGGTAGGGAAACAAGCCACCAAAGAATATCACCAAATTATTTTATAAATTATTTTATATATATATATACACAATAACACCAACAACAGATTACATTTGTATAGCTCCTTTCCAGTTGGGACAATACCCCAAGGCGTTAGACAGTTAGGGATTTGGACCCTATAGAATAATATATTATTATATACATAATGTATACAATAAATATAAAAAATGGAGTTCTCATCAAATGATAAGCCTCAGGCATTTTTCAAAAATAAAAGCAGGGGTAATGTTTGGACTGTCTGATCCTGTGCTTTTCTCAGTGGACTGCTGCCCGGGCGATCCAAGACTGAATTCTGATCTCCATTTACATTTATACTTCACCTTCTTGAAAGGTCAACCTTTACATGTCTCGTATGGATTGACTGTGGGAGAGAAGAAACACCTTTTTTGTATCCTTCCATCACGCAAGCATTCTTCTTGGTCTGGGTATGCAGGCTGGACTATCCAACAGAGGAATGTCGTGCGGAGAGAGAGGCTCATTCGTGGTCGGGACAATGGAAACAATGGGACAGATTTCTCCACGTCCTTGGATTCACACATTCTGACATTATAATCTGTACCCTAGAGGCTGTCAGGAAATATGAATTTTAGCAAAATAACACCACACTTTATATTTATCCTGTAATACTGCACTTTGTCATTTGTAGTTTCTGGTAGCCCAGGAAAGCTACGCTCATAACTTCTAGTTAAATTGAAGATGGTTGGAGAGTTCAAATTACACCATTCACACCACTGTATTTTACCAAAAATTTAACATATAAATATTGTATTTCAGATTAAGGTTATAGTGTCACTTTTCCAATTATGTACCTGTCAAATTCTGGTAAATTTCTCATCTAAATCAACCAGCCAGTCATCTCTGTTTACTCAGGCTGGCTTAGGAATAGAACTGTCAGTAAGTAGATTACTGCATTAAAATGTAAATGGAATTTAAGAGAAAAATGATTTGAATGAAATACCGCAATGGCAAAAAAATTAAAACTGAAGTAACAATATCCCGACTTTAAAAAAATAAACATTACTATGTGGACTGTTTTTAATATTTTGCTGTCCGTTTCCAATTGAAGGAAGTATTTACAATGGGGTTAGATCAGCACACAGATAAGAGAAGGCAATGAATCAGGAACCCTGGAGGGCTTCATATAAAGCAGATTCATCCCTTTTCAATGTTCTTCCTTCTCCATTGATGGAAATCAGTACATGTCATGTGAGCAGGTATCTTCACAGCATATAAAAAAATAACAATAATCCAGCCTCCCTTTTGAGGGTGAATTCTGCGTGCAACCATTTGATGGTTAATTTAAAAAAGAAGCTGCACTGAATATATCTCTTCCTCCTGTCTTTGCCAGTTTTGTTTGTAGCGCTTTTGTAGTTCTGGCAAAGCTGCCCTGCTGTTACTGTCTATGTGCATGTGTGTGTGGAGAAAGTCAGGGTTTAGCCAAGGTTTGAAGCCTCTGTTCTGAATAATAGCACAAGCACTTAGCTATTTTGTGTTTCGAGATGCTGAAGTCGATGCTTGCTGTTTGCTGTTGTGGTATCAGTTAATACTGGAGAGGCGCTCTGCAGAGAAAACTACCACAGTAGCTAAGGGGTCCGATTCCCAAGTCATTGGCACAACAAAACCCAGGTGGTTGATGTAAGTGCAAAAGTCAACATTTCTCTCTTCCCCCCCCAGCTCTGCAACGTAGGAATGTTGGCTCAACGGTAGCATCACAGGTGAGATTAAGGAGAGCAGTCAAGAGCTTTAGTGTTATAGGAACATAGGAACAAGAATAGGCCATTCAGCCCCTCGAGCCTATCCTGCCATTCTATGATCATGGCTGACCTGCAGCTCAACTCCAATTACCGCCCTCGCCCCATATCCCTTGAAATGCTTACCTAACAAAAATCTATCCACCTCAGTCTTGAATATTTGAACGGATTTTGTTTTTTAAAAACTTTTTTTTGTTAACTGAGTATGTATGTTGTTTAGGGACATGAGTTAATTTGGAGTTTTATATTTGTCTGTAGTGTGCATATGGGATTGTGAGACCTTCAAGTGAGAAAGCTCCAGTACCTTTCGCCTTTTTGTTGCCTTCATCTCAGCTACTGGATAGCAGCTTTGCCAGAACATTACTAAAGTGCATTACGATTGCTTATGACTTGCCCAGTAAGGGCTTAAAAAATGGTTCAGTTGATTACTCCTCAGTTGGTCTGTTGCACTTTGATCTGATGTGAGCATCTCTGTCAACCTACTAATATAATACTTGCAATTTCTTGCGCTGTTTGGGAGTTTTATGTCTACTCTTCGCTTGATGTTACCTTGATGATTGTAAAGTGAATGCCAGGAGCTGGTAACATCAAAGGTCCCAGTGGAGAAGAATTGAGTTTAATCTCCACATTCATGGTTGCTCTCTCCACCTCACTCTGTCTCTGGAATCTGTTCAGCTCCCTTTCCTTCCTTACATCCTGGTGGAACGGGGAGAAAGCAGGTCGGAGAAGTCAGGAGGTGCCTTCCTCTTCAACCTTCCTCCTCTCTGCTCAGTGTCAGGCTCCACCACTGTTAAGAGCTCTGAGACGCATGAAGGATGCTATATAAATGCAAGTTGTTGTTGTTGGAGGGGCTTGAATGGAGACTAGAGGGAGAGGTGTAAATGCAGTTGATTTGCAAAAATGTGATCTAGAACTTCAGCAAGGAAAGGTAAGTTAGATATGAGCTGCTAGTTTGTAACGTCATTGGTGTGCTAGACATTCAAGTCATATTGAAAGTGAAGGGTCCATTCAGCATTGTATATTCATAAAGGTAAAGATTATGGGTAGTCATTCTCAAATAGCTCTAATTAATTGAAAACCATAAAAACCTCCAGGTGGCCTAAAAATAAGCGGTACTCCAATGGAAAAGTAATGATTTTTCAACACTTTTCCTCTGGAAATAACAGATCACAGAATGGATCAATTCCAAGATCCTCTAACTCATCTACAAATTAGTTCATGCCCAGGTACCCCTCTACCTTTCTGACCTGTTTTTTCTTTAGACAACTATCTGCTACCTCCGCTCGGCTGGCTCTGGCCTCCTGCTTGTCTCTCTTCCCTCCGCTCCACCATCGGCGGTCGTACTTTCAGCCACTATTCCTCAAAGCTTTGGAACTCTCTGCCCCAATCCCTCCACCTTGTGCCCACTTTCCCCTCTTTTAGATCATGGCTGAAAACTTTTCTCTTCGACCATGCTTATGATCAATTCCTCTCCTGGCTCGCTGTCTGGCTCCCTCACTGTTAAGCATTCCAAGACGTTGTTGTTGTATACAGATAACATTCACAATAATCACCTTTAAATCTTAGAAAACAAAATCAAGTCAGAGGACTAGAGAGCAGTGAATATTATACTTCTACTTAAAAAGGGAAATAGGATAAGCTACAAAATTATAGGCACATTAGGATGTCTCAGTTATGGGTAAAATTCCAGAGAATTTATTATGGAGTGAAAAATAAGGATTGATTTGGGAAACTCAGGATGGATTGGTAAAAGACAAGACATGCAGTCTCAATCTCAAAGATCCCAAATCTTATAGCCAGAAAATTGTGGGTTCAAGTCGTATAATGGGATTTTGAGTTTACATTCTTGGCAGTGCAATGCCGGGGTGAGCCTGGCATTGTGACAGGTGCAGCTGTCAGATGAGATATGAAATCCCATCTACCTGTTGAGGTGATAGTAAAGATCCTGTGCCACTATTCGAAAAGAGAAGGGAGTTTCATCTGGGGGATTGGCTAACAATCCCCCAGATGAAATGGCTTTTTATGGAATATTTCTGCATATGAGTTGGCTGCTGTGTCATCACCAAAAATGTCAGTAAATATTACAGTAAACACAAATTAATCAAGAGCACGTTGTTATGTTTGCTTTCGCAGAACTGCAATGCAAGTACAGTCACTGTAGACAATGATTTGTTGAGTTTGCAAACATGGGGAAGCTTAAGGCTGTAATATGCAAGGTGTTCCTTAGACAACATGCAGGCTCTGGGAATAAGGTAGTTGTTCTGCTTTGTCTCAAACACTGTGCATTATTGTGGGATTTCATACGCATCTGATATATGGAGCACTTACCAGTCATAAAAAGCTTTTTTAAACAATATTTTACAACTTTTGTAAATCCCATTTTCAGGCTTCCACATTTTAGTTTTTTTGTGCTAAACATTTCTAAATGCTTAATGAATCATAGTATCTTGCATACCCACTAACAATCATTGAATGTGACCGTACCTGCGTGTTGTCTAAGTGCTCTGAGAAGCTACCCTGCATGGAGGGTGCTATATAAATGCAAGTTATTGTTGTTATTATACCCTTAATTTATACTGCATGCTGCCCCTCATCCTTTTTTGTCTTTTATTTCAGTGGGTCAGGCTGACTCCAATTCTTAAAGGGGCAGCACCAGGGTCATGAAAAGCTATCTGTTGGAGGTGTTTTTGTTTGTTTCTGAACACACAGCCTAATGACATAAATCACTTCAAAATGCAAAATACTTCCAACACTTGCACGTGAGGTCATCGTGTCAGAGCAGACAGACAGAACTGCTTCCTGCTCAAACAAACAAACGTTTGCCAAACACTTCTGCGTTAAGTGGCCTTTAAAAATTGTTGCCAGATCACTTGAAGGATTGTTAGTTCCGCAGAACTATAGGAAAATGTGTCCACATGTGAAACAAGGTTTATCAAGCTTATAAAGTTTGAGATAACTTTTCCTGAGTTCCCTTGGAATGGCTCGTTGTTCATTCAATCTTGATGTTGTAAAAGATTTAGTATGATTGTAAATTATTACATTGTATCTGTAATAAACTATAAAACTTCCTACCTTGGTTACAGAAATACGTCTTGGTTACTGCACACAAGAATAACAATGCTATTTTGAATGCAATGAAATCAGTTACAACAATAACAACAACAAATTACACTTGTATAGCGTCCTTCAAGTTGGAAAGACATCTCAGGGTGCTGGACAGTCAAGCGTTTTCCTACCCGAGCTGGGAGTTGGGGTCAGGAGGGATGGAGGCCTGGGTGGGTGGGGTGGGAGGGTGTCCGAAGACATGGTCGAAGAGGAAAATCTTTAGACAGGACTTGAAGGAGGCAAGAGAGGGGGTGAGGTGGAGGGATTGTGTGATAGCGTTCCAGAGCATGGGGGCAGAGATGCTGAATGCCCAACCACCAATAGTGGGGCAGGAAATGCGGGGAACCTGAAGCAGACCAGTGTCCGCTGAACGGAGGAAGCGGTCAGGCTGATATGGGATTAGAAGTTCGGAGAGGTAGTGGGGAGCAAAACCATGGAGGATGAGAACGAGGGTTACGCTGAACACACTACAACAACAATTTATATTTATATACAGCTTTTCATGGAGAGTGGGAAGTAGGGATGTATTAGGAAATGCTGGTGAGGACGTTATTGGGGACATCAAGTCTGGAGATGACAAAGGTCTGGATAATGGTTTTAGCCAGATAAGGTGGGAAATGGGGATTGAGGCGAGCAGTGTAGCAAAGAGGAAGAAAAGTGATCTTGGCCAGAGACCAGATGTAAGGAATGAAAGAGAGCTGAGTGTTGAATAAGGTTGCACACAGTCTCGGACAGGTTTTGGTGAAAATTGTGCCACTGTGTTACCATGTTTGAACAGTTCAGCTAAAAACTTTGGAAATACTTGACATTTTTGACCCTTTAAAATTTCTACTGAGTACATGCATTTGTTAAAAGCAAAGAACTTCTTTTAATTGGTTCTGGCAAGAGTTTACAAGAAATGTTATGCCTTGTTTTTACTGCACTATTCACAACTGTATCTCCATGAGAAACTCAGTATAAATTGGGATTGAGAAGCACAAATCCAAATGCTGGATGTCCCATTGCTTTGCATAAAAGTAGCAGTGGGAATAGTTGTTACCATCTCTCCTAAGTTCTTCTTAAGGAACTTTTTNCTAAAGTCTAGCGTCAGTGCTTGGAGTCTTGTAGCTTAGTTGTTAGAGCACTCGCCTCACAAGCGAGAGGACCTGGGTTCGATTCCCAGGCAGGGCAAAACATTGGGCTAGTTTCCTTACTCCACATGTTTCTGGTTATCTATCAGTAAGTTGGAATCTGGTTGTTAGATCGGTTGTTAGATTGTTAGATTCTTGTGGATTGCTTTTCCAGGTGTAATAATCCCTTAAAAAAAAAGTAAATAAATAAATAAATAATTTGGTCACTCAAACCACAACTGTTTGTGGGATGTTGCTGTGCACAATTGGCTGCCGCGTTTCGCCCACAAAATATACAGACAATTCACTTTACATTACATTCTGTGAAGTGCTTTGAGATGTCCCGAAGACATAATAAGGCGCTTAATCAAATGCAAGGATTAATATTATTATTATATAACCCAGAATTCTGAAAACAGGGTTGTCCTGCTCACCAGACTACAGAAGCTACACTCTGCTCCATGTCCTCTCCCGCACCAGGCTCTATGAACACACCTTTTACCCTCTTCCTTGCTCAGCTGCACTGGATCCCTATCCCCTAGTAGATTTCAAAATCCTCATTCTCGCTTTCAAATCCTGTTCCATTGGTGGGTGAGTTTTCATCCATGCTACCCTCGCTCAGTAGAACTGTATCCCAGAGCCCGTCTGCTCGCTTCCTTCCTCCCTCCCTCCCTCCATTCCCTCCCTCCCCACCTTTGAAGCCCACTTTAAGAACTATGTTTTCACTGAACGTTCGGTCACCTTCCCTCACCGCGAACCCCTGCCCCCTCCACCCCCCAAGTGCTTAGAGATGCCCTTTGAGGCGCTGTATAAATGCAAATTAGTGTTGTTGTTTAACTCCGCATTATAATGAGGAGTGGGAAGTATAAATCCAGTGTACTGATCTACATGACTCAACTTCTGGCAGCAGTCATGCTTTGCTTCGAGCAATACACATAAGGCATCTGTTTTATTTTATATATAAGGAATTGGCGGTGAGAATCTTTATCCTTGTCCCCACATAGTGTTTCTCATAAATAGATAGACATCTGCACACTCCCCATGTCCTACGCTATTCTCAAAGGGTGCCAGGAAATATGATTATTTTTAGTACAGTGTTTAGTACTGATAACATTGGGAGTTACAAACTACTAATTCGCTGTAGTTATCCACTATTGATTAATACCTCTTTACTCAAATGCAAGGATTATTATTTACAATGTACATGTAAAAGCTGGTATACAATTCACACCTTCATGCCTATTATTTATTTAGTTATACCCTATGCATTATGCACAGGAAAAATATTATATGGCTGAATGTCAACAGAGATTGGATTTCCTTCTGGCTATAATTTTGCTTTTTAGAAACAAGATCAAAGGAAAGACTGACACTCGTACAGTAGGAAGACTTAATTCCTTGTATATACCGCAGTGGGAATGTTGTTAATACATGAAATTTGGTAAAACTGATATTTTTTAAAATATTTCCCACAAATATTTGATGTCTTTTCAGTGCTCTAAGACACTACCCTGCATGACAGTTGTGATGGAAATGCACGTAGTAGTTGATAAGTGAAACATTTAGCATAAAAGGGAGTTGATCCCCATGTCCTGGCCTACAACCACCCAGATAAAAATCAGGCGTTCAATTCACGGCAGCCTGCGGGACACTGCTGTGTGCAAATTAGCTGCCCCATTTGCGTACAAAATCCACAGGCACTACACTTTACAATAAAATCCTGTGAAGCACTTTGAGACTTCTTCCTGACATGAAAGGCGCCATATTAAATGCAAGGATTATTATTATTATAATTCAAAAGATATATTTGAACAAAACAATAAATAATTCCAGATTTCAGAAGTTTAACTATTCATCCTGAAATGCATATTTGACGTATGAATTAGGCAAATTATATCTGAGGGGAACACTCGAGTAGAGCTTTGTATTTGCACAGCACACTTGGGAGAATAGTGTGTCGCTGGGAAAAAGATGTTAGCAGTGAATACAGTAGAGAGCCAATAAAAGGAAGTCTACAATTTGAACAGGATATATAATAGATAATAAAAATAATAATCCTTGCATTTGATATCGTGCTTTTCACGTCTTCTAGACATCTCAAAGTGCTTCACAGAATAGACTGTAAAGTGAATTGACTGTATATTTGTGGGCAAAATGCAGCAGCCAATTGTGCACAGTAGTGTCCCACAAACAGTCGTGGATTGAAATGACGAATTTATTATCGTTTTTTTTTAGGGATTATTATCAGGCGTGTGGAGTAAGGAAACTTAACCAAGGTTTCACCCTGCCGGGAATCGAATCCAGGTTTCTTGCTTGCAAAGCAAGTGCTCTAACCACTGAGCTACAGGACTCCACCTTAGTAAAGGCTTGCTGACAAAGGATAATAATAATAATAATAATAATAATCCTTGCATTTGATATAGCGCTTTTCACGTCGGGAGGACGTCCCAAAGCGCTTCACAGAATAGACTGTAAAGTGAATTGACTGTATATTTGTGGGCGAACGCGGCAGCCAATTGCGCACAGCAATGTCCCACAAACAGTCGTAGATTGAAAATGACCAATTTATTATTGTTTTTTGTTTTTGGAGGGATTATTATCCCTCCAAAAGGATCTCTAATAACAAGAACTCTTATGTCTATGACATTTTCCAGAAGGGAGCAGGCAGAAAAGAAGAGAGGTAAACTGTTTGTTATTAATGTTTTAAATGAATTTAAGGAACACAAAATAAGAGAATGGCACAGTAAATGGGAAAGGCTTTAATTTTCCTGATAGCACTTTAGGTGATGCATGTTCATATGATTACAAGCATTTGGTACAAAGAAGCTAGATATAATAATTATCCTTGCATTTTGACACAGCATTTTTTAAGTCGGGTGGATGTCTCAAAGCACTTCCCAGGATTTTATTGCAACACTCTGTGTATTTTGTAAGCAAACGGCTAGCCACTGAGAGGAGTGCCGCATTGTCAGAGATGCTGTCATTTGGATGAGATGTCAAACCAAGGTCCTGTCTGCCTGTTCAGGTGCATGTTAAAGATCCTGTGACACTTTTCAAAAAGTGCAGCTTTCTATGGCCAAGAATCTTTCATATAAATAGTTTGTTCACTTCATGGCTTTTTGTGGGGGGATATTGTTGCGTGCAAATTGACTACTGACTTTGCCAACAAATTCCATGGTTACTACACTTTGCAGTAAACCCATGAAATCCTTTGAGATGTCTCAAAGATGTGATGAGGTGCCACATCAAAATGCAAGGAATATTGTTATTAAGCAAGACATAACGTATGTTCTGTGTTTCTGTTGGAACCACTTGTAGCAGTTTTTAAGGCACAGCCTTTGTGTCAGATACTAGTTACATGTAGATCAACCGGAAGATTCACTTTCCTTCTTGACGTAATTATGGTTTGGAATGATTTCAGACAGAAGACGTTGGATATCTGCCCTTTACTAAATATTGTTATCAGAGGAAAGTAGAGCAACAAATCTTTGAGTAGAAATCAAAATGACAAGTCCATCTGGAAATCAGCAGTGTCAGAGATATCAATAAGCTCATGAATTACAATGTAGGCACACAACTCATTTAGATCAAGGAAAATTTGGACCAGTGAAAAGCTCTCCCCATCACTTTATGACAAGGTGAGGAAAATTCAAGTAATTGTGCCAAAGATTAGCTATAAAACCTGTGATACTCTTATCATACTTACCATATTATGATACAAAGAAGTCATTTTTCAACTTCCCATAATCAACATAGTCAAACTAAAACTTACATACCTTTAGGTACAAATTTAAAATGTGTGATGAGCTAACAAACATGTGCATTGGAAAACATAGTTTTATAGTAATCGACATCTTCATAATAATATAGTAGCAAAATTCTTGCATTTGACACAGCCGTTTTAACATTTGGAGGATGCCTCAAAGAGCTTCACAGGATTTATCATAAAGTGCAGTGACTGTATTTTGTAGGCAAACACGGCAGCTAATTTGCACACAGTAACATCCCACAAATAGGCACGAATTGAACAACCAATTTTATTTGGGGGTTTGTTGGCCAGGTCACTAGAGAAACTCCCTTTTCTTTACAATAATGCCATGGGATCTTTTACGTTCACCTGAACAAACTGATGGGATCTTGGTTTAACGTCTCATCAGAACACATCCAAAAATGTGGAACACCTCCCAGCACTGTATTGAAGTTTCAGCTTAAGTTCAATGTCTCAACGTGAGCTTGAACCTACGACCTTCCGACTCAGAGGTGACAGTGTTGCTGACTGAGCCAGAATGGCATTCACTAGCCCCTGGGTATAATAACACCCTTTGTAACTGTCAAACCAATCAGCAGACCAAATATTGGACTTGTAGATCGTAGGCCTGAACTGCCAGATAGA
Organism: Callorhinchus milii; assembly: GCF_018977255.1. Classification (NCBI taxonomy): domain Eukaryota; kingdom Metazoa; phylum Chordata; class Chondrichthyes; order Chimaeriformes; family Callorhinchidae; genus Callorhinchus; species Callorhinchus milii. The sequence continues at coordinate 112,169,266 of NW_024704743.1, read as the reverse complement.
GGGATATTGGGTTGGCTGAACAAAATAAGTCAGAGAAAAGTTGACATCTTACTAATCAGCCAATTCAATACCCTGAAGTAGTGATGCAACGCGTAGTGCAGCCAGTGACTTGGTACTATTGAAAGGAGTGGCAGGGGGTGGGGGTAATCCAGCATCATTCTAATGCATGGGAATTTCCATGCGTGGGTGGGATGCATGGAAATCTCTGTATGGTTTGGTAATGGGTGGTCCCCATATGTCGGACATCCAGCTGACTAATAAACAAGTCTACCCCAGCACAACATTGTCAAACCACAGAACCACAAGCCACCTGAGGCTCCTGAAGGGTCTTGGCGTGGCTCACAGCATTTGCTCACACATCAGCTTCTTGAGTAAATTGGCTGCCACATTCACCTACGAAGTACAGTCACTACACTTTACAGTAAAATTCTGTGAAGTGCTTTGAGACATCTTCCTGACATTAAATGCGATATAATATATGAAATAATAATAATAATCCTTGCATTTGACATAGCGCTTTTCACGTACACTAGACATCTCAAAGCACTTCACAGAATACACTGTAAAGTGAATTGACTCTATATTTGTGGGTGAAATGCAGCAGCCAATTGCACACAGCAGTGTCCCACAAACAGTTATGGATTGACCAAATTATTATATTTTTTTTAGGGATTATTATCCCCAGAAAAGCAATCCGCCAATTGACTAACAGCCGGGTTCCTATTTATTGATAGGTAAACAGAGGCAGGTGGAGTAAGGAAACTTACCCAACATTTCACCCTGCCGGGAATCGAACTCAGGTCTCTCGCTTGTGTGGCGAGTGCTGTAACCACTGAGCTACAGGACTCCACAGATTATAATCTGCACTTACAAAGCACTTTTTATGTAAAAGTAAACGTTATATAAGCAGCCAATCTGTGCCAGCAAAGCCCCATAAACAACAATGAGAAGGACAGAGAATCGATTTGAATTTGCATCCAAGCATAACAAACCTTTATTACCAGTTATTTGTTAAAACCCTAAACGCCATGTCAAGGTGATGGGTATAAATCTCTGCGAAACAGGAGAAGTCCCATTGTGGAGGTCCTGGAACATTGTTATTGAAGTTAGTTTTATTCAAGGAGCTGTACACATTAGGAGTTCAGACCCATTGTAGAGCTGATTGAAGAGCAAAGGTTGGGAACCTTTCAGCTGTATATTTCAAATGAAGGGTCACATTTCGAATCATTTCGAGTGCAGCAAAAAAAAACACAACAAGCCAAAGCAGGACGTGATACATTATTGAAACAAGTTATACACCAGACACACTTAGAGCGTACAAACTATTCAACACATTTAAAAACTCAATAGTAAAGGATACCCAGGAGGCACTGAAGAAGGATCTGTCAATACAACTATACTGCTTTGCCTGGGGAGCTCTGTGGCTGAATACACACACAGCCACTCGGAGCACAAGATTACATCTGATACAGCTAAAGATACTGTAAAGGTTTTGTCTGACACCGAGATGCCGATACATCATGAAGGTGAGCAGCTCAGCTGTCTTCCGTCAAAGCCAAAGATAATTCAGTTCAATTATACACCTGGTGTAGCTTTGCTGTATGATCTGGCTCCTTTAACATGAGGCCTGAAACATCAATGAGGCTGGACCTGGTGGAGCAGAGCTCCAGCACCTGGAACCTTTAGGAACTCACTTGGACAAGTAGTTTGACGCTTGGCTTTCTTGGCTTTCCCAGGGTTGTAACGATAGCCTTAATTCATTGCCTGTTTCATGAACAAGGTTTGGGTTTCCAAATAATTTGGACTGGTATTTCTGAGATGAAGGGCTGTTGGCTAGGGTACAGCGAGAACAACAACAACAACAACAAGATTGCATTTATAGAGCACCTTTCACTATGGAGGATGTCCCAAGGCACTGGACAGTTGGGTCGGGACCCGAGTAGGGGGGAAATGGTCAGGGTGAGGGGAGGGAAGGGAGGGAGCGTGCAGGGGGTAGAGAGTCGAGAGGGGAGCTGAAGGCACGGTTGAAGCTTCCTTCTCTTTTCGAATCGTGCCATGGGATCTTCAACCTGAATAGGCAGAGTGAACCTTTGTTAAAGTCGCATCTGAAGGACGGCAGACTGACAATGCAGCTCTCCTCCAGCTTAGTCGATGAGTTCATAATCCAAACCTTCTGATCCATAGGCAATAGTGTTATCAACTGAATTAGGCTTTATCTTTCAATGTTCTCAATAGGGAACATCCCATTCTTTTTTACCTAATTCTTTCTTCCGAAACATCTTTAAAGGTGGAGTCCTGTAGCTCAGTGGTTAGAGCACTCGCCTTGCAAGCAAAAGACCTGGGTTCAATTCCAGGCAGGGTGAAACCTTGGGTGAGTTTCCTTACTCCACACACCTAATAATAATCCCTCCAAAAAAAATAATAAATTGGTCATTTTCAATCCACGACTGTTTGTGGGACACTGCTGTGCGCAATTGGCTGCCACGTTTTGCCCACAAATATACAGTCAATTCACTTTACAGTCTATTCTGTGAAGCGCTTTGAGACATCGAGAAGACATGAAAAGCGCTATATCAAATGCAAGGATTATTATTATTATTATAAAGTCTCATTTTTTCTAACAATTTTAACATCCTCATTATTCTAAGAAGTCAACTGGTGAGAGAACAGTTTGAAAAAAACGGGAAAAAAGCCACTTATTTACAACCAGAATGAATTTCTATCTGTGTGGGGTAGAGGGTAGGGTAGACATTCCTCTTCAATTAATCCATATCCCAAAATTCCCTCTGGTTGTTCCTCTTTAACATCTTGGCCTGGGGCTTTTTAGCCAGTGAGTTCTCTGATGGCAATTTGCCTGAATGGACTGATTAGGATCCCAAGGCTCTATGTAAGAATAGTTTCCCCTCTGCTTTCTTTTTGTGAATAGAAGGAAAAGGAGATTTTTAGGCCTCTATGTCTGAAAGACAGTGCCTCATTTCTCTGGATACAGAGATCCTTTTCATCAATACTGTGGTGCATGTTGGTGTCTAAACTTTTGTTCTGATTTTGTCTTGGATCTTTGCTATGCTCTGCTTCTGAAAACTCTAATGCCACACATCATATGTAATAGTCTTAATTTATTCTGTGATGGTATTGGTTCCTTGTCCAGTCTTGATGCTAGTCTAATCCTATAGTAAGGACTTCTGTGGACTGTGGAAGAGAAAAACCTCACAAACCTTTTATCCAGTTAAGTGAAAAACCTCCATTAGTGTTGGTCAGTGGGAAGAAGTCTAGTATTCTCAATGAGTGCAGTGAGCGTGAGATTACATTGTAGTGTGAAGCTTGTCGAATGCTACAATTGAATTGTGTGCTTAGTGCTTGAGTTGCAAACAGAATGTTTTTTCCAAACCAAGCAACAATAATAGTTTGTGCCTCTCAATCTGCAGGTAAAAAGGGACAGATATTAAGAAACTTACTTTCCAGAATGAGAGGGTTGTCTGTCACCAACTTTAAAGATACTCTTGTTAAAATGGCACTTCACGAGCCATTACTCTGAATGTTTAAGCATCAGATTATATGCAACAATGTGGATATTGCAGGAAAGAAACAATTTATGCTGCCTTAACATGTTGAAATGTCTTAAGTACATGTAAGTAATTACTGTCAAGTGTAGTCACCATTTTTATGCCAAATGCAATAGTTATTTGTGCACAGCAATGTCCCACAGAGAGCGATGAGGTGAATGACCAATTAATCTGGAGTAGTGTTGGCCAAGACACTGGGAGAGGCTCCCTTTTCTTTTTCGATAGTGCCATGCGATCTTTAACATTCTGCTGAATAGACAGATGTTTAAGATCTCACCCAAAGATGGCACCTCAGTCAATGTTAGCCTGGACTATGAGCTAAAAGACCCAAACCTGGGGGTTTCAACCAGGCTTGGATTAAAATTCTTGCCTCTGAGTCAGAAAATTATGGGTTGAAGCCCAACCTTGTGAATTTTAGCTCATAGTCTAGGCTGACACTCCAGCGCAGTGCAAAGGGACCGCTGCATTGACAGAGGTGCAATCCTTCTGATGAGACATGAAAACAAGATCTCATTTGACTTTATTTCTCATTTGACCGTTCAGGTGGATGTTTCCGGTGGGAGTTTTTTCCAATATCCTCGTGAATAATCCCCCACATAAAACATTGGTCAAACATTTCATGACTGATTTTGAGACATTAATGTGTATAAATTGGCTGCCATGTTTGCCTACAGTCACTTAATTTAACAGTATGTCCTGTCTAGCACTTTGAGATGTCCTTTAGATATGAAAGGTGTTATATCAAATGTAAGGATTATCATTATAATCTCTATACAACAACAAATTGTAGTTATGTAGTGCTTTTCATGTCAGGAGAATGTCCCAAGGCACTCTACAAGAAGGTTTGGGGTAATTTGCCTTCCTACTCCAATCCCCTTTGTCAGAGTGGTCCGTGGCACATGGAAAAGAAATATAAAAGATGATTTATAGGGCATGATCTTTTCTATTGCTTTCCACTAGTGTTTCATACCACTATCTGACAAGAGAGAGGGGGGGTGGTAAGTAACTTTCTATGCTTCTAGAAACCTCTGTATGAGAGATTTGGGTTAATTCATCCTCCAACTCATGAACCCTCTTTGTGGATAAACTCTTCACATATGCTGCTCAAGATATCAATTTATTTTAGTTTATATAGGCATCATTTTTCATCAGATTATATATTCCTTACTATTTATTGTTCTTTTAGGAAAACATCTCCTTTTCACATCTGTATGTCACTCTGTCGTGTAAGGGTTATATTGTCTATATGTCCACCAAGCTCCTGCAGAATTGTAGACCAGCACAGCTTGCTTTACTTTGATGGATTGCATTGTCACAGATTTATATCGTGCTTCTCCATAGTGATTAGAAAGTGACGCAGATTGACACAGGGGGAAGTGTGCAAAGCATTTTTAACTGAATAAGTACTATGTGGTCGAATTAAAATTATAGTATAAACGTGGTCCCATCAACCACTGAGTAACGTAAATTAAATATGATGGCACTCGGGATGTTCTTAGAGCTCAGTGACAAGCCGCAGCAAAGTGACATTTTTGATCACACCCTCTGTCACTGCCCTCAGGTACTGTCTTGGAACAGGGACTTTCATAAATCATTTAAATAATCCAAATTGTTGCTATTTGTCAGCCTGGCTCAGTCGGTAGAAATCTCGCCTCTGAGTCAAAAGGTTGTGGGTTCAAGCCCCATATTAAGACTTTGAGCTTATAGTCTAAGATGGCACTGCAGGGTAGTGATGGGAGAGCGTGGCATTGTCGGAGGTTCCATCCTTCAGATGAAATGTTAAACTGAGGTCTCGTCTGCCTGTTCAAGTAAAGATCCCATGGCACTATATGAAAGGGAAGGGAATTTCTCCTGGTGTTTCTAACCGGTAATTCCCTCGATAAAATTGGTCATTCACTTCATTATTGTTTGAGGAACATTACTGAGTACAAAATTAGCTTCCTCTTTAACTGCTGTCTGGCTAAAGCGGCTTCCACCATATTTGTTTAATCTCAAACTATTCAACCATGATAATTTCAGATGCTCTAATAATAATAATCATAATAATAATCATAAATAATCCCCGTATTTGATATGGCATCTTTCATGTCAGGAGGACATTTCAAAGCATTTCACAAGATTTTACTGTAAAGTGCAGTGACTGTGTTTTGTAGGAGAACTTTGTGTCACTTTGACCCTACAAGTTATTGTGTGGTAAAAATGCTTTGTGGCACGTTTGTTTAACACAATATGCTGTACGGTAAAAATTCAAATGAGATACTATAAACATTTTGAAATGTGATAATTCATCCGGTTCCAACTAAATACAGCCAGCTTTAAAATGTAAAAAAAATATATTTTTATAATCATTCCAGAAATCAATATTATTTATTGCTAATCAAAACTCTTTTGGTGAACCTTTGGCCTTTCCAGTTGTTTATTGCGTGATGAAATGTATGAATTTAACAGCATCACAAAGCATGAAGGCTTAATGCATTCTGTGTGGCTTTGAAGCCTGGAATAATTCAGCTTTGAATCCCAATCATTTCTCTGACCTCGAGCCCATGCCCCAGAGCACCCCTCCCTCAGTTACACCTTCATTCTTCCTTGGGTAAAGAGGCCGTATTGTCTAGGTGGCTGGAAAGGGTGAAGAATCGTGAGAGCTCTATATTTTTGTCTTGATGGCTTCATATCTGAATACAATAGAGCAATGACCTAATGGCAAACTCCAGCAAAAGTCAGGATAGAAATTTGCTAAACCATATCTTTTATAAAGTGTAGACTACCATTTGCTGAAATTTTTTTTATGGGAAATACCAGAAAAATGATTGCTGTTTTTAATAATCATTGTATAAATTGGCACTGTGCTTCTGTTAATCTCTTTTTCTTCTGCTGACTACACTTTACATTAAATAGAGCATATGGAGATTTAGAGCATCCACTCTTCTGCAGACTCAAAGTTCAGAATGATGGATTATGTATTCATCTACTAACAAACTGTAGTGACTTAATTTACACATAAAAGCCTGAATTCAAACGACTTATTGATGTTACAGTACAACTTGTTACAATAAGTTATAATGATCATTGTTTAATCCTTGATATAGCACTTATAACATCAAAATAATAATAATCCTTGCATTTGATATGCAATGTATAATGTTTAGCAACTGTGTATTTTATAGAGTAACAGAGTAGCCTACCTGCACACAATATCCCACACACAGCCATTTTTTGCCCATTTTTTAAAATCTGGGAGATTGTCAGCCAGGAGAAACTCCCTTCTCTTTTCAAATAATTCCACTGAACCTTTAATGTCAACCCGAATAGGCAGACAGTACCTTGGTTTAACATCTCCTCAGAAACTCAGAACGTCTTACAATGTAAAGCCTCATCCAGCACAATATTGGAGCGTCATCGTACACTATGAGCTCAAGGTTGCAATGTGGGGCTTGAACCCACAACCTTCTGACTCTAAAGCAAGAGTCCTACCAACTGAGCCAAGCTGACACCAGCATTCTTTTTGTTGAATGAATGAAGGAATGTTCAAGTTCCTGATTCCCCCATATCTTGTTCCTCTCATGCACAGCTACTTGGTATTCTTTGCAGTCTATTCTATACCTACCGATTTCCCCCACTCAAATAATTCTTGTCTATTTCCGATATTCCGGTGTGCAATTTGTTCCAAAGAACCTTATTTAAAAAACAGTGTGAATACACAGCAAGAAGCAGACACAAATAACATGCAAAGCTGTCACTTTTGTCAGTTTCTATTTGCAAAATGAAATGCAAAGGAGAATATTGTGAAAGAGTATGATCCTGACAGTAATACCATGGTGAGCGAAGAGCTTTGCTGTTGTAAATTTGTATCCTTGATTTTTTCCATTCTTTGCACACATTGTGAGCCCCCAAGTGTGGAGATGAGGTGAGGGGACGTCCCACAGGGAACAATGATTGATGGATGACGCAACACATTCTCGACTGCTGCTATTCGCCCCACCTCTGTACAGTCACAACTGCAAGCATGAAGTCCACCCTTAGAGACCCAGTGCTGGGACCAGTCCACTGAGAGTACACCAGTACATCACTCACTCATGGTGAGTCATCAGTGAGAACCAACGACACTGGATGTTACGCAAGTTCAGCCCCCATTTCCGCACAGCATCTACCATCCTTCAAGAATACCTGCCTGACCACATGCAGCGTCAAGAGTATTTTTAAGTGAGTCCCGTGTCCTGTCCTTGACTACTCTTCCTGGTCACCTGTTTCACTCATTATTTATCCTCTGGATTAGGAAATGCTTCCTGGTTTCTGTCCTGAAACTGCCCTTTGGAATTCTAAACATGTGGCCTCTTGTTATGCCGCCATAGTGTATTTAAAAATCTTGCTCTGGGTTTACTTCCTCAATCCCATAAAAATTGTATATATCGCCGTAAAGTCCCCTCTGACAAGTCTCTTTTCAAGACTTAAGACCCCTAGCTTGTCTGATCATTGCTCATAGCAGTCTTCCTCTAACAACAGAGAGCATCCTCATTGCTCTCCTCTGCATGGACTCTGGAACTTAGGCAGCCTCGTTATGTCACGTCAATGATAATGAGAGACTATTTTGCTCCATTTGCTAACTGTACCAAATATTGCCTTACCATTGTAAATGCATATTGAAAATTCAAATGATGTGAAATAAATATTTACATATTGTATGTAGGTTATACAAGCAATACGTTATTAACGATGATGATCTAGCTATATCTCCAATGCTGCATGAGATTAACTTATGTTTTTGAGAAAATATTTTGTACAAGTAGACTTCATAGACTTCATTAGTAATCTTGTAATAAAATGCCAAGGACTGAACTGTTTTAGCAATATTAATGCAATTAATCATAAAATGAATGAATGCAGTGGTAAATACCGCAATAATGTGTTTTGTACCTTTTATTAAGCACTGCAAATTCAGTCACATTTCTAAAGCCCTCTAATACTGCTCTTTTTCACATTGTAGACTCAAAGCGAATCTGCTAACAACACTTTCAGAAGTGGTTTATGCTAGAATGCCCTCTGCAGCTTTGTATTATAATCATACATTGCAAATTCATACAGCCTCCACTCTTGAATTCTCTCGGTCCCCCACTCTCGTGATTCTTTAGAAAACTGACCCGGTTCAACATCGGTTACCAGAGGTGTCCATTTGCACAGAGTTTTATGTTAGTAGAGCTCTCCTGAGCTCCCAGCAAATCAGAATTCAGACTGGGAAATATAAGGGCTTCCAATACTAAATGACAAGCAGGACTTTATTTCCACAGTTGTTGTGAAACATCTGTTTTTTGGTATAACTTTAATGTTACTCCTTATATTTCAGTAGAAACACATGCACACATAAAACTAGCAGTTTCTCAGTCACAAGTTGCTATCAGCTTTGTGTTTTGTTGAAATCCCGACTGCAGGCTGTTAACAGTTCATTTACACAGCAAGGAAAATATGTGTTTCAAATATTTCAATAACAGAGAGTGAGAGAGAAGAACCTTCATCTCATCAAGTAAGCCAAATTCAAACCCAAGTAACAGAGGTGAAAGGAGTTTGACCATTGCATTACCCTAATCCCAAACACAGTAATCTTCAAACTTCTCAAATACTACAAATACTTCTCCAACAATTGCTTGCGAAACCTCTCAATCTCCAGGTAAAATTTTTACAGTGCACAAAAGGCTTTGATCTGTAATATCTACATGGATGATATTATCAGAGGTGCCATCCTTTGGAAGATACGTTGAACTGAGGTCTTACCTGCCTATTCAAGTTGACGTTAAAGACCTCATGGAACTATTCAAAAAGTTTCTCCTGGTGTCCTGGGTGCTCCAAATAAAATTGGTCATTCACTTCATGGCTGTTTCTGAGACATTGCTCTGGGCAAATTGGCTGCCAAGTCCATCTACAAAATATAGTCACTCCAGTTTACAATGAATCTCATGAAACCCTTTGAGAGTATCATCAATGTGATAAAAGTGTTCTATTAAATGCAAGTATTATTACTTTTGAGGGAGGAAGTTATGTAAAAAGTTTGAATATTTATTTACTTTTCATATATAAATGCCAGCAAAGTGTTATCTTTTGTAAACTGGAAAAGCGTATCTCGTTTTGGCAATAGTGTAATTTTGTACCATTACCGACAGAAGGAATTAATCTACCAACGTTATTTAAATTTTGTGAAACATTAATGTTAACGGCGTCTAATTTGTGGTATTTCTTATCAGGATTCCTTAATAAGAAATCCCATTGGAATTCCTGTCTACCCCCTGGAACTCCACTGCAGACTGCTTCAGAGTAGATTTCCCACGGGTTGGCTAAATTACTTCCAGATACCATAAGGAGTCCCCATTTGCCCAACTCAGATTCTTTATTAAGGGATCACATTAAGAAATACTGCAAATTAGGCCCAGAAATTTCTTAAGGAGTTGTTTTGATTGTTTAAACCAGATCTGTGGATCCTGAGGGTGAGTTGGCTACTCCCAAGACAACTTGTGCATGCATTGAAGCTTGCCCCTGCTCCCAATATTTCTGTCATAAGGCTTCAGGGAAAATAATGCTCCTCCTGTGCTGATGACAGGAGGCTATGGAGCTGCTCTGTCAACACAGAGATGGTCCTGGTGTGTGCGAAATGACAAAGGGTGCCGTCACTGGCAGTTATCCATTTGAAGGAGCAAATTGTCTACGGATAAAAATAATAATTACTCCTCACCAATCTCCGCAGCTCCACCATCCATAAGCTGCAGCTGATCCCAAATTATGCCACCGGCATCCTCACCCACAACAAACTCAACATACCCATCACTTCAATCTTCTCCATGCTCTCTGGCTCCCAATGGATCAACTTCATAGCCCTCACCCTTACCTGTAAATCCCTTCACACTTGAGCATTTCCCTATTTCCGCAATCTGTTCCTACCCCCACTCCTCTACTCACTCCCTCCACTCAGTTACCTCAGGCCTGCTGTGTGTCCCTCACCCTCTCCATCCCACCATCAGTCACTGAACCTTCAGTTACTCTGTCCCAAACCTCTACAACTCCCTACCTCTGCTCCTCTGTCTCGCCACCTCAATATCTGTCTTTAAATCCTGCCTTAAAATCTACCTCTTCTACCATGCTTACGGTCACCTCCCACTCCTCCATCTCGCTTTCTGAATATGGAAACCCACAAGATATTATCCTATGTAGACGTTATGAATGCAAGTTGTTGTTTCTCAACAGATTTTGAAACTTAGCAGAGCCATATTTCTTATTTATTTATTCATTTTTAAATGCACTCTTCTTCCTGTGAGCATGAGGTCTTACTTTACTTTTAACATTCGCTTCAGGAAATTGGTTCCTCCCTGTACACCCATCTCTGGACTGGAGAAAGCTTTGCACTTGTGTCCCTGCATGACATGCCATTTGGGGGAATTATTGGTTAGTTTGCAGAGGAGTAGGACAGATGTTGTTAATTTCATAAACATCCCAGGTTAGTTCAATCAGTTGAGCATCAGACTTAGGAATCCTAAAGATTCTGGATTCAAATCCTGGTGGGTCCGTTCAGCCCTTTGACCCTTTTGAGGTTGTTAAAATAAGCATTAAGGCTAAAGTTACCCTCCTTGGAGGGAGAGGGAGGCAAGTTGGGTCTCCCTGGGGTTGAATTGGCTTTGAGGAGACATGAATCAAGCAACATTGATATGATAGTGAGGGGCCATTCAACTCATGAGATGATGCAGAAAGCAGCCAAAAGTTTCCTTTCAGAATAAAAAGGCTGCTTTCTATTTTTTTCAACAAAAGCATGAATTATTTTTGCAGAAACATATTTAATTTATTAAAGGATGAATGAAGACAACTTGAAGCACTGAAACGTTAAGTAGTGCCAGATGCCTTTGAAATCCTTTTATAACCGTATTGTGTCTTCAATGAATGTTAGTTATTAGTTTCAGAAAATGGTACTTGTTAATCCACTTGCAATTATTTTATTAGTTGTTTAAGAGTTTATCCTCTTTTACTTCGAATAGAAGTTCTTTTTATTAATAATAATGATAATAATCCTGAGACGCTACCCTGAGTAGACGGTGCTGTATAAGTGCAAGTTGTTGTTGTTGTAATCCTTACATTTGATATGGCGTAGTATCACATCATCAAAATGTCTCAAAAGCACTGCATAGGATTTTACTGTAAAATGTAAGTGACTGCATTTGTAGGCAAACATATTCAGCAGCCAATTTGCACACAGATGTGATCCATAAATAGCCATGAAATGAACGACCGCTTTGTTGACCAGGACACCAGGAGAAAATCCCTTTTCTTTTGAATAGTGCCATGGAATCTTTAAAGCCCATCTACCTATAGCTCAGTGGTTAGAGAACTCGCTTTGCAAGCGAGAGACTTGGGTTCTATTCCCGGCAGGGTGAAACCTTGGGCAAGTTTTCTTACTCCTCAGGCCTGATAATAATCCCTCAAGAAAATAAAACAATGATAAATTGGTCACTTCAAACCACGACTGTTTGTGCGTCACTGCTGTGTATAATTGGCTGCCGCATTTCGTCCACAAATATACAGTCAATTCACTTTACAGTCTATTCTGTGAAGCGCTTTGGGACGTCTAGAAGACGTGAAAAACACTATATCAAATGCAATGATTATTATTATTATTAAACAAGGAGATGTAACCTCGGTTTAAGGTCTCATGCAAACAATGGCACCTCTAACAACACAGCACTTCCCCAGCACTGTATTGGAGTACTTCAAAGAAAAATTCTTCCTTTACATCTCCAAACAGTGGAGTCCTGTAGCTCGGTGGTTAGAGCACTTGCCTCACAAGCGAGAGACCCGGGTTCGATTCCCGGCAGGGCAAAACCTCGGGCAAGTTTCATTACTCCACACGCCTGATAATAATCCCTCAAGCAAAAAAAAAAGAATAAATTGGTCACTTCAATCCACGACTGTTTGTGGGACACTGCTGTACAATTGGCTACAGCGTTTCGCCCACAAATATAGTCAATTCACTTTACAGTATACTTTGTAAAGCAATTTGAGACGTCTAGAAGACGTGAAAAGTGCTATATCAAATGCACAAATTATTATATTATATAAACAAGATTTATATTTGATATGAAGAAAGCAGCGTACCACAAACTGAACTATCTGCTATAGATATTGGGGTCCAAAAGTCACTCCAACTGGGTCATCTTTATATGGTTTTAGGTGCTTTTTCCCTTGACTATGATGAGAGTAGAGACCTTTTTGGAAGATTGTGAAATGGGAACTAAGTATTTTTGTATTTTCCAAAAAGGCAATTTGATGAAAGAAGTGCTCTTGGGTATTCCTGATAAAATTGGTTGCCTCATTTAGTCAACAAAACACACCGTCACTGCACTTTACAGTGTATCACATGAAGAACTTCGGGATGTACTCCTGAAGTGAGAGGAGCTATACCAAATGTAAGTACTGTATTATTGTTATTATTATTATTATGCTATTGCAATTTAGATCACTCCACTGAAGTAATTTCTAAATGTTTTCCAGTGATGGGTCAGCCAGGCCAATGCCACACTACACTTTAACAGAAGTTACTTTTCTTCGTATATTTTCTTTTCTTAGTATACTTCCCAATATAACTACTTTCTGTAGGAGATGCAGATTTGATGCGGTATCTTATCAAACCACTTCTGAATTGTCTTATTCACAGTACCAGTTACTCCATAGGAACTATACTCGTCTTGTACTGCTACACACATCCAAATTCAATTTGTAGTTCAACATACTTCCTAATCTTCTCTAGTTCCTTATTTTGTACATTGTAGTCATTTGGAATTCCCAATTGAATAATAACAACATTCCTTGCATTTGTTATAGCGCTTTATCTTTGAGAAGTCTCAAAGCGTTTCACAGAATATACTGTCTATATATATATCTATTTTGTGGGTGATACTGCATGTACAGTATATATTTTTATGATAATATCTGATTTACTACAGATTACTGTTCTATTACTATGCACTTGTGAGTCTCAGATTATTGTGATATTACCTTTTGGTACCATTATTATTATTGTATGAGTGCTTATTGTCTAATTTGTCAGATCATTTTCCACTCATCTCTTCGCTTCAAAGAGATCCTTGAAATGACGCAATGAATCATGTTTGCTTTTAAAAAAATATCCATCATAAACAATGAATTTTCCTGAAGATGGAGATCTGTGAATTTTTTGTGTTTTTTCCCCAAAGTTAACATTTTGCTATGGCCACAGAAAGATACGGCCAGAAGAGAGTAATTGGTTTGTCTTCTCACTTAAAATCAATTGATCTGTATGGATTTGTGTGTGTCAGAGCGGGTTAGAGCAGAACATAATGGCACAGTTATACTCCTGATGTAAAGTTATGTAACGTTAGGTTCCCCACTTTAATACTGCAATGACATGAGCCAGCATATTCACCGCAGATACAATACAAAATTACATTTCTATAGCGCCTTTCACGTCGAGAGGATGTCCCAAAATGCCCAGTGTACTTTCCCGAACAATTTCTCGTCACAATAACGCACATGCATGATGATTTTAACCCAATAACTGACTCTCTAATTAACTTTTGTTTCACCGTCAGTTGTGAACACATTGGCCCACTTGTGTTAGAGCATGTTAGGTTCATATATGAACTCTTCTTGACCTTTACAGCAAGCCCAACTGCCTTGGGGGATACTCGGCTGTTGCACTGCACAGATTTTTATTTTCTTCGTCAAAAAAATCTAAACAGCAGCATATTGGATTCAGATTAATATCTGAATGATTGCCTGTTTCGTAATGCTTTGTATTAAAAAAAATTGTGCTGTGTACTGTGTATTCCAATTTCTGACAGGATTCACCTTGCACTGACTATTACACAAGTTAAAATATTCAGTGGTATTTTATAGATAGTGAAACGATTGATTAAGTTCTCTGGTGAATATGAAGGCTGACGATTCAGAAAGGAAATGCATAACTTGAAGGTACAGCTCTGCAGCGACATTTCACTCTATAAAAATGCCAATATTTTAATTCTGTGCATAAATCATTTTCATCAATTTAGTCCTGTGTCTCAGTCTCCATTTTCCTGTGTGGAATAAGCAGGTGCTATCTTTAGAGGTTGCGTTCTTTTTGTTGATTTGTTTACTTCCTCACTTCCTGGCAGTTTTAACACTTTATGGTGTAACCATAAACCACCAGCTTCCTGCTCTTATGTCTTTGACCTCTTTCCATGTGTGGCCTTTCAAAAGATGTGTTCATCATTGGTAATGGTTTATCTATTTAAAATGATGATGGATATGGGAAAAGATTTGCAGTGTTTGAAGGTAACCTTTGTCAATAAGAAGGGCAAATACTCAAATATTACATTGGTTTGATTTTGCTCATTATAGGAGACCTTTCATAGTTTCATTGACTTACTGTCTAAATCCTGTTACTTACCTGATGCTTTCATTGTTTAAATGGTCCAGGCGTGCATGGTGTCAGCCTGGCTCAGTGGGTAGCATTTTCGCCTCTTATCCAGAAGGTTGTGGGTTCAAGTTGGGACTTTGAACTCGCAATGTAGGCTGACACTCCAATTCAGTGCTGGGGAATACTGCATTGTTGAAGGTGCCATTCTTCAGATGAGACGTTAAACCAAGGTCCTGTCTACCTTTCAGGTGGAGGTTAGATATCCCATAGCACTATTTGAATAAGAGAAAGAATTTTTCCTGGAGTCCTGAAAATCTTGCAGGTAAATTCTTACAGTAGTATTCCAGCTGTGGCCTAACCTGAGTCTGTACAGCTCTCAGCATGATCTTTGGTGATATGGACCTAAGTGACTTGGTAATATAACTCAAGCATCCTGCCTTACCTCCTCAACAATTTGGCATAGTGAAGAATAAGACAACTAAAACCTTGAGGTCTCCTTCTATTTCACCTTGGTGGGTCTATCCCATCCACTGAGTACACAGGTTTTACTTCCCGTATGCAACAACTTGCACTTATATAGTGCCCTCCGTGCAGGGTAGCGTCTCAGAGCACTTAACAGTGGCGTAACCTGACTCCGAGCCGATGTGGGGAAGGTGACCGTAAGCACGGTCAAAAAGGAAGGTTTTCAGGCGCGACTTGAAAAAGAGGAGAGAGGGGGCAAGGCGGAGGGATTGAGGGAGAGTTTTCCAGAGTTTCGGGGTGTAGTCAATGAAAGCATGACCTCCAATGGTGGAGCGGAGGGTGTAAGGGACAAGCAGGAGGTGGTGTCAGTCGAGCAGAGTTGCCGGGTGGTGGGTTGGGGAGTGAGGAGGTCAGAGAGGTAGGGAGGTGCCAGGAAGTGAAGGGATTTGAACATGAGTGTAAGGATCTTCAAGTATACATTACCTTGCATTTATAATACTAATCCGTGCATTTGATATCGTACCTTATCACATCCTCAAGAAGTTTCAAAGTGCTTCACAGAATACATTGTAAAATTGATTGACTGTGTATTTTGTGGGCGAAATGTGGCAAAAAGTTTGTGCACCGCACTGTCCCATGAACAGCCACGGAGTGAGTGACAAATTTTATTTGGGGGTAAGGGATTGTTGGCCAGGACACCAGGAGTGAGAAACTCCCTTCCCTTTTCAAATAGCTGTGGGATCTTTAACGTCCACCTGAGCAGACCGACAGAACCTCGGTTTAACATCTTATTCGATTCTGTTTATTTGTCAGTGTTGAGCCCAGTTTCCACAATCTGCTGAGCTCTATTTCTCAGATCTTGATTCCATGCTTCCCCTGAGCTTATTTTCAGCTAAAAGTGTAACTACTTTTCATATATTCATCAAATCCAGATGACTTATGCAGAGTGCAAATGGGAGAAATCCCATTATATGTCTTGAGACATCCCACTCAATAGCTCCCCTCATTTTGACCTCATTTGCTCCCATTATTTCCACCAACTCTTCTCTGTAGCCAGGAACTAAACTATCTACACTGTCCATATTATACTTTGTCAAATGCTTTTTCAAAGTTATAGTGTATCATAGAGCTTCTCACTGATAAATAATAATATTAATCTTTACATTTGATGTAGTGCTTTTCAAGTCTCAAAGTGCTTCACAGGAAACACTGCAACAGGTAGAGACTTTGATTTTGTAGATGAACACGGCAGCCAATTGCAGCCAGGTTTTTGAAACAGCGACTGAGATAGAAAAAATGTTCAGATAGGATAATTATAAAAAAATTAATCCTTGCATTTCATATAGAGTCTTTCAAGACAGAAGTGTGGTACTGTAGTGACTTTATTTTTTAGGAAAACATGGTAACTAATTTGTTCCCAGCAGTCTCTGACAAACAACAACAAAATTACATTTGTGAAGCACCTTTCACGTTGGGAGGATGTCCCAAGGCGCTGAACAGTCGGGGATCAGGAACTGTGTGTGGTGGGGTCAGAGTTGGGATGAGGGAGGACAGAGAGGTAGGAGGGCGGCTGAAGAAATTTCAAAGTGCCATGAAGTGTCATGAGCAGTTATTAAGTGAATGATCAGTTTCATCTGGGGGATTGTTAGCCAGGGCACCTGGAGAATTTTCCTTCTCTTTTCGATTTGTGTCATGGGATCATTAACGTCCACCTGAACCGACAAATGTAGCATAAGTAGTGCTTTACAAGAATAAAATTGACTCTTACCCCAAGGATTGCATATATTCCACGCTGACTCATGAGAATTCTGCTCCGAAGCCGTCTTCGGTCTTCCTTTCCCAGGGTTTTTTTCAAAACCAGTGAGAGAGATGAAGATGGACAATCTTCTCCATTGCTCTGTCCTTTTACAAGTCGCAAGTCTATTCTTTTTTAAAAAAGGGCGAGTGACATTTAGCAGGCCATTTGTGGTGCTGATTTTGCTGGGAATAGCCCATGGTGTTTCCAAGAGCAATGCATCTTTCTGACAACATGTGCAGTGCTACCAAACGAGCACACACACAGAATAAGCACATGATGTGATCCTGATGCTCAATGACAACATTGTTACTTCAGACTACAGTATTTATTGCTGCCAGGTTTTGCCCTGAAAGCGAGAAAAGAGATGAAGTTGTGGTTTTAATAGATAGCGCTTTGTCATATTGTTGAGGCGTCTCAAAACGCTTCACAGATATGTTGTAAAGTGGATTGACGCAGCTACCAATTGGGCACAGCAGTATCCCACAAACAGTTGTGGATTGAGTGACCGTATTTTTTTGTTGGGTGAATGGGAGGAATTATTATCCCCAGAACTCGGTCTGCCAATCAACTAACAACCGGCTTCCTACTGCTCGATAAACAACAACAACAACAAAATTACATTTATAAAGCGCCTTTCACATTGGGAAGACGTCCCAAAGCGCTGGACAGACAGAGTTACGGATATGAGCTGGGTGACTTGGTCAGGGAGGGTGGAGGGCAGTGGGGGAAGCAGGAAGATCAAAAGCACAGTTGAAGAGGTGGGTCTTGAGATGGGTCTTAAAGGTGGCAAGGGAGGGGATGAGGTGGAAGGACTGCGGGATGGAGTTCCAGAAGGTGGGGACAGAATGATGGAGCTATCGAAGCGGGGGACGTGAAGCAGGCCCGAGCCCGCTGAGCGGAGGGAGTGAACAGGATGGTAGGGGGTTAGGAGGTTGCACATGTAAGGGGGAGCAAGATCCTGTAGGGCTTTGAAGGTGAGGACCAGTATCTTGAATTGTATCCTCTGTGTGATGGGAAGTCAGTGGAGTTGGGCAAGAATGTGGAGGAAGGAAACTTGCCTAAGTTTTGTCCCGCATGGGAATTGAACCTGAGTCGACTCACTTGCAAGGTGAGTGTGGTATCCACTACGCTAGTCCACAGCATTAACAACCCAAATGTCCCTGCGTTATTGAGGGAAATCCTTCCATGCTTCCTATGTTTGTGTCCCGTTACTGTTCAGTTAACCCTGATGGAAAATGTGTCCATAAATGTTGGATGTGGACAGGATCAGGCTTGGCTGTGTTGCACCTCATAGGTAAAAAGCTTCATAACACTCACTGTGCCTCATTTGCTCACTTGGGTGAGTTACCCAACATTCAGAACAGAGTGGAGAAAATTTTGGGAAAGGAGAAGAAAAGATGATTTATCCTATTGCACAGAGACTATAATTTGGGATCCTTACACTCTTGATTTAGGCATTTCCCCTATATTTTGTCTATAGTGGTTTCAACATTTCTCGTAAAGAGAAAGGCATATCTAATATGCATTGGTCCAAATTGCTGGCTGCCAAGTTTGCCTAGAAAATACACAGCCATGACTCTTTACACTAAATCCTGTAAGTCCTTTGAGACGTCCTTCCGATATGGAGGGCCGTACATCAAATGCAAGGATTATTATTATTACAGGAATACGTTCCTTTTGCAAAAACCTCTCAACAATCTCCTTTTGCCATATTACCCATGATATTGCGATAGTGAGAGTCTACCTTTCTCTGTGTTAGCAATGTCCTTGTTTCTGGATCCATCTGCATGATGGAGCCTGACAGGCAAATGAAGATTCGCCTCATATTTTTATTGCTTTGGTTATTGGGCTTTGAGACATTCTCTTAAAGTGAAAGGCTCTGCATAAATGCACATTGTTGTTGTCAGGTACGTCTAAACTTCTGAATGTTCTTGTGACTAATATAAAGCACATTTTCCTTAAATGAAAGCATAAGGAGATAGCCAGGCCTTTGCTTAGCCTCAAGATAGTTAAGAATTTTGTCATTAGATAGGCGAACAAATTTACTCATACAGAGGCCTGACTATTCGATCATTATAAGGAATAATTCGAGTTTTTGAGCTTTCTTGTGTATCTAATCCAGTTATACTTGGGCTGCATAGAAATTGCCTGCCGACGGCAAGTCGGCACGTTTTTTATCAGCACTTTGCTGACAAACGTCGACCGTTAATACAGTCTTGACAGAAGAGAGAACCAAAATCTGGGATTGTTGTTTTCAATTAAAAGCAGTAGAGAGTGTGCTGTACAAACAACAACAGCAATAATTTCTTGGAAAGCTTTACAGTGGTGGGGCGGATGCCAAGCTTCCAAAATCAGAGGCCTAAATTTCCACCAAATTTAGCCTGCAAGCTCATTTGTTTTGTCATAAAACTCAAGATTGCACAGAGCTGCGATGAACTTTTATTTCAGGCTTCATGTGAAAGCTGCTTACTGCATTTTTTAAAATGAACTGGCTTCCAAATTGCAAATTAATTGAAAAATTTTGATCAATGCTGAGCAATCTTAAATTTTAAGCCAAAATTCCAAAACAATTTACGCAGTCCCTTTCACATCGAGAGGATGTCTCAAGGCGATTAACACCATTGGCTGGGGATCCAAGCTTAGAGTGGAAGCCAAAAGGGTTGGGAAGGAGAAAGGTGATCAAAAGTGCAGTCAAAATGTAACGTCTTGAGACAGACCTTGAATGAGGTGAAGGAGGGATCGAGTCTGAGGGACAAAGCTAGAATAAAGTGGAATTTCAGGCCTACGATACTAGTATGGAGGCACCAACAAAGCGGCAGTGTTAGCCTCAGTCTTTCATCAGTAGTAAGAGTTTCACTAGCTTTTCCCACAGACACTACTATTCCTTGGGCCCTCTACCCCAGTTACAATCAAGTTCACCGTACACATGAGTTACATCTTACTTTTTGACATCTTGGGTTTTCGTCTTGCTGCTGGTTAAGCTATGGCTTTGAATTGGGATAAGGAATGTGTCCACTCACGTTTAGTTGATAGATGCCGATGTGCTGTTTAAATATGAAAATAATCAGACTCAGTGGGCAAAGCAGGCTCCCAGTGTGACATTGAGATGTACAGGCCAGGAAGGTCCCAGGTTCGATATCCTGTTCTGTGTTGAGTTAGTTGATCTCAGCTGGGAGGAGACAGCCGAGACACTACAGTTGTCTTTGGCCACTTGAGACTGGGGGTATAAGCTGGGGGTGGGGGAACAATCAAAGAGAAAAGTGCAGTGTAAATCAAGTTGAGCCAGCGTGAATCAAGCAGTACCTTGTGGCTGAGATCCCCTTGAGGAGATGGTTTAACAGTGCTTTGATTTTCACCGTTGAATATGAACAGAGCGAAGTGAATCAATTGTGCATGTGCCTCTCAATGGCCCCTTAAAAAGTTCTCCAATGCATTTTTTTTCCAATGGGCAATCTTAAAGTTTTCAAGGAATTGTTTTTATATTTTAATAAGAATTATCCTTGCATTTGATACAGTGCCTTTCACATCTGGAGGTATGTCTCAAAATGCTTCACAGGATTTTACTGTAAAGTGCAGTGACTGTGTAATTTGTGGGCAGACACCGCAGCCAATTTGTGCACAGCAATGTCCCATAACCAGCCATGAAGTGAATGAGTAGACAATGGAGTATTGTTGGACAGGTCACTGGGAGAAACTCTCTTCTCTTTTCGAATTGTACCATGGGATCTATTATACTTCAACCAAAACCAAATAGGCAGATGGGACCTCGATTTAACATCTCATCCAAAGGATGGCACCTCCTCTAACAATGCAGCACTTCCCCCAGGATTACACAGAAGTGTCAACTTAGACTGTGAGTTCAAAGTCACAACATGACTCAAAAGGCGAGGGTGCTGCCAACTGAACCAGGTTGACACACACAATATCTGAGTCCTGTACAATGAGTTCCACCTTAGCAGAATTATCTCCTGCAGCATTATTGCTCTGCTCCCCCTCACCCAATCTCCCTCCCCATAATTTCCCCTCTGGCTCCTCTCTCCATTCCAATTCTTCAATTTTCCTCTTATTCCTAACATTGAGTTTGGTGATGATCACTGGCTCAAAATGAAAATCATTGCAAAATTGCCGGGATTGAGTAGATCTCCCCATGTGTTGTATGTATGTATCTGTCATTAACATAGATAATACGATCATAATCATTACACCGTAGATCTGAAATATCTACCTTGTCTTAGCCTGCAAGACCATTTTGTCTTAAAATTAAAGAAGTTAGTCAATTTGAGAGCTGTTTTGTACAGTCCTTAAAAGAAAACCGTCTTCCAAACTATACAATACAATTTAAATTTATACAGTGCCTTTCACATCGGGAGGAGGTCTCAAGGTACTTTGATTGAAGTACTTGGACTGAATTGAAGGATTTTCTGCAAAGGTAACTTTCAGGAAAAAAAAGTTTTGTAGGGTGAGATTAGGTGGGAATTCAAGATTAATGTATGACCAGACAGCATAAGGTAATCCTGTAATACTGCCAGTTGCAGCAGAATATTTGCATCCAAACCCTAAACTTATTTACATATATTTATCCCTCCCACACACCTCTGCTACTGTCTATTCTCCCTCGTAATATCTAATTTTTAAAGGGGATGAAAATATTCCTGAATACATTACGATCCTTAATTAATGATATTTCTTAATTAAGAAATCCTTTCCTGGGCAGTCCCCATGGACCAGTGGATAGAGCTGCAGCTTACAGACCAGGAGCTCGCTGGTTTGAATCCTGCTCTGTGTACAGTTTACTGGTCTCAGCGGAGGTGAGTGGGCGGTTACCTTGTCCCTACGCCGTCCGAGGGTGAGGGAAGGGAAAACTAGCCAGGGTACCTGCTTCTCATTCCTCTTTGACACCCTCTGATGGTTGTGTGCGTGCGTGGCAGCTGGGTGAGGAGAAGGCAGGCTTAGCTGTGATGCCCTCTATTGTCAAGTGTCCTGGCGTGCCGACACTCACTGCGAAGGTTCAGGCATGAACAGCAGCCACTTGGTTGGGGTATAGGAAGGCAACCAGCGGCCATGAAATCATCCCCCAGCAGGCAAAGACCAGACCAGGATCTGAGAACCTTTTGCCAAATGGGAGAACATTTTTTCAAAAAAAATTGGTCATATTAAATTTATATTGAAAAAATCCTTTGTTATCCTTAAATATTCTTAACAACAGTTTGGTAGTTAAGCCCCCGTTCTTCCCCAGACTTATAGTGATTTCAGATTCAATATCAGCATCATGTTTTGTTTTAATGAACAAAGATTCTGAGTGTTCTTTATTCCGAGCCACTTTTACTCTTAATGTTTGTTCCTTTAACGGTTGGTCATTAAAGGGTTGGACACAACATACTCAGTCATGAAGAAATTGAATTTGATTCTATCGGGGTATTGTAGTTTGCACTGCATTGTATTTATTTCACAATTTTATTCCATTTACTGGGCACAACGTACAACCTGTTCACACTAGTTGTTACAAGATGTCTCTGTATGACCCTCTGTTGTCCAACTTGTCCCGGCTATGAGTAGGGTTGTGTTTCCAGCACGTTGTCATACCGATTTCAGTTGGTTTTCGTTATTTATGCATGGTAACAAAACCTGTTTCTATTTTAAATGATTCGTCTTTTCTATATCAGCATGTGTGTAGTATATTTTATGGGTTATTCTGCAATAACTATGGGGTCAATTTTGCATGATTTCTTAATTAAGAAATCCAGTAGCCCTTGACCCTGACTCACAGAATGACATTCTGATTCAATCTGTATTTAGAGCAGGTTCCCTCGAGTTGAAGTGACATGCGTGACAGCCTTCCATTTACTACAAGTAGTCTGCAGTTGGATTTCTTAATTAAGAAATCTGTTTTAAAATAAAATGCCCCCCCCACCCCCACTCACCCTCCACATTATAATAGGGTTCACCTGGTTCCACTATCTCAGAAGACGTTATGAACAGAGCACAAAAAATGGCTGATATCCATGTTGTGTTGCCTCTTGACACCACCGATGTCACTTCCTTCACAGAACGATGGTAGTATCGCTTCCTGCATAAACTGCGCAGTTGCAGCACCCAGGAAATGACATCAGCCTCGCTTCAGCAACATAACATGGCAGCATTCACACAGTGCCCTGAAAGCCTGGGTTCAGCCAATTGTTAATGTGGGAAGCCCCCTAGTCAATGCTGGAAGAGAAATGTACCATATTTTTGGTTAGTGTGGGTTCACAGTCGATTTAAGCAAATCTATGCGCAACTCCAGGTGGGGAAGGGGGCAGTTGATCAGTTGATGGGGTTGCCCTATACAACATGATTACAACATGAATAGTTATTCTGCACAAAATTCATCAGTCAGATTGAGCTACATGTATTAATATACACTTCATGTAGATTTGAAATGAACTCTACCCTCACAAAGCCCTGCTATCCATGGGGAACCAATGTCGTTGGGTTAGCACACTTCAATTATAATAATAATAATCCTTGCATTTGATATAGTGCCCTATCATGTCTTCCAGATGTCTCAAAGCGCTTCACAGAATATACTGTAAATTGAATTGACTGTATATTTTGTGGATGAAAGCGGCAGACAATTATGGAAACAAGAGAAGCGCAGGAGAAGACATTCAGAATAGAACATTATAAACCAGAAGAAAAAAAACACTTGTGATTTTGTTTTAAGGTTCAGGTAAACAAGTCGAAGTTTGTTGATTGGCTGTTTTTCAAAGGTCACCGATGGTTGAACTTCCAAATCTCATTAAGTTTCATGTTGAAG
The DNA here is from genome assembly GCF_018977255.1 of Callorhinchus milii. NCBI lineage: Eukaryota > Metazoa > Chordata > Chondrichthyes > Chimaeriformes > Callorhinchidae > Callorhinchus > Callorhinchus milii. Next base: position 112,145,249 of record NW_024704743.1, on the reverse strand, counting down.
AAGGTCTTTTTCATTATTACAGTGCTGAAGTTTGTATCCCCGAAGCTAATTGCAAGGCCCCGCTGCAGATTTCTAATTGTTTGCCATCAAAATAGCTGTGTAAGCTTGATTAACAGTGTTCAGCAACATTCATAATAGGCTCAGCTTGGTCCTGCATAAAATAGGAACGAGGAAAAAAAAATCAATAAGATTTAATAAGATCAGGAACAATCACTTACAATGGTACATCAATCACACAAAGTAATAGCTGCAGGATTTGATAAGGTCCTGAACTTCCTGAGACATTCATAACCGGTACCCGTTAATGATTTGTCCATTTGCATTTTATCAATTGAGGCAGAGCTGACAAGCAGAAGGAGCAATTAAGTAATGTGTTTGCTTAAACTCATCAGTTTCTGCAATTAAAAGCAAAACAGGTATCACCAAACAGTTTGTCACTTAGTTTACCAGACGCAATTTGAATAATGTCCAGGAGGTATGTTGCCAAACATATTGCACTTTCCCTCATTTCAGTTTGTTATAACATATTAATGCAGACATGCTCTTTCTGCAGAAAGTGAAAGCAGAAGCCCTTGAAAGCAAGGGCGCATCATTAAAATTATTTTAATCCCGGCTGAGAATCTTCACGGTCCTCCAGTTCTGTTTCTTCGCTTCACTGAGTCAACTGCAGGCCATCGTGTAGCTGTAAAGATAATCCGGACACTAACTGCAGTTGGGAACTGTTCTGTTCCATCGGGAATGTCTGCCTGCTCTGTTCAGGTGGACATTAAAGATCCCATGGCAGTACTTGAAAAATAGCAGGGAGTTTCTCCCCTTGTCCTTGCCAGCAATTCCCCAGACAAAAACTGATCATTCACGTCATTGCTATTTGTGGGACATTGTTGTGAGCAAATTAACCGCCACATTCGCCTACAAATACAGTCACTACGCTTTGCGATAAGTCCTAGGCTGCACTATAAGACATCCTCCTGACGTGAAAGGTGTTGTATCAAATTATGGATTATTATATCCTAAGGGACTATTGTTCCTCGTCTCACTGTGATATGCTGAAATGCACAATAATGCCTGAAGCCACTAAAGCGCTGTCAATATTTGCTTTTGGTGTCTTGGAGGAAGCTTTGCTCCAGTATGTGAAATATTTTCTCTCATTCAGGGAAAGCTATAGCCTGTGCTTTTGTGAGATCAACGGGTAGTAATCTCATTTGTAATGTTCACTGACAGAACGCGCAGATGATGTCCCACTGATGTCAAATAATGGACACTGGCGAAGACCGCTGTGTCTTACATGACAGCTGTTCAGCCGATCACATTTGGCATTTTGGTCTAGAGGTAGCATTAAATTACACCTTCTTGAGGTGAATCGGAAAGTGCATCTTCGCAACAAGGCAAACGTGTCGGAATATGCGATATGTGCAAATAACTGCAGATCGCTTAGCTTTATGTGGAGTGTTGCTTAGCAATGTAAATGCAGTATGACATTAATAACATCATCGATGGCGGGTGACTCGCCCTTTGTGTGCCTGCTCCCACCTCCGAGGTGGGAGGCGAGCAGTTTGTGGCATGTTAGGCAATTTACTAATGACATTCTCAAAGAGCAGAGTTCCAGGGCTGCAAGTGATTTATATATATATATATATATCAGTATCAGGTCCACAAACTATAAAAATACCGAGGTCCCCTTTTTTTTCTCTACCTGAAGAATGTAAGAATATAAAAAGCCCTGCAAGCCATCAGCCTGTGTTTAAAAGCAGCATCGAGCCATTTTGAGCGCACCACAGCTAAGGCAACATCTGCAATTGCTAGGCAACAGAATGTCCAGGCAGTGCCTCTGACCTGCACACATCTTTGTTCGAGGTGGATAAGGATGTAATTTAAGTCTGCATCTCATCCCAGGCACTGTGTTTCTATTGGGCAGAAGTAACATTGCACTTCACAATATGCAATATCGTGGTTTGGATGGAGATTTTATATTTCATCTATTTTTCTTTTAATAAGCAGCTAAAATGTTTCTATTTATTGCATGCATTATTGTCCTGCTAATGTGGAGGAATAGCCAGCTATTTAGCCCCCTTTACATTTCTGCTGAACAGCACAGCATATAATATGGTTAATTTGCTGTACAATTACAGTGATGGATGGTTAATTGAGTCAGTCTAAGGTACCATATGCGATAGCCATGACCTGTGCGGCACTGGTCATATTAAAGTATTGCACTTTCTGAATGAGCATTGTCATATAGGATACAGCTGTGGGCAAGATCAGAAAGGTCACTTAGGGTCTGATGGACACTCACAACTTTTCCTTAAAGGGGCATTTACTGTGTTAAAACTGAGCGGCGTTTTGTGCAAAATAGTATTTCCATTTCCTTGTTGAATTATTCACTGGAATCCACTTGTATTCTTTAAATGTGAGTCCGTGTGTTTGTTTGGCCTGAAATGAATTCATGTCGACTTGCTTTGCCCTGTTATGGAGGTGTTTAATTGGGGACACAAACAACGAAAGACGTATAATGTTGTGCGTTTACGGTTGGCTGATGTAAAATTTGTATTCAGTGGATAATAAATAATGGACTGACTATGTGATATGATAAATATTTCCACAAGTGTCTGAATAATTCATAAGCAATGCCGGGAATGTTGATCAGCTGGTAAGTGAACGTGTCATAAATCCAGTACAACCGTCCAATATTTTGTTCCTATGACTTGTTTTAAATCCAATTTATTTAACTAGTTTATAGTTTATTTAAATTTACATTAATTTATTTTAATGAAGACTATGAGCAGTGCACGGGGCATGTTAACACTTGCTGCTGAGTTGCATGAAATTTCTTTCATGTCTCTCCGAAGATGGCTTTTTGCCACTTTGGTCTCATAAAAGTTTCATAAAAAGGGATTAAAAGATAATAAATACAATTTAACCCCTGATCCATGCTGATGTTTCTTGGCACAAATGAAACCACCAGTTAAATATTAAAAATGTCCTCTTTGTAACTCCTACCGTCCCACAAATGTCTTCTCTGCAGTGAGATGTTTCGATCAGTTATCTGTCGTTGAAGACTAGCTCAAGTCTTTGTTTCTGCCTCCACTCAAAAAGCTTTCAAAATGTTACAAAATAATAGTTCTTGTTCTTGATTTAGCATCCTGTCCGATCAACAGTGCTTTTGTAGGATATCTCTAGGCAAACGCAGCAGCCAATTAGCACACGGCAATGACCAGCAAACAGTCTTGAAGTGAATGATCAATTTTATTTAGAGGATTGTTGGCCAGGACATTGAGAGAAACTCCCAAAAAGAGAGAAACTCCGTGCCCACCTGAAAAGGGAGTAACAGGATCTTGGGTTACTGTCTTATCTGAAGGGAGGCACCCCCAGCAATGCATCGGAATGTCAGACTAGACGGCAAGTCCAAAGACCCCAGTGTGGGACCAAACCATCACCGTTACTCAACTAGGCGGAAGTGCTACACTAACTGCGCCAGGCTGACACCTGGGAGCACTGCAGCTCCGGCCAGAATGAAAAACGCCGGGTAAGTTCAAATGAATTGATTGCAACGTTTAAGGAAACTCTACCCAGGACTGATTTTTTCAACTCCAGACTGGAAGTATACAACTGCTGACAGAAGATAGAAAGATACATTCATTGTTGTAATACTGGGACTGAATTACAAAATCATACTAATTTTATGATCCACTGCTGGAACATACTGTACTTGGACACAAAGCTCCCCCCATCTATAATAGCCGTTGAGAGTTTAGGGTGAGGTTTGGGTCGGCAAACTTTTGGCCATTATGTCCTCCCTCTCTGCAACTCAATCCTGGAGTCCCTCTGCCTTGTCCCTAGCCTCCAGCCTCAAAACCTGTCTCGGGATTTTTTTGCAACTTCATTTTTGGTTACGCTTCCCCACTTTGCAAAATTGGTTCACAAAACACTTTTTGACTTCTGACCTGAAATATTGTGTATTTAATTATATAACAACTGCGCAGTCTCGTTCTTGTTGCTGATAGTTCAAATGCATATTTACATTAACACAACAGCAATTATGTATATATTAAAAAAAACTGAATTTGTGTAAAGCATTATCCCATGCTCATTGCAGCAGTATTTGTTAGGTAGTTTGGGGATGTAGAAAAATAAACTTATCCAGTTAATTTATTACTGTATTATTTAGAACTTCAGTGTGGAACTAATGATGGGAATGAAAGCTTTTCTGTGTTGTTTCGAGCAAAACAAACGTTGCTTTGTGGAAGAGAAATGATGTCTCACTCCATTTTGATTAGCTTACCTTCATCAAGTGCTTTCCTGGGCGTACAAATTGAGACTGAAACTTTATTACCTTAACCATAGCAACCGCAGGAAGTTTTATTTAAAGGCACAGTTGGTTACCTGCAGATTCTGTTCAACTTGAAGGAACGGCAGATGATGTGCATTGTAATTCATTCTCATTCACTTAGTTTAAGTGCTTCCCATACCAGGGATGCTTTCTTAAATAATTATAGGCTGTTGAGTTTCTTAATGATTCCTTTTATTCTTTTTCACAATAAGCTTTTATTTGGGAAATGTATGTCTGGCGCACTTTTTTTGTGGTTTCAAGGCAATTTGATTGAACTGAGCAAAGCTCTCAAGTTATTCATTGTTGACAACAATAAGCACATTATTTCTGTTTTGATTATAATAATGTACAAGACAGTGAAATGTTAGATATAAAATATCTTGGCATCTTGTGAAATGCTATATTGTAAAATGTCGCGTTACATAAATTCCTACTTTCTATCAGTCCTATTGTAAAATCTGTTTCACCCATCACTCATTTAATGCAGGCACCCACGACATTAGATTAATGAGGAAAAACGTTGTTAAACTTTGGACTATGGATTGTAAACTATGGACTGGATTGCACACATACTGTGTTTCAGTTCTAAACTTGAGTCTGAATCAAGCCCATACGGGCCACAAGAGTTCACAAGATTATAAGATTGGTTCAGATGAAAATGTCCCTTCGGCCTCTTTGATGACGTGCTTCTAGAAAACCCACTCTGCCATCTTCCCTCACAACATCAAGTTTCTTTTTAAATGAGTCCAGAATGCCAGGAAGGGTGGCCTCAACCAGTTTTGTTCCAATCATTGATTACTGTGAAGAAATATCCTATGGTGCTTGTCCTAAAATTGCCCTTTATAATAATAATAATAATAATCCTTGCATTTGATATAGTGTTTTTCATGTCGGGAGGACGTCCCAAAGTGCTTCACAGAACACACTGTAAAGTGAATTGACTGTATATTTGTGGGCGAACGCGGCAGCCAATTGCGCACAGCAATGTCCCACAAACAGTCGTAGATTGAAAATGACCAATTTTTATTATTGTTTTTTGTTTTGGAGGGATTATTATTAGGCGTGTGGAGTAAGGAAACTTGCCCAAGGTTTCGCCCTGCCTGGAATTGAACTCAGGTCTCTCGCTTGCAAAGCGAGTGCTCTAACCACTGAGCTACAGGACTCCAAGTATGTTCTCTTTTTCTATTGTCTTGGTACATCCTAAAGTATTGTTCTGGGTTTACCTTTTCAATCACATTTAAAGTTTTGCACAAACTCTATCAGGTCCTCTCTGAGATGTTTCACCTTGTTTAATTATTGCTTACAGCTCATTTATCTAACACAGGGGATTCTCCTCATTGCTCTCCTGTACTTCTGTTTCCTATTCTTGGATCCTTGCATTTATCAGTATTAAACTTTGTTTAGTCCATGTGCAGTATGGAGTGGTTCATTCTGGAAAAAAATTAAACCCTAACAGACCACAACAAGTACAATGAACTGGCTCCAGGGCCTGGTCTGCCCCTGCCATCTCACAATGATCAGAACTTTAGGCAGTATTCTTGGTGCAGCCTGACCAGAGCACTATGTTGCTTGAATATGACTTTTGAGGATCCGGATTCAGCTGATTTAGCAATATAGCCCAGCATCTTGTTTATTGTAGAAGTATCATCATCAGAATTTGCTGGTGTTGTCTTCAGAGGTATCTAATCCTTCCTATTGCTAAGAGCATCAAAGAAAACAATACAAAGCATTTGATCACATTTAACGAGTTTGGTGTCATTGACTTTTATGTCATCCTACATCCTACAGGATTTCACACCTGTTTTGCGCATTTGATAAACATTGAACACTGCACTTTGCAGCATATTCTGTAAAGTGTCCTCAAGATGAAAGCTGCTATATAAACGTACATTTGTATTGGCAATGTCACTGTAGGGTAGAAACAGCTTGTAAACAAAAATCCCGAAACATTAGAACACTAGTATTGGGTTTTCCAGTCTGTGGAGATTGAGGAAAATGAGAGCCAGTATCAATATATCATTATGTGAATCAAACAAATAGCAACCAGCAACTGGTATAATCTGATCTTCTGAAGAGTCAGAGCCTATGGGTGAAGATTCTGTGATGCAGTCTTTTTGGTGCTAAATGTTGACTTGTCTTTAAAATGGTGCTCTATCATTTTGAAATGTGATTTTTTAAAATATTCCTTTCAGGTGGTCCAAATTTATAATAATCCTTGTATTTGACCAAGTACCTTATCACATCGTTGAGACATCTCAAAGCGCTTCACAGAGTATACTGTAAAGTGAATTGATTGTGTATTTTGTGGGCGAAATTGGCCATTGAATCACCAAGACCACACCAATACCGCAAGAGTATATCTGGTGAAGCACTTTGGGACATCCTCCCGACGTGAAAGGAGCTATACTTAATGTAATGATTATTATTTTAACGCTCCTCCATATCTATGCCAAGTCAATGAATTCAGTTAACACCTCTACTACCCAAGTCTCTGTCAATCTCTCTTTTAAACATCCCTATTGATTCTGCCTCTACAACTTTCTGGAGCAGAGTGTTCCACATCTTCACAACCCTCTGTGTGAAGAAATACTTCCTGACTTCAGTTCTAGCTGTCACGGATCTAACTGGAAGGCTGTGCCCTGTTAAGGCTTGCAAAAAATATCTCTCCTATCGTTTATCAAGGTGAAAACTGGCTATCTGTATGAAGATCATGCTAGAGAGGAATTCACACAGTCTGACTGTTGTGTGATTGCTACCTGAACTGAATAGAGAAACTTCACAATAATAAACAAGAACAATTATACAGTAAAACTCATATAAGTAGTATCAGTCGGGACGATAATAGTGGAGTCCTGTAGCTCAGTGGTTAGAGCGCTCACCTCGCAAGCGAGAGATCTTGGTGTGCATATGGCAGTTCTTCATTGCAGATGGTAAGGGCGCATAAGTGAAAGATCAAGTCTATGTTTCCCACAGTTCAATGCAGCGGGCCGGTAAGTGCACATGCATCGCAGGTCAAGACGTCATTTCCTGCAATTCAGCTGGTAAGTACGGGACTAATAGAGGGTAGGGAAGAAGAGTTACCAGTTGGGAGGTGAGTTAGGAAGTGAAATCTAAGTGGTTATGATAGGAAACTGGATGGGTCTTGAGTGAATGTACAAATTAGGTGATTATACAATTTATAAAGATAAGACTTCTGCGAGTTTTACTAGCATCTATCTTCTTCTATCTAACTTTTTCTATCTTCTATCTATCTGTATACTACAACAATGCCTGTCTGCACTTCAAGAAGGATCTCAATAACCGATTGACATAGAGACATTATTTTATACCTCATCAGATAGGTTTTTCACCTGAGAGTGCCATGATCATATTTGTTTTCGGATATCTCCTATCGTTCATGAGTTATGAACTAAAATGTATTTGTCACAGAGCATGCATGTAGCCAAGTGGCAGCAGGAACAAAATAAAGAACACAGACAAAGCTAAGCCACGGCAAAACAACAAAATTAAATTTTTAAAGCGACTTTCACGTAGGGAGAATGTCCCATTGATTATAAATTATACATCTATATTTATCATTATAAAGATGCCTAAGCGAAAATCAAACCTTACAAGGATAAGTAAAAAAAAAGAGAGAAGGCCCAATATATGAAATAGAAGAACAAAGAATAGCAGGGCTCCACTTCAATGCTGAAAGGACTGCAACAGCACGTGAAATGCTCTCTCAAAGAACACTCAAAGAACAGCACAGCCAAAATGAGTCCTCCCACAGGAGTCCTCCCAGATAAGTATAGATAAAGATGAATTGTCTCTCTATCTCTCTGTCTATCAACCTATATTCCATATTCGATCCTTTGGTTGAAAGCGTAGTTGTAACGGGTACAGCTAGTCTTTTATCTGTCTTTCTTCCTATATTAATAAAACGACAATGACTGTTTGTGCTTCAAGAAGGATCTCAATTGTGGAGTCCTGTAGCTCAGTGGTTAGAGCACTCGCTTTGCAAGCGAGAGACCTGAGTTCAATTCCAGGCAGGGCGAAACCTTGGGCAAGTTTCCTTACTCCACACGCCTAATAATAATCCCTCCAAAAAAACAAAAGAAAAAAAACAATAATAAAATTGGTCATTTTCAATCTACGACTGTTTGTGGGACATTGCTGTGTGCAATTGGCTGCCGCATTCGCCCACAAATATACAGTCAATTCACTTTACAGTGTGTTCTGTGAAGCGATTTGGGACGTCCTCCCGACGTGAAAAGCGCTATATCAAATGCAAAGATTATTATTATTATTATTATTAATAACCAATTGATGTAGAGACATGATTTGTACCTCATCGGAAAGGTCTTTCATCTGGGAGTGACATGGGTATATTTGTTTTCGAGTATCTCCTATCATTCATGAGTTAATTTCAGTTTTGCCCTGCAATTACCCCTGGTGGCCACCGAGTTAAAGTGGCGTCACAGAGCATCTACGTATGTACGCACACGTACACCTGGTGCTCGCATGGGCTGACGCACGTAGCCAAGTGTCAGGAACAAAATAAAGAATACAGACAAAGCTAAGCCGCAGCAACAACAACAAAATTACATTTTTAAAGCACTGAGTCCTCCCACTGAGCCTCCACCAGGAGTCCTCCCAGATGAGAATAGATAAAAATGAAATGTCTGTCTTTGTGTCTGAATGTGTATGTCATTCTACATTCCATATTGGATCCTTTAGTTGTAAGCGAAGCTGCAACAGCTAGTCTCACATAAAAGAAACACAAATCTTGGAAAGTCTTTCAGCAGCAGCCATTTTCTGTGACTCCCAAATACAAATTCTGATTTGGATCATTATTGGGTGTACAATGAGAAGCCACCTGGCACATAAAAAGTGCAGCAGATCAGGATTTATGAAGAGGAATGAGTTTGGATGACATCTTTCCACAAGTGGCCCACCCAATCTGAAAGCCAATGTTGTTAGCCTTGGAAAAAAAAGTGGTAATGTTTGGGACTGAATGTGAGTTGGATTGAATATGAGGAGACATCACCTGATGTGAAGGGCGCTAATAAATATGTAAGATGTTGGTGTTGTTGAGCTAGAGCATCAAGTGACACTATCGTCAATCACATTTGCTTTGCCTAGTTACTATTTTCAACGCTTTCTTGCCTGCACATTTCAAAGATGTTCATTTCTTCCTTCAGTGACGCTACTAGGATTGACACCGATTTCAGAACCAACTTTACAATGTGCATATGTAACACTGCTGATTGCTACATATTCTCATCTTCTCTCCCAGACAACAGTATCAATGCATTTCAGCGTACTACAGTTATAGGAAGAGGGAGTATTATTTTGTTCCCTATTCCATCACCTTTTACTTTCTCCGTCTTTAATCCCTTATCTTATCGAATCCTTGGATAAGAGAATGGAGGGTGACCTGCATGGCCCTTTGTTAGTTCTATGACCCAGTCATTGACTGTTCTGGAGTGGCTGGCTCTCTATCTCCCACGTTGCACCACTACCATGCCTCATACTGCTTACTTTGCAAACTTGATTCATTTCTAAAAAATGTTATTTTTTATGCATGTCATCTACACCTGCGAAAGCTGCAACCAGGCTTTCCCATGTTGAGTGGGCGGAAGTGGAATCTTCCTTGCCTAAAGCTTGTGACATGCAGCAGAACTCTACATTTACTGTTGTGCTTTTCAGACTGGAAAACATTAGCACAGAGCCTCAGGGAAATGGCCAGATCCATAGCACTTTATAGCTCCAAGTCACACATGTTGGACGCCTCAGCTATCTCTAATTAGGCTATTAATTAAGCTACAGAAAACTGCCTCAGTGCTTCCTCGTGGAAAGTTGCGGGGGAAAGAAAGAGCTTCTATCCTGAATTGGATGATTGCCGCTTCATTATAAGGACCTAGTTCTTGCTCTAACTTTACTAGTTCAGGGAGAATTCCTAAATCAAAAGGGACGAGTTTTCTTGAGAAAAGATTGGGCGAGACACTTGGTCTTAACTGGTGAAGGCCCTTACTCTTGTGCATTGAGCAGATCATCTACTCAGTGGTGAGGGAACACTCTGGTGAAAGTCAAGGTTTTTTCAATCAGTCTTCTGGCCGGACCTCTTTGTTACTCAAATCCTTTCATTAAGAAAAGCAGCAAAGAATTATACAGAATTATATAATAATTATATAGAATTACATAATAATCATGACATTCCTTACATTTGGAATAGTGTTTTTCGCATGGAGAGGACGTCCCAAACCTCTTCACGGGATATACAGTACTGCGAAGTTGAGTGACCGTGTTTTTGTGGGCAAATGCTGCAGCCCGTTTCCATACAGCAATATCCCACAAACAGCCATAGATTGAGTGACCAATTTTATTGCAGGATTGTTGATCAAGACACTGGAAAAAACTCCTATCTCTTTTCAAATGGTGCTATGTGATATTTAATGTCCACCTTAACAGGCAGATAGGACCTCAGGTCATCTGAAGGATAGCACCTCTGCTAATTCTGTGCTCCACCCAGCACTGTATTGTTGGAGTGTCAAATTGGATTGTGAGCTTAAGGTCAGATGCGACCTTGAACCTACAACTTTCTCATAATAATGCTTGCATTTGATATAACTCCTTTCATGTCAGGAGGACATCTCTGAGCTCTTCACAGAATTCACAATAAAGTGGAGTGACTGTGTATCTATCGGGAAAACGCAGGAGCCCAGTTTCCTCCTCCAAACTAGTCATTAAACAAATGAAACAATTTTATTAGGGGGAGATCGTTGGCCAGATGTACGACTGACTGAGCCAGGCCTAGTTTCAATTGGTGCTAATAGGTCATCTGATATGTGTCGAACCCATTCAGCATTGTGATTTTGTTAACGTTTCCATTAAATGTTCCATTGTTAGTTTGAATCTTTGAATCCTACACACAACCCCAGTCAACAAAGGCGCAATGCCAAGAATAGTCTTGGGCTGTTCTGATGCAGATATTGGAATGAGCAGGCACATGTGGATTTTGGCTATTCACCCATTCTGAAGTGCTGATCTGATGGGCTTAAGCAATGATGTGTGCAGGAGACCCCAGTGTGGAGAATGAGGATTACTCCATTCCCAGTAAATCATCAACCTTCCGCCCATTAAACATTAACGCATGTAGTTGACGATAAATAAAATGGTAAACATAAGGCACGTTTTTTAAATTGAAAATCTATTCAGTGCATTATATCGCAATGATCATTATAATTTGGAAATAATACTCAACATTTTAGTATTTCAAAAATTAATAACGTTTTAAGATAAAATGTTTTCATTCAGCATTTAATAGACAGCAAAGAAACACTAGTCTGACAGCTGGGGTGATCTGGATGCTATTGTTCCTGCAAACAGACTTGGGAAAGAAAATGAATTGTACAAAGACTAGGCAGTTAACAAATAAAATAAGGTCTTTGGCTTCTGCATTAATACCATAGGTCAAATTAGAAAACCTACTTTGATTAATATAGTGCTTTCCACTTAATTGAAATACCTGTCAGTCAATTGTTGTGGCAAGCTTCACCAGACGGCAGATGAACCTCCTGACCAAATGAACAGGAGGAAACCGTCGCAATTTGGCAATCAGACTGTGAAGTGCATGATGGCAGAACAGACACGTGAGACGAGAACCATTTTAGATAATTTTTCACAGCAGCAAAATCCCTGACAGCTCTTGTCGCTGCCTGCATCACTGAGAAGAGATAAAGCTGACTTCTTAGGCACATTCACACCGGACCTTTGAGCTAGATGCAAACACCCAATATTAAACCATTACAATTCTTATTAATAATAATGATAACCCAAGCATTTGATATAGTACATTTCACATCAGAACAATGGCTTAAAACATACTATGATGTGGAGTGATTGTATTTTGTAGGCGACACAAATGCCAAAATATCATTTCAATGGAGCACCAGACAAAATAACAACATTTTAAATCCAAATTGACAGTGTTTGGCACAGTGTCAAACAAGCATTGGGTAGAATCTAAAAGTCAAGTTATTTTCAACTATCCAGCCACAAAGCTGATTGATAATTATAGGCACAATCATCCTGTCAGTGTTTTGTGGACCTGTTTTGTGGTAATTATACCCAGTTACTGGAAGACTTTGTGTCCTGCTCTCCTCTGTTTGTTTGGGAAATTACCCACAGCTGTTAAACTAATATAAGATGCAATAAGCAAATTAACAGTTTAACAACCAGTCCCTGCCATCTAACCCTGATGAACATCTCCCAAACTTCTCCAGATAATGCAATTTACCCGTATGGTTCTGAGCCACAGACACCTGAAAGGTGCTTGGCTTATATCAATAATCTTATTTTTCAAGACCTCCCAAAGCACTTCACAGAATTTTATTGTGAACTAGAATGACTATTTTTTTTGTAGGGTGAATTTGGCAGCCAATTTGCACACAGCCATGAACTGAATGACCAATTTTATTGCAGGGGGAGGGGGGCCTTATTAATCAAACATTGGGAGAAAATCCCTTATCTTTTGTGCCAATGGATCCTTAATGTCCACCTGAGCAGACTCGATCTCAGTTTAATATCTCATCTGAAGGACAGCATCTCCATCAATGCATACTTTCCCAGCATTGCACAAGAGTGTCAGCCAAATCTGTGAGCTCAAAGTTCCAATGTGCAGCTTGAACCCATAGCTTTTCGGCTGAGAGGCGAGAGTGCGACCAACTGAGCCAGGCTGACACCTCACACTCACTGACCCCAGAATTGATCAGGTGATTTGTAGAACTATCCTCCTTGTGGGGAGGTAAGCGAAGCTGAGCTGACTCTAAAATCACATACATTAGAATACATTAGAATATACAGCACAGAAACAGACCGTTGGGCCCAATTGGTCTATGCCGGTGTTTATGCTCCACATGAGCCTCCTCCTGCCCTTCCTCAACTAAGCCTTCAAGCATAACCTTCTATTCCTTTCTCCCTCTATCTAGCTTTCCCTGAAATATATCTATGCTGTTTGCCTCAACAACTCCTTGTGGTAGCATTGTTCCACATTCCCACTACTCTGTGTGAAGAAATTTCTTCTAACTTCCCTATTTGATCCATTTGTGACTATTTTATATTAATGGCCCCTGGTTTTGGTCTCTGCCAAAACATGTTTGCCAATAAAATGTTAGAATCGAGCCAGCCCTCTGTCGCGATTTAGTAATCCAGTTCCTAAGCCAGGCGGGTCCACAGTTCTCCACAGCAGTAGCAGTCTGGCTCATCAGCAGGGCTTGGAAGGACAGACCAATCATTGGGGTTCCCACTCTGCTCCAGTTAACACTGCAAGTCAAAGCTCTATCGGGTAGGGTGGTCCTAGCTGGACAAGCAATAGGAGAGCTTGCCAGACAGTGCTTTTAACTGTTTATGCTGTTTTAGCTGGTTAAACTCCAACACACAGTCTGGGGTCCCCAAGCTTCAGCTCTTGCCAATATGTGCCTCATACTGTCTGGAATTAGGTAAGCAGGATGCATCTCCAGAGGGAGAGTGCGCATTATATTCCAATAAATATCTCTTGAATTTCCATGTATAGGTGGGATGCATGTAATTCTCAGTTTGGTTTGGATATTGTTAAGTATAGTAATGGGTTTCTGCATGTGTCAGACACCCAACTGACCAAAGCAATTCCAGCTGTTAAGCTTTAGTTAAGCTCTAATTTAAACATGCCTTACATAGTCCATTTTTAAGCAATTCAAAAATTGGAGATACTGCCCTTTGAACTCTTTCCATCAGAGATACATCTCTAAACTGTTTGGATTGGCAGATATTTTAGCATTTGTATAGTAAAGTATTATGGCTTGTAATTAATCAATTTGAGGAGATACAAATTTGTGGGAACAGTATGAAAAGTGGAGTTACCAAAGCATTCAGCTGTCAGCAGTGGTAACACTTACCCAGATGTTATCCTGTGTACTTTTAAAGGCTGAAAGCTGGATTAAACTCAGTAAACTTCCAATCAGTTAAGTGTTTTCCACTTAGATTTAGTAGTTCTGATGATGACTAGCTAAGACCACAGATAATTGTGTATCATTTCCACCTCTTTTCCATACAACCTTACACATTCATGGACTAATTTAATCCAGCTTCTCTCCTTCCAAGCCTATTTTGTGTGGTGCACTCTTTTTGTAGGTGTAAACACTCAAGCTCAGACAAAATTAGACTGACAATAAATCCCTGAGAAATCGCTTTTCAGTCTCCACAAAAAGAGGATGGAAATCAGCGATTGCACCAACTCCTTTTCATTTTAAAATAAACTTTTAATTCTATATGCTAATGGAACATTATACATTTATATCATCACAATATTGGTTTGGATGAAGAAGCACTTCGGCCCGTTTGATCCCCTCCTCCAGAACACCCACCCTAACATTCCCTCCATCACAACATTAAGCTGTTCCTTTATTGAATCCCATGTCTTGGCCTCAACCACTCTTCCTGGCAACCTGTTCCAGCTATTAAATACCCACTAGTTAAAGAAAAACTTCCTGGTGCATGTCCTGAGATTACCCTTTGCAACTCTAAACCTAAACCCTCTTGTTCTACGTTCTTGATGCATCCAAAACACAGTTTTTTTTCATAAAGTGTTAAGCTTCACTTTGACTGCCACTCGAAATTAGGAGAGAATTCAACAACAACAACAACAAGATTCCATTTATAAAGCGCCTTTCACGTCAGGAGGACGTCCCAAGGCGCTGAAATCAACAGCGTCAGAATACCTTCTCCAATGTTACAGATCTGGAGTCACATGAGCACCAAGCTTAGTTTAGATGAGGAAAGCCCTTTGGCCCATTAGGTTTGGCTTCTGTTATATCAGGTTTACTCTCTCCTATACCCGGTTTAAGCAATCCTCTATGTATTTTCACTGACAAACAGTCCTTCTGCTGAATTGGGTTGAGCCGCCTCCTCATCAGGCTCTCGCAGGATTTCTCCAGAATGCTGCATTTATACTGCATGTCTCAGTGATTCGCTCTGAAATGTGTGCTATAAATCAAGGTTGACGCAGCATGAATTGCGCTGGAGACCCGCTCCCGAGACAACTAGTCAGAGGGGTTTTTGGAGCTGTTCAATTCACCTCCGCTACAATATAAACTCAATAGTGCCAATAGAGTTCGTTTTAGCTCTCCAATGGTCCCCTGGAAGCTCTCAGACTGGTTGGCTCGAGAACTTTCAAGAGGCCAGTTTCAATTCTATTAAGGGGCTCGTCAAATTAAAAACTATCATCTGATTTTGGAAAATTCCAAAATTGGTTGTTGACTTTTTAATGTCTCCGTCTCAATAAAATATGATGTGGGGATTAGCTAAAGATCATTGTTGGTCTTGCTAACCTCCATACAATGGATTGAGAGCCTGCACTCCTTCTGATGTCAATAGTAATGGATTCACACTCAAGATAAATAGGAGCATTATAATCATTGTCCTTTATAAAAGAGTAGCACGGAAATGAAAGCTTTATTTGTACCGAATTATTTTAATAAGTCCCAACATTCTAAAATGTAACCACCTCAATTCCCCCATCACCAACTCGGGCTCCCCACACAGCTTTGCATAGTGCTTTGAGATGTCCTTTCGACAGGAAAGGCTTGATATCAATGCATATTGTTGCTGCTATTGGTTCGCTGTTATCAACTTGAATGCATTTCTATTTCTCTTTCTTTCTTTTGGAGTCCTGTAGCTCAGTTGTTACAGCACTCGCCTCGCAAGCAAGAGACCTGGGTTTGATTCCCGGCAAGGTGAAAGTTTGGGCAAGTTTCCTTACCCCACACTTCTGTTTATCTAGCAGTAAGTAGGAACCCGGTTGTTAGTCAATTGGGGGATCGCTTTTCTGGGGGTAATAATTCCTTCAAAAAAATAATAATAATGAATTGGTCACTTCAATCCACGACTGTTTGTGGGACACTACTGTGCGCAATTGGCTGCCACGTTTCGCCTACAAAATACGCAGTCAATTCACTTTACAGTATATTTGGGATATCTTGAAGACATGATAAAGCGCTATATCAAATGCAAGGATTATTATTATATATATATATTGTACTTTCTCCAGCAATTAAATGAATAACATTCCCTGTGCCATGTGCCGTGTGACGGCTCCTTCTGACTGTTGGGTACACTGAAAGATGGATAAAGTGTTTCTCTCTGTAATGCATTGCATGTATGGTCTCAATATTCACTTTAACCCTGTGATTGTCAGTATTCTTCTGTAAAAAGGGCTTTCCACGGTTGTAAATTAAAAGACAGTAAACACATTCTAGTTCTGATATTTGCAAGAAAAAAATTCCGTACCCTGAAGCAAGCTATTAGGATTATCAAATACAATTATTACATTACCCATTAAGATTCTAAATATATGTAATTGTGGATTTAAGAGCCAAAGCATATGTCTAGCATTTTACAAGTTTAGGATAGCTGAAGGGTGATTGAGGGATGAGAGCTACCTAATTTGGATCTAATCCAGATGAAGCGCAGAACTCCCAGTATTGCAGGTGATGGAGAGCAACAAGGAGGTTAAGTGATGAGTTAGCGCAAAGGATATCTGAAAACAGAAATATGCCCAGGAAGCAGTAAACCAAACAGACACTGGGGAGAAAATAATTAACAACTGCGTTTAGTTGCCAATTCCCAAATCTTGATTAATTAATCAGTGCAATTAAGAAATTTTAATGAGTTGCCACTAAAATCCAGAATCATTTGAATTTCATATATCGTCCGTTTTATGTTTAAGTGGGAGAAGGGAAACGCACTGCTTACAAAATTCTCTTGAAACGCTTTGCAGAAAATATATGTGGAACTTGAGCAGGTCATTCCGCATCTATTGTTATTAATTTCACTGATTCCTAACTGTTTTGCTGTTTTGCCATCCCATTAAAAATTTCACATAGTCTTCCTGTACATCCCAGAATAGCTTTGAAGTGACCATCACTAGTACCTCTGCAATAAACAGAAAAAGATGCAGGTTGTGATGCATTATCAGGCTGCTTTTGTTGGTGAGAAAGGTCTTTATAATTCACTCATGCCTGCAGCACCCATGAGTTATGGATCTTTCACACTCATGAAAGAATTTTTGTAATGCACCAGTGCAATTCTCGATTTCCCTGCAGAGTTTCTGCCTCTTCACATTAAAGGGCAGCACCCCCCACTACCTCCCACCCTCCTTCGTTCACAGCAAATGTGGGGAGGGGACGGAACTGCTCCTAGTTCAAAATATGCCAAGTGCAGTGATATATGCTTTTAGATCATTTCATAAAAAGTGCACACTTCAGCAAAGAAACCCTGATACTACCATTTAGGTGTATTCTGAATAACACAGAAGCTCTTTCAAATATTCAAGTCCTTTGAAGTATAAAGCCACGTATTTGTATCCGTTAGTATAGGTGTGCAATCCAAATGAATAATCTCACGCAATAATATTAAAATACATTTCAGTGAACATGATGAAAATTACAGTATATTTAATTGACATTTTGACATGTATATATGGTGTGAAAACAAAACCAAGACCCTGATCAGATTTCAGTGGAAGAACATTTTGGTTTCGATAAGTTTAACGACTTCAGCTCAGAAGCTGATGTTTGAGTTAAGAAAGTGACACCTTAATTCATAATATCATTCTGGCACTGATACTTACTTGCTAAAGAAAGGTTGATGTTTGCAAATATTTGAATAAAAATATCCATATCTGTTTTACATGACTACGACTATGAATGATACATTAAACCCAGGTCCTGTCTGTTCAGGTGGACTTTAAAGATCCTGTGGCACTATTTGAAAACAGATTGAAGTTTCTCCCAGTATCATAAGAAATACTAAACGAAAAAAGACCAAGGTCCATCAAGTTCGCCTTTCACCTTCCTGGCGGTCACATGCAATATGTCCCCATGTACCCATGTACTGTATGCTATAATGTCATTTCCTAAAAGAAAACTATCCAATCTGTGTTTGAAACAATGCCCCAAAATAAAATAAATTGTTTATTTGTTTCATGGCTGTTTGTGGGAAATTGTTGTATGCAATTGGGCTACCGTGTTTGGCTACAAATACACAGTCACTCCATTTCACAGGAAATCCTGTGAAGAGCTTTGAGACGTCTTTCCAATGTGATAAGACGCTATAACAAATGCAATGATTATCATCATTATTATGATGATTATTATAATACATATTTTGGAATGTTATAGTATTGTGTACTTTCAAATTGTCTTCAAAACACCCTCAAGTCACTTAGGGGCAGCTTTTGTATAAGATGACAGCTTATCACCCGTGACACTAAATTTATTATATTCTGCCAATTCGGGCCATTGTGGATTCTCTCGCTGGGAGTTTAAAGCAGAAAACAAAGAGGACAATTCAGAGACAAAAAACAAAGTCGCTGGGAACACTCAACAGGTCAGGCAGCATCTATGGGGAAAGGAAAGTGAGTCAACGTTTTGGGTCCATGACCCTTCGTCAGAACCTGTGGACCCAAAACATTGACTCACTTTCCTTTCCCCATAGATGCTGTCTGACTTGAGTGTTCCCAGCGACTTCTGTTTTTGTTTCAACTTTCCAACATCCGCAGTATTTTGAATTTTGTAGGATAATTCAGAGGTTAGTATGAGAAATCAAATGAGTTTCAAATGTACAATAAGTTGATTCTTTAGAGTGGCTAAACCACTACAAGAGCATGGCAGCCTCTATTGTGGTACATTCGTTTCAATCACCTAACCCCAGTTCGGGTGCCAAGCCAGTATTGGGACATCTGCCCTCCCGACGTGAAAGGTGCCACGTGAATGTAGATTTGCATTCAATCTGAAAATAATTTGATTTCATATATACAGTGGAAGCTGGTTAAGCCGCACACATCGGTGACGGACATTTTGTCCGACTTAAGAGGTGTCCGAGGTTAGCCGAAATACCATTCCCAACCAGCAGAGGAGTCCCACCACACCCCGCCCCAACATCATATAATAATATGTGATAATGATGTTTCACTGGAAGCAATGTTAATTAACCAGTTAAAGTTAAAATACTCTCACAGAATTCAGTCAAAATATATTAACTTTTTTGGCCACAAATACAGTCAAGGACTTTCCCGCCCCCAACTGAGGAGTTTACTCCCACCATTGCCATTCCCATTGGATGGGAAGGGGACCGATTAGCGGTGATGAAGTGATTGACAGCCTGCAGCCAGTTGTGAATGAATGAGCTCCACCCAATCACAAGCGGCTCAGCTGTCAATCGTGAGTTGACTCCTTTCATTCCCTCTCTTGTTCTTCCCTGTGCCTCCGCCCCTTCACTGATTGACAGCCCAACTCCAGCTGCTTGTGAGTGACTGAACTCCGCTGTCGATCGCAATTTGACTCCTCATATTCTACATCCCGGAAGCTCTCGTGGCTGAAGGCTCGACACACAAAAGGCCAGAGTGAGTACATTCAGGAATAGCAATTTGCATTTATATAGTGCCCTTCATGCTGGGTAGCGTTCTGGAGCACTTAACAGTGGCGGAGTCTGACTCCGTGCCAGGGGGAGAGGGAGTGACCGTAAGCACGATAAAAAAGGAAGGTCTTTAGGCAGCATTTAAAAGTGGGGAGGGAGGGTGCAAGGTGGAGGGATTGGGGGAGAGAGTTCCAGAGCTTCGGGGTGTAGTGCCTGAAAGCACGGCCATCGATGGTGGAGTGGAGGGGACGACGGACGAACAGGAGGCTAGAGCTGGCCGATCGGCGGCAATGGGTAGTAGAGAGGGGGGGTGAGCATGTCGGAAAGATAGGGAGGTGTGAGGGCATGAAGGGATTTGAAAACAGCAACGACCAGTGGAACATTTTGCTCGGATTAACCAGATTTTCGTCTGAATTAACATGCATATTTTCAACAGGTAAGAAAACAAATGAATCGGCGCCGGGATTGTTCAATTTACCTGATGTACGGGGTTAACCAGAGTCCGGCAAAAGCAGATCCCACCGTAATTCTTGCCTTTCATACAGTGTCTTCCATGATGGGATAATGCCTCAAAATGCTTCAAAGAGTTTATTGTGAAGCTTAGTGACTGTGTATTTTGTAGCCAAATACAGCAGCCAATTTGCACACTACAATGTCCCCAAAATACCTATGAAATGAATGACCAATTTTATCTTGGTGATTGCTGGCCAGGGACATTGGGAGAAACTCTAATGCATGGGATCTTTAACGTCCACCTGAACAGGAAGACCGAATCTTGGTCTAACATCTTGTCCGAAGGACAGCACCTCCAACAATGCAGCACTGCCCCAGCACTGCATTGGAGTGTTAGCCTAGGCTGGGACCATCATTTGATATCTGAAGCCTTTATATGACAAAAACCTTTCAGAATATGAAATACTATGATTTAGTTTCCAGAATTTCTTAAGAAACTCCTTAATACGAGTTAAACAATTACGGTGTTTAGTTGTATTCTTCAGCACATTTAATGTTCAAGAAATTCAATAACTTAGAAACCAATGCTGCAAATTGCGCCTTACCATTAGAATTTATTTTGAAGACACGAAAGTGAAATGACTGAAATCTGAGGAGTTATCCAGCGCTGACTTTCTTTATCAAAACTGTGAAGTGTAAATATTTGCTGTAGAATTTGCAAGTGGGAGATGCTTGGCATTTTCAAGCCAGGGTTTGTGTAAGGGATTTTGTTATATTTAGACTGGAATGCAGAACAAAACATCAAGAAGCAAGCTGTTCATGGAACTAATCCAAGACCTGTATCAGAGATGCCTCCTTTTACTTTGTTCCTTTTATTATTGTTAAATGGAGTAATTCACAAGCACAACACAGTCTTAAAAAAAGGCTTAACTCCAGATTAATTTACAATGGGGGCAACTCTTAAGGCCAAATTGACCAAGTGGTCATGAAGAGATCTTTGCGAATTGTCACTTAGCTTCTCAAGTGTTGCTACGAAACAGGGACTAAAAAAATAAATGAGCAAACAGGTGAACTCTCCCCACCAAGCATGAAGAAGCAGACCTACCTCAATTTATCAAGAAGCATGATCCTGGAACTTTAACACAACATCTCAACAACAACAACAACAAATCACATTTGTTTGGCGCCTTTCATGTTGGGAGGATGTTCCTGAACGGTCAGGGATATGGACCCGAGCAGAGGGTTGGGATCAAGACGTGTGGAGGGTAAGGGTAGGAGGGTGACTGAGAACAATCGACAGAGCAGGTGTTGCATTTTAAAACGACAACTTTAGTTTAATTTAAATTAAGCACCTCTAATAAAATACAACACAAATACCACTGCACATCCCCAATACCCATTTTTAGGCTCAAAATTTTACGAGCCAAGATCTTTTCTTCGGCATAAGTAATTGTTGACAATCATTGCACTTGTAATAGCAATCATTTCCAAATTATATCAGTGCAAATTCAAAAAAAATGAAGTGCAGTCTTTTTTTAAGATTCCTGTGCCTTCTGTACTGCATGATATAATTCTCCCCACAGAATTAACCACGAGCTGTTTAAATGAATACCATTTCATAAATTTTACATCTATCATTTGTATATCACCAGACTATTTGTGATGCATAAGAATTCTGAACAGAAAATACGCAGTGCTCAGGGTCCACAGGCAATTTAATGCTAAAGGTTAGCATGGTGTTTAGTTGTTGATTCCAAAAATGGCCATGCCTGTCACTTAATGAACCCTCGAGAGATACCCTCCCATGTGGAGCGGGTTGTGTCTGTGCTCGAGGAGGTTTAAATTAGTTATATCTTAGGATAACCTCTGATGAAAAGCCCGCTTCCAACTGTGTTCCTTGTCACTGGCTCTTCAAGGAAATAAACCAATTAGTTCTCTCTGTACTTTACCATTCCAGTTTTGTATTAAAGATACAAAGGTCTTGGGGATTTTTTTTCACTCTTTTTCTCTCTCTCTCTCTCTCTCTCTCTCTCGCCCCCCCTTCTTTTTATTCGGTGTCAGCAATCGCAGTTCAATTTGATTCGCAAAGGATGCCTGGGTGAGGGAGTTTGGGGATCAGCATTTATCCAGTGTGACTGTCAACCACATATATATATTATACATAAACAAAAACATACACATATAATGCATATATATATTTATATATAGCGACAAAAAGCAGCTAAAAATAAAAGTCCCACTTGATATTGCCTCTTTGTGTTCATCAAAATGAGTTCTATTAGGAAAAGGCACATTTAATGAGATCCAGTATAATGTTTAATATGTATAATATATATGTGGTTAACAGTCACACTGGATATTAAAAAAAACAACACAGTGGAATTGGAAAATAATAACATGAAAAGATGCCCCTCAACACTTTTTCATGTTATTCTTTTCATCCAGTGTGACTATTAGCCATATGTATATACATATATGTGTGTGTGTGTATATATATGTATGATATATATATATATAATGGTTAACAGTCAAACTTGATATTAAAATAATAATATCCATGTTATACCCATGTTGGGGGCATTTTTTCATGTTATTATTTACCAATTCCACCATTGTTGTTTATTTTTTTAGCGTGCGTAGATTATACGTAGTGGGGGCTTGAGGGTTAATCTTTTTTTTGCTCATCTATTGTTACTTGGAGACCTCCATATGTCTCCAATAGAGAAATAAATGAGAGCTGTGGGTTCTCGTCTCCCTTATCTTTTCCACGCTTCTCCCTAGCCACCGCTGGCTGCAGCGGATTTCATTTAGAGGCCTGCCTTTTCCCATCTACCTCACTCACTCCGTGCATTACTTTTTGCTTTACACTGAATTTGCATTTCGGTAACAACTGTATGCAACAGTAACCTCACGCCAAACTGCAGCCTACACACACACCATCTCTTGTTTAGCCCCCTCATCCCCACAGCTGCTTCCTCAATAGATCCCCAATGTTGACAGGTAGCATAATTAGAAAATTTCCTTTTGTCTTATTAAATGTGACTTTTCTCAATAGAAACCACTTTGATGAACACAAAGAAGAGAAAATATCCTTCAAGTCTTGCAGCCAAAATCAAGAGGGACTTTTATTTTTAGCTGCTTTTTTTGTCGAACCGGGCAATGTTATTATCGTGAAGGATATTATAATGCTGGCAAATGTGCTTTGGGGATTTAAATCACGTATTAGCCTCAAAAGCAAAAAGTGCTGTAGGGCCCATGCAATATATTTTCTCATTAATCTGATTGAAAGATTATCCTTCCTATAGCTATGGAAAGTCTAATAACCATATATCCTTCTCTCTGGCTGTAAAAATTTAGCTTTGTGTAAAAGCCATTGTCTCTCATGACCTAGGGTCCTCTCTGTACTGTCTCTTCCTCATTTCTAGCTAAGCCTATCTGTATTATTAAAATCAAACCAGGCTGCGTCTCCATTTTACGCACACATCTTGATTATTTTATAAGCCATTGTGGAGGAAAATGACAGCTTCAGCAAGTCACAACCGCTTCCTGATAATACCATCATTAAGTGGATGTGCAGGGGAGGGGGAATACGTGAAAAATGTTCTCCAGTGCTACACTTGTGAGCATCGAGAACAATCCAACCAGTGGATTTTTTTTATTAACAATTTCGATCTGCTTGGCTTTGAATATTCTTTCCTTCTCAATTAATAATAATGATAATAAAAGGAGAGAGAGAAACAGGACAAGCAGCTCTTGAAATGTAATCTGAAGAGATCAAAGTGGATTTTCGACACTAATATTTTGGAAAAATGTAGGTTGCATTAGTGGAGAGAGAAAAGGAGGGACGGGGTTTAGTTTTCTATTAAAACTGCTCTAATTCGACAACGTGATAAGGCACTATATCAAATGCAGGATTATTCTTATTGTAGCATTCAACACAGAAGATTGGCACAGTTGAATTGTAGATATTAAAATGGTGTCTGAAAAGCTGAGTAGTCATGGGTTAACGGCAGAGCCATGTTTTACACCTCCCTGCCGGTTCTTTACACCCTCTCTTGACTTCAGGATTAGGCAAGTCATTTTGATCAGTAGCTGCAGCCAGTAATTGAAGGCACTCCTGATGATTTAACACAATCAGAGCAATATACTATTTTGTGATGAAAGTGCAGGATAGAAGGAAACTGATCTTTAAACCAGTTCTTGCTAATGGCAATTACCTATACAAAAGTTTTGTCATTTTTTACCCTCTTTTCCACATCAGAGATTTGTGAAAATTTCCATCTAACCTTACCAATCACCAACAACATCTAGGAGTAGCTCATTGCTTAAAGGTTTTGAAAACACCTCTGACTTGGTGATTTCTGTTCTAAGCTTTTTGACTCTTAACCATGTGAAGAGTCTAGGTTGGTTCAGTTATTGCTGTCATGTAGATAAAATGCAGTCTTGGCTGCTGAATTTCAGATGTCCCTCAGATAAGAATGACAATATGACCAGCCATCATTCCCGACCTCAACTGATCACAACGCTAAATCTCCTGCCATTCAGCAAAAGAAAAATGGTGTGAAATTACAGGGAAATGGGAGAGGGGTAATTTTAATTTCATCCTGCAGTGCAATTTACATTTTTAACAAATTTACTTGGTAAAACTACTTTTCTATTCTTACATGCCAGGCTAGCCAAAAGAAGTTGGGGGTGCAAATGTTAATTGTCTTGCTCGTGTAGTATTCTGTTTTATTTTACATACTGTTTCCTTTGACAAAAGTGGATACAAGTCACCATGCACCATGCACTGTTTTCTCTCCAAGCCCCCTTAGATGTATATTGAATTCATCCCAAATAATGGAATTGTTTCTATTCTAAGATGCCAATAACAGAGTCCAAAGTAACTTAAGTACAGCATGAACAGTTCTGTGAACATGTATTTTAAAAGGCAAATTGTTGTTAGGAGCACGAGGTAACTTTTAGAATAAAAATAAATAAAAAAAAAGCTCATATTGTTATGAAGGGATGAGTGCCATATTAAAATAAATCCAACATTGGCATATAATGGGAAATCTGTATACTATTATCAAAGCATTTATCCGCAGAGGATTGGACTGAGTACTAGAGATGAGGCATATCTGTTCAGTGTGTTGTCTTCACACACAATGCATTGCATTCTCTCTTTATTACTTGGTTGCTTCAAAAACGCATTGCACTGGCTCCGTTTCCTGACATGGGGGTGTCAGGAAAGTGTTGATCGAAAAATGATGAATTACACATCAGCAAGAAAGGGTTTAATATTGCAATATTTCTCAAAATATTTCTATGGTGCAGTGAAAAAGCACTTGTTTCCTTTCCAATTGAATGGACAAGTTGGTTGAAACAGCATCTATAATGGGTCCTACAATTAAATTTCAGTCACAATTAAGTATGGAGTTTATTTTTATTTACTTGAAAGCTCAAAAATACATTTCTGAGCGAATCAAGTGCGACAAAATGTAATACAGTAAGCTTTAACTGCAGAACTACCGAGCAAAAATTAAACGATGGCTTTGCTATTATTCGGGACCCAATGGTATTGCTTCTTCTTTTGAAAACTCATATTCTACAAGTTTAGACAGGAATACCACCAGTAAAGAAACTTTTCATAGATCTAAACTGAAATGATGTTGCGGGCCTTGAGAGCATGAGTACTAAGGGACATGTTGAGATTTCATTTCCAAATTGTTGGATGAGGGCCAACTTTCTCCAATTCAACGTCAACAAGACCGAGGCCCTCCTGATTGGCTCGCGCCAGCACCTCCGCACCTCAGGCGCTGGCAGCATCAGCCTCCATGGCTGAACACTCAGCCTCACTAAGCCAGTCAGGAACCTGGGTGTATTGTTTGACCCTGAACTGTCCTTTCTCCCCAACATCTGCGCCATGACCGGCACTGCCTATCACCACCTCCGCAACACTGCCAAACTCCGCCACTGCCTCACCCCTCAGGCTGCCAAAACCCTCTCCCACGCATTTGTCACCTCAAGCTCGATTACAGGAACTCCCTCCTCATCGGCCTTCCAACTCTTCCCTTCACAAGTTGCAGATCATCCAAAACTCTGCAGCTCATGTACACTCACGCACCAAGCTCCGCGACCCCATCACTCCCACCCTCGCCCGAATCTACTGGCTCCCCATCCCCCAGAGTTCAAGATTCTCGTCATCATCTTTAAAGCCATCCATGGCCTTGCCCCCTCCTACCTCTCTGACCTGCTGACTCCCTAACAACCTGCTCGCTCCCTCCGCTCATCAGGCTCCGGCCTGCTCCATGTCTCCCGCCCGACCCGCCCTACCATCGGTGGCCGGGCTTTCAGCCTCTCTGCCCCCACACTCTGGAACTTCATCCCACGGTCCCTTCATCTCGCTTCTTCCCTTGCATCCTTCAAGGCCGGTCTCAAGACCCTTCTCTGGCCTCCCTCCCACCTCTCTGCCTTCCCTCACCCAAACACCACCCCTCCCCCATACTGTTCAGCGCTTTGGGACGTCCTCCCGACGTGCTCTATAAATGTAATTTTGTTGTTGTTGTTGTTTACTCCTGTTGAGTGACTTTGTTCATTTTTATCTTGATGAGATTAAAGCCTCTATCCTTCCTGGAAGATTGAAGTACAAATTGCTGGGCTATCTCACTTGTAATTATATAAGTCAAGTATTAGAGTTATTTACTTCTGTAACTCACTTAAAGTTATAATATTTTTTTAACAGTTTATCTCTACGTTACTTGGATTGCTTATTTCGGTGGGCTTTAATGATTCCCATGGCACAGCTTGAAAAATGAAGGGAGTTTCTCCTGGTGTTCTCGTCAGATGTAAAAAAAAAGTCATTCACTTCATGGATGTTTGTGAGACATTGCTGTGTGCAGATTGATTACTGTGTTCGCCTATAAAATACACAGTCACTGCACTTTACAGTAGATCCTGTGAAGCACTTTGAGACACTGTCCCGACATGAAAGGTGCTACATCAAATGCAAGGATTATTATTACCATTATTGCACAATATTATAATCATCGCAATCGCCCATTTAAATAAAGATTTCAGGCTTCTTCACTTCCAAAAACAGGCCCCTATTTCTAAACAGTCATTTTGGATGGGGTTCATTCACTTGAGTTTGAAATGAATAATTGTAGTTGTTCTAAACCTTTAGCTCATGTAGGTCTAACTAGACATTAGTCACTCAGGGAACCCCTGAAATGGCGATAGCTGAGCAGCCTTATCTTTCTGTCTGCAGTGCAGTGCTCCTTCTACCCAGTAATATTCACTGGTTAGGCATAATGTGACAAATTTTCTCCCTGACCCTTTGGATACTTATGCAATTTGCGAGTCCCAATACTGGGGCAAAATCAAAGTGGTTCTTGTACGAAGAACGTCTGTTGCATATACAAGATAACAACAACAACTTGCATTTATATAGCGCTCTCCACGCCGGGCAGCGTCTCAGAGCACTTTACAATGGCGGAGCCCAAGGCCGAGCCAGGGGGAGGGGGAAGCTGACCGTAGGCGCGGTCGAAGAGGAAGGTTTTCAGGCTCAGCCTGAAGATGGGGAAGGATGGGGGAGAGGCGAAGGGTTTGAGGGAGGGAGTTCCAAAGTTTCGGGGCGTGGTGGCTGAAGGCATGGACGCCAATGGTGGAGCGGTGGATTCGGGGAACCTGGAGGAGGTCGGACCCAGTAGAGTGGAGGCAGTGGGTACAGCTGTGGGGAGAGAGGAGATTAGAGTGATGGGGGATGCCAAGGAATGGAGGGATTTAAACACTAGAGTGAGGATCTTGAAGTCAATCCGCTCTGTGACAGGGAACCAGTGGAGTTTGGCAAGGATTGGAGTAATCGGAGCACGATGTTTGGTGCTGGTGAGAATGCGGGCGGCGGACTTTTGAATGAGCTGAATTTTGTGAATAGTGGAAGAAGGGAGACTGGCGAGGAGGGTGTTAGAGTAGTCCAGCCGAGAGGTGACAAAGGCATGGACAAGGGTTTCGGCAGCTTTTGGGGTGCGGTTCAAAGTGCTTCCCAGAGCAAATGAGAATCCAAGCTGGGGAATGGGCAGGCAGGGAAGAGCATATATTTGCAATCTTACAATAACCTCCCTTTCCACCTCCCCCAATTCTATGAATTATTTCCTCCCACTTCTCCTTTAGCTACATTCATGTGTCATTTGATTGTATGTAAAGGTTATAGGCCAGGGAATATCTCCCAGACCTATTCCACTCAAGGAGGTCACTGGGAGAACAGTATGGATTGATGATCCTGTTATGTTCTCCCTCTCTCACTCTTGGTGGGCCTAGATTTTTTCTTGTGAGAGGGGAGAGGAAACAGAAGTATCTAACTTAAATTTTGTCTATTCATCTCATGGCTGATTGTAGGACATTGCACAAAATTGGCAGTGTGTTCTCCTACAGATTTCCTACAGGTTTCCTCTCCCTTCCCACAAGTCATTCCACAGTAAAATCCTGTGTAGCACTTTCAGATATATTTTTCGAGGTGATAAGACATAGCATCAAATTCAAGATTTATTAGTTTACTTACCTATTAACAATGCAGAGGAACAGCATTTTAAATGAACAAAAAAATATTGGATTCTAAAATTTGGATGAGCCGTGGGAACTTTGCACTGGGAGTGGATCTAATGGAAACTTGATATTAATTTACTCCACACATCTCTATTTAGCTAACAGTAAGTAGGAACCCAGTTGTTAGTCGATTGGCGAATTGCTTTCTGGGGATAATAATCCATTAAAAAAATAAAAAATTCAGTCACTCAATCCACGACTGCTTGTGGGACACTGCTGTGCACAATTGGCTGCGCGTTTCGCCCACAAAATACAGTCAATTCACTTTGCAGTATATTCCGTGAAGCTCTTTGAGACATCTCAATGATGTGATATGGCGCTATGTCAAACGCAAGAATTATTATTATTATTATTATTATTATTATTATTATTATTATTATTATTATTACCTGTAAGCCACTTAGCCAGCAGCTTCCACCGTACTTCCAGGTTGAGGCAGCAATGACTATTTGCAACTCCTGTCGTGAACATCGTGTTTTGGACACCACAATATGCTGCACAATCCTGACAAATTTAATTTGTTTGTTGGTAATCTAATCTGTTCAGATTTGTTTTAAGATTTTCTTGATTTCGAATAAAGCTCTGCTTAGAAAATTAGATAAAATAATAATGGCTATTAATTCCACAATAAGTCTCCCTATTGTTGGATGAAGAGATATTTCCTATTAATTGGTATACAAAATGCCAAAATTGGTTTGGTATCAATCTGGTAAGAATATATAGTTGTTCGGTTGGCATTCATGTTCAAGTTTATATTAAGGAATAGGTCCTTAGTCCCAGCATTCATTTTAATGCAGCTCATTTATTTTTATTTGAAAAGAATAATTATATTTGTTGTCCAATAAACATCAAAGGAGGCTTCGTTTCCACATATTATTTGCTTTTGTCTCTCTGCGATTTTATAATTAGTCACTTATGAAAATAGTGACACTGACGGAATTCATTTGCAGTAAAATCATGGTTACCATAAATCATACGGCAACCTAATAAATGTTACAGGGAGGCGATTAGTTCTTCTGTTGAAATTGCCACGTTTCAGAAATTTCATTTCAGAACTCGGTTTGAGAGAAATTATTGCTCAGAGCTCACTTTTAATCTGTAGAAGTATGTGGATGATGATGTTGTGATCAAGCTGTTACACGATGGAGCTATTAACGTAAGCATTGTCCTCGTTTCTTGTGTCTGAAGAAACTGGCTGGATTCATCACAACTCACCCCAAAATATCACAGGTTCTAATGCATAAATATGGAGCCATTAAACATGTTGTACATTGTACATCCTTATTGGATTTTACCCTTGTAAAGAGAGACAAAGTAATTAACAGTTTTTTAATAAACAAATGCATTTTTACAGTAAATTATAATAATATCATAATTCTTGAATTTGATATGGCAGTTTATCAAACTGCCTTATCAGGAGGACATCGCACAGGATATATTGCAAAGTGTAGTGACTGGGTATTCTGTAGACGAAAGAGGCAGCCAACTTGCACACAGCAATGTTCCACAAACAGCCGATGCTGAAAAGGTTGAGGGTGCACAATGCTTCCGTTGCAATTTAAATTCAGAAAGTTCTCCTGCAGGGAGCAGAATTTATCTATAGCAATGCCTATATAATTGCTATACCAAGTAAAGTGGAGACATGCTTCCACCGATTAAAAAGCATTTGACTGTCTCGTGAAACGACACAGCATTTTTGGTTTTATTTTTTGTATTCACAGCATAACATTTGTGATATAGTTCTGTGTGATCATTTATTATAGAACGTATTAAAATATGTAAAGGACAATTAGCCATCTCTTTCTAAAGTACAATAGTTACACACTGTGATAAAAGACTCTTTTGATCTGAAATGATCGAAGAGCATCCAATTACTTCAGATGCCCAAGAGTCGCAAGTCCCTTTGAAGAGGTGCTGGGACCTCATTGGGGAGTCTGCCATTTCCTATCTTGTTGCAATAATTGTGCTCCTGAAATGCCTAGAAGTTACAATAGGCCTTTTGAAGAGTAGATGGAAACAAATGTACACAAGAGTCTGGAGTGACCCCCTTTGGCCAAAGGTGAAACTGATCACCTTCCAGATTGGTGAGGGTTTCACTTCACCCCAGCGATTTACTGGCATGTAGTTTAGACAGAGACTCCACGGGGGTTGAAGATAGACACCCGCTGGCAAATTATCAGTCTTGGAAGTCACAGTAAAGCTCAACAGCTTGTCGGATTCTGATGCAGGATGATGGACCTAAATAATCACATGTGGGAAATATTTCCAAGTGAAATTAAAGTCCGGTATCAGTTTCACTGGGAGCTAATCTTTATCTTATGCTTTTTTTTGTGCTGTTAATTAGTAGTGCCATTTGCAAAGAGGAGAGTGGAATCAGCAGAATGAAAATGTTGTGGTGTCCTGTAGCTATGTGGGTGATTAGAGCACTCGCCTCGCAAGTGAGAGGATCTGGATTCGATTCCCAGACAGGGTGAAACTTTGGGCATGTTTCCTTACTCCAAACGCTTCTGTTTGCCCAGCAGTAAGTAGGAACCCGGCTGTCAGTCGATTGGCAGATCTCTTTTCTGGGTGTAATAATACCTTTTTAAAAAAAATCAATTGGTCACTTCACTCCACGACTGTTTGTGGGACACTGCTGTGCGCAATTGGCTGCTGCTAAAGAACACTTGAGATTGCCTACAAAATACACAGTGAATTCACTTTACAATGTCAACACATTTAAAGTCTGTAAAGTGTCTGATGAAGGCTCGTGGATCTGAAACGTTGACTCACTTTCCTTTCTCCATAGATGCTGCCTGACCTGCTGAGTGTTCCCAGCGACTTCTATTTTTGTTTCAGATTTCCAGCATCTGCAGCATTTTGCATTCATTTTACAATGTAATAATAATAATAATCCTATATAGCGCTTTTCACGTCTTCTGGACCCCACAATGCGCTTCACAGAATATACTGTAAAGTGAGTTGACTATATTTGTGGGCAAAATGCGGCAGCTAATTGCGCACAGTAGTGTCCCACAAGCAGTTGTGGATTGAAGTGATCAATTTATTATTGTTTTTTTTTCTTGAGGGATTAACTTGCCCAAGGTTTCAACCTGCCAGGAATCGAACCCAGGTCTCCTGCTTGTGAGGCGAGTGCTCTAACCACTGAGCTACAGGACTCCACAATTCTGTGTATGCTGTGAAGCGCTTTGAGACGTCTCTAAAACGTGATAAGACCTATCAAATGCAAGAATTATTATTATTGTTATTATTATACTGGAGTCCTAACAGTTTAGTCATGTTTCAGTTTATTTGGTGTTTGAAGGTACCCTGACCTTTCGCAGTAAACGGTTGAGAGTGAAAGTGCGGCTGTCTCAATTTAAATTGAGAAATTGCTCCTGCAAGAGAACAGAATTTGTATGAAATATCCATTTCATTTATAAATACAAATATTTGTTCTGTTTTCCTTTTATTCACTGTTCCATTGTTTTAGTTCCAAAAAATGCATTTATGAGCTTTCATGTAAATTTATTTAAAATTAAAACCAGCAATGTTAATAAGAATAACCGTTGCATTTGATAGAGTGCCTCTCATGTCGGGTTGATGTCTCAAAGTGCTTCACAGGATTTACTGTAAAGCTTATTTTGTAGGTGAAAGTAATGCCAGTAAACGATAAAGACCCAAAGAATCACCACTATTCAAAACTATAGTTGTTCCCTTTAAAGAGAGGTCTTTTCTATGCTTATAAATATTGTCACTACACTTCACAGTAAAATTCTGTGACTCTGCGACAACGTGACAAGGCGCTATGTCAATTGGAAGGATTATTATTTATTTTATTATTATGCATAAATCCAGCTCAGTATTAACATGCATAAAACATAGTTCAGGTACAGTGTGACTCTGCTGGTTAAATAATACATGTTGTGAGGATAATGGACAAGTTGCAAACAATTCTTCAGGTGTACACTTTGTCTCCAGACTGCGACTTTCATCAAAAGGCCAAAAATGATACCACCGAGCCATGCACTACCTAATTTTCTAGATGGATTATTAAGCTCCATCTGTCTTTGATACATGAGTATGATGTGCTTTCCGCTTCTTTGTCCCTCTACACTAAAGTGAAATGACGAATATGCCGACATTTAGACATCTCGTGCGAGTCACTGCCGCCTGATTTGTCATGATCACCACCTGAATCCCAGCTGCATCATTGCTAGAGAGCACTTGAGATTGCTTTTTCCAGCAGTGTGTTTTTGCATTGAGAAACATCTGTGATTTTTCATTAAAATTTTAGAGGGCAGTACCACATTTACATTTTTGTTTTCAACGGGCTAGGATATTATTGATGTAGCATCACTGAAACGTATGGGCACAGTGAATATAGAACTATTGTTTGATTTGCAAAATTGGTTTGATTCTGTCATCCAGCAATCGCGGTTGCAGCCATTTCCAGTTCACATTTAACAAAGCCACTTAACAGCAAAACTTGTGTAAAACTCTGCAGTAGGTTTGAATTGGATTTTCCTTGTGACTAAAATCACGTGTTTAAGTGTGTCTGTTCAAAAAGGACATCAGCAAAGAAAATACAGTGCCGATTACAGGATTCATCCAGTATCTTTTGACTCTCTGTGTTGCCCTCATTTATACTACTTTGCAGATTTAATGACTATGCTTTGCCTAATCGCTCCATAAAGTGTCAGTTACAATGTCAGTGGTTCTGGAAGCAACTGTACCGTGTGAGGAGAGATTGATCTCAGGCTAGTTGGTGTTGGAGTCAATGACGTATGAACATTCGCTAATTTAGAAGCCACAATTGTGGTCATTAGCAATTCCCTTACATTTCCCAATAAAAATGAAAGGCTGTGATCAGACAGTCAGATAGGAGCATGGCAAAATAGGAACAGGAAGAGGTCATTCAGCCGATCAACCTATTTGATTTTGGCATATCTTTTAGTTTCAATCTCCTGCCCTTTCAACATATCCCTCAATATCTCAAATATGCAAGTCTCTTTCTGTTTCGCTTCCGGTTGTACTATAATTCAGTATTGTTATTGCACTTTTTGATAGGTTGTGTTTCAATAGTGACAATATATCAACGTGAACAAGATGAGTTCCTCAGGACCTACAAATCTCAGGTGAGGTAGAGTGGGTGACATGCAGCAATGCTGGTAAATGAAAAGAGCATCCAGGTTGGTATGGTTTGAGGAGGTCACAGATGGAGGCTGGAGCAATAATAATAATTCTTGAACCTTTGACAAATTAGCACACTCTCCCAGCATCGTTCTGGAGTGTCAGGCTGGACTGTAATAATAATAATCCTTGCATTTGATATAGCACCGTATCACTTTTTCAAGACATCTCAAAGCGCTTCACAGAATATACTATAAAGTGAATTGACTATATATTTGTGTGGGTGAAACACAGCAGTCAATTGTGCACAGTAGTGTCCCACAAACAGTCGTGGATTGAGTGACCAAATTGTTATTATATTTTTAAGAGATTATTATCCCCGGTAAAGCGATCCGCCAATCAAGTAACAACTGCGTTCCTACTTACTGCTAGGTAAACAGAGGATTATGGAGTAAGGAAACCTAGCCCAACGTTTCGCCCTGCCCGGCAATTGAATCCTGGTCCTCTCGCTTGTGAGGTGAGTGCTCTAACGTATGGGACTCCACCAGTGCCTTCACATAAGATAATGTCTTGGAGCATTCTGCAAAGATTCAGCCAGTCGTTGAGCAAGGGCAGAGGGGGAAGTTACCATAAGCGCAGTCAAAGGAGTAGTTTTATAGGTGGAACTTAAAAACAGATGGGGAGGGCAGGAGTTGAGATGGAAGGGTAGGGGCAAGGAGTACCAGAATATAGGAATATAGTTGCTGATAAAACATAATTCAAGAGACTATTAAAAAGTTCGCAAATAAATCATCAACGAGGAATGAAGGGAGATGAGCCAACGCAGCATTGAGAGCATTGTCTGGCAAGCTTTCCACTGCTATCCAGCTAGGACCATCAGACTCATAAGGCCTTTGACAGAGTTAACAGGAGCTGAGTGGAAAGAATCTCCCACTGCTCCCAGTAACTGATCTGCCCTTATACGTCCTGCAAATGAATCAGGCTGGCTGGTCTGCCATGAGCAGTGCCCTGGAGAATTGCGGACTTGCCTGGCTCAGGAGCAGCCTACCGAGATCACCACAGAGGGTTGACTTGATTCTGACATTCCATCGCCAAGCATGTTAGTGCAGCTCCAAGGAGACCTCACTTACCTCCCCACCCTCCCAAAGGAGGAGAGAGAAAAGTAGAAGTGTACAACCCACAGAAAAAACACACCACATCTATGTAGCAATAGACAAGCTGAATATATTTACACTTAAACATCAATTACAAAGACATTAGGAGCCCATTAGCACAGTGAGAATGGACGCAATTGGTAAAGGGAGAGTTCGGGATTTCATTTTTTGGGTCATTAGCAAGAAGAAGAACTTGAAAGGGAGTATCTAGGGTACATTTGTCAAGATAATGGAGAGTTTATTTTAACGTAATTTTTAGAGTTATTTAAAGTGGTGTATAAAATAAGTGCTCGTGATTAAAATAATTGTGAACTTGGAGTACCTGAAGTTTGTTAAAGGTGAATATGTCAGTGTAGTGCCTTTCTATGGCAGGAGGATGTCTCAAAGCACTTCGCAGGATATACTGTAAAAATGTAGTGACTGTATATATTGAAGGTGAACACGGCAGCAAATTTGAACACAGCAATGAGGTGAATGATTAATTTTATTTGAAGGATTGTTGACCAGGATACTGGTAGAAACTTCTTTCTCCTTTCTCTTTTTGTGGAGTCCTGTGGCTCAGTGGTTAGAGCACTCGTCTCACAAGCGAGAGACCTGGGTTTGATTCCCAGGGAGAAATGTTGGGAAAGTTTCCTTACTCCACACGCCCTTGTTTACCTAGCAGTAAGTAGAAACCTGGTCAGTGGATCACTTTTCCGGGGTAATAATTCCTTCAAAAAATTACAAAATAAATAGTAAATTGGTCACTTCAATCCACAACTGTTTGTGGGGCACTACTGTGCACAATTGGCTACTGCATTTCGCCCAATTATAATAGTGCCTTGGGATCTTTAATCCACCTGAACAGGCAGATGGGTCCTCAACTTTGACTCATCCGAACGCAGGCACCTCTAACAATGTTCAGAGACAATCAGAGAGAGACACACATACACTCACATACCAGTTACACTGGTTCAGCACCTAGCTAGATAGTCTCTATTGATCTTATTCCCCAGATAAAATCAGTCACTCACTTCACGACTGTCTGTGGGACACTAATGTGTGCAAATTAGCTGCCAAATTTCGCCCACAAAATACACAAGTCACTCCACTTTACAGTATATCCTGCGAAGCACTTCGAGATGTCTCGACAATGTGATAAGGCGCTGTGTCAAATGCAAGGATTATTAGGATTATTTTGAGATGTCTCGACAACGTGATAAGGCGTTGCGTCAACTATGGTGGAGTTGTTTTAGAAATCGATTGAGAAATATGCCAAGTTAGATCCCAACAGAGCACACTGCGGGAGAGTGTGTTGGGTCATCACCAGGGGCAGGGGGTCAGTGTTTGTGCTGTTGTTGCTCAGTTGCTCACTCTGGAGTAGACACCCCTAACTGGAATTCTATTCACTGGAATAGAATGCCAGAGTACACAACATGAGATCAAATAATAATAACAATAATAATCCTTGTGTTTGATATAGTGCCTTATCATGTTGTCGAGACGTCTCAAAGTGCTTTACAGGATATATTGTAAAGTGGATTGGTTGTATTCTGTGAAACCCGGCAGACAGTTTGCACACAGCAATGTCCCATAAGCAGCCATGGAGTGGGTGACCCATATTATTTAGGACATTTGTTAGCCAGGACTCCAGGAGAAACTCCCTTTTCATTTTGAATAGTACTTTGGGATCTTTTACGTCCACTTGTACAGGCAGACATGCCGTCAGTTTAATATCTTACCTGAAGGCGGCAACTCCAAAAATGCAACACTACCCCAGCACTACATTGGAGGGCCAGATTAGACCCTAGGTCCTATCCTGAGTCCCATTTTCCAGCTCTTCCTCTGTTTCCCTCAACTTAATTCTCCCTGAATCATGTGTTCAGGCTTCTTTGAATAATGATAATAATCCTTGCATTTGATATAGCGCATTATCACGTTTTTGAGGCGTCTCAAAGCGCTTCACAGAATATATTGTAAAGTGTATATTTTGTGGGTGAAATGCGCAGCCAATTGTGCACAGCAGTGTCCCACAAACAGCCATTAACTGAGTGACCAATTATTATTTTTTTTAAGAAATGATTACCCCCAGAAAAGCAATCTGCCAAACCACTAACAACTGGGTTCCTACTTACTGCTAGGTAAACAGAGGAGTGTGGAGTAAGGAACTTGCCCAACATTTCGCTCTGCTGGTGAATGTATAACAACTGACTGTGGCAGAGAATTCCACACTCCCACCGCTCTCTGTGTGGAAAAAGTTCCTCCTATTCTCTGCTCTGAACTCCCAATTATGATTTTAAAACCTATACTCTCTAGTTCTAGACCCCCAACCACTGGAATTAATCTTTGCTTGTCCACCCTATCTAAGCCTCGCATTATGTTATGTACCTCTATCATATATCTTCTCAGCCTCCTGATCTCCAAAGAAACTAACACAGTCTATTGAGCCTTTCCCTATAACTGTATTTCCTCATTCCAGGCAACATCCTGGTGAACCTACTCAGCACTGCCTCCAGTGCTTTTTACACCTTTCCTATAATGAGGGATATTTATATTTGTACCTGATAAGAACATACTATGATAATATGTACATCACACAGCCTGACCCATTATTGAAAGTATAAAAACTAATTTATTCACAAAATGTTTTCATTGTTTGTCCACTTGGGAGAAATTCTTCCCCAGGTTGAGATTTATTCTATGTAATATTTCGGAGCAAATTCTTCAATATAATCTTTAACTTTCAAGCCAGTTTTCATAAGTTTTGTTTAAGCACTACCACAAAACGGGCTTCAAAGTTATGACTAGATTTAACAATTTGCTAAACATGGACATTCTAAAATACTATGTAAATAGAGTACCATAAAACCCACAGAAATTTACAGCACAGAAGGCCATTCAGCCCATCACGTATGTGAAAACTACATTAAGAGCAATCCTTTCAGTTCTATTAACCTGCCCTTTTCCCATACCTTTGTAGTTGACAAAACCTATACCCAGTGGAATTTCTCTCTGTACCTGTTTTGGGCTACGGTTCATAGAGAATTGCATTGGATGTTACATGATTAAATGGTTAAGATCATGGTTAAAGCTGTACTTTAACTACAGATCAACCATGATCTAATTGAATGGCAGAACAGGCTTAAGGGCCGAATGGCCTACTCCTGTTCCTATGACCCAAATAGCCGTGATGTAACATCTAATGTAATTGGCTCAACTGGTCCATGACAGTGTTTATACTCCACATGAGCTTTCACCCCTCCAAATGACCTCTCCACTACCTCTCTTTTCCCCATGGCACACTGTAAATAGTCAATCAAAATCAACTCCATTCATTTAGATCTGGCCTACACCTAGCCCAATAAGAGTTCTTTGACTAAACCGTTATAATTTAGGCCATTAATTCTGACTTTGTACAGTTCCTGTAATTGTAATTGACAAATAGGCCACTATTGATCAGAAATCTTTCTTCCCCCCAGTACTTTCTCCTTCACTTAAGGATGACTATTTGTAACTGATAGGTGAAGGCAGTGACGACTTCAAGTAAGTAAAGGATAGCTCACCACAGAGAGAAAAATAAAGATTGCCCTTGTTAGTCAGTGGTGCCTACTTGTAATCAATAGGTATTGTACCAGGGAGAATAGAGATCCCGTGTTATTCACTTGATAGAAATGCCTATTTGCAATCAATAGATATTGTACCAGGAATACCTCAATCCGCTTTGTTAAATTAATGGCTTGTGATTGTAATCAATGGTTGGAATTGAAGAAGATTTATATAAAAGTGCCCTTGTTAAAGCGTTTAATAATAATAATAATAATCCTTGCATTTGATATAGCGCTTTTCACGTCGGGAGGACGTCCCAAAGCGCTTCACAGAATATACTGTAAAGTGAATTGACTGTATATTCGTGGGCGAACACGGCAGCCAATTGCGCACAGCAATGTCCCACAAACAGTCGTAGATTGAAAATGACCAATTTATTATTGTTTTTGTTTTTTGGAGGGATTATTATTAATCTTAACCTAGGTTTGTTTGAGTTGAGTCCTTCAGTTCCTTAAATGTATGTTCCTACATTTAAAACATGTACTTTTTGATGGTCAGCCAGGTGTCGGACATATACCCAAGACCCATCATGATGCTCAAAGAGAATGCAAACCAGATTGAGAGTTCCATGGATGCCACTTAGCACATGGAAAATGTGCATTAAACATAAAGTGTATGTACAATAAGGCAATGTAAGCTGAATAATGCATGTTGCACATATTAAGGATAAGATCTAAATTATTTTTGAACCAGTTAAGCCAGGGTTTACCTCAAGCAAAATGTTACTTTGGTCTCCTCCCCAGAAAAATCAGTGAAGAAATCATTTTAGCAGTGGAACAATCTGAATTAATTTTGGAGCACAATGTATTATTATTTCATTGATCATCTTTTTTTAAATACAAATGCTAATTTGACTTCTGAGATCAGAAAGACACATAAGCCAATCTCATTACACAATGTGGATCATTAGCTCTAATAAACTCACTGTGTATTCCCTAATGGCCTTTGAGACAATAGTTGGAATGAGCTTCTGATTATCAGGCAAAAAAAAACCTCTTAAAGTCAAAGTTTACATGGGCTAGGTTTAGAGGCCAGTGAAATAATTATGCTATTGCTTGCTGTTCCAGTAAACAATGCCTCAATATTATATTAACTACAGAACAAGTTAGATATAACTGTCTAACAGTCCAGAATTTTAACCAATTATGAGGCTAATATTAATTGGTAGCAATGCGTTTCTATTCTGGCTCAGCACCTAACTTGTGTAATAACCAGAACTATTATTTATCTTTTACCCCTTACTTTACAAATCTATTTTAAACACTACATTTGGGGATACTGCATTTTTCACAGTACAAAACTCCTCATAAAGCAGCACAAATTGGCGTTCTCATTCCCATAAGGATAGCTAGTATGGCAATTTGTGCCAGTTTAGGGATAACTAATGTTGGATTACGGATAGCTTGGTGCTCCCTGCTCACCAGGAAGTGGATGGAGGCCTTTACAACTGTTAGATAGATACTTTAGTTCCGTTGGTCTGGAAAGGATTTGAACCCACAGTCAAAACATTAGCATCCTTATATCAATCACATGCCTAATAACTTGTATTACCAATGAATGTTCTAATATTACAAGAATTCCTATCTTCCAAGTGACTTACGAATAGTGTTATCAGCTAGAGGACCCAGTACAGAGCCCTCTGGAACTGGGCTAGTCGGGTTTTCCACACAAAGCTTCAGCCATTTACCAAAACCTTGCACTTCTTATTCCTAAATTAATTTTCAATCTAATTAACCAATTTATCATTATTTTGAATTGATTTTTTCTTTCTTTTTGTTTGCTCTTCCATTTTTTCCACTTCTCTTCTACAGGCATTTGACTCCTTTATCTACCCCCTTTATCTTTCCCCCACTCCACAGTTCTTTAAGTTACCATATTTTGACCTTTTATCAGTGTTATGTTTATGGCTACCTACATTCTTCTCAAATTGCTTGATCTACACCAGCATCTGTGGTCCATTCTCAGACTTTAACCACCTATTCAAGATTTTCTCAGGCTTTATTTACTCTCCACTTTTTGTTCCTTTTCAACATCAATTACCTCCCCCATTCTACAACCAACCATTAGCCACTCTTTTTTTTCCCCGATGCTCCAACTTAAGTTCATAAACTTCTTTCATATCCTTCATCCTCTGTACATATGACCTTTGCTCCTCTTGTAGTTCAATGTCTGAATCATTAACTGTTGATCTCAAGCTCTTCAATGGATAATAGTAATCTTGCTTCTTTTATGTTTTGTATGTCTATCATGGCTCCACTCTTCATTCTTTACCTATTACCATTCAGGGTCTCATTTTTGTGATCTCAAAATATCTCCATTGATAAAGCTACTTGCAAGAAATTATTTTGTATGAGAAACATTTCTCTTCATTCAACACTGCACTCTACAAGGACACAGTTCGGTGAGGGCCTTCTTGAGACTCTTTTGGACCTCTGAACACAAAGAAAAGGCTTGTCAATTGATTGTCTGTCTTTTCCTGATACCTAACACATATTCTTTCCATCTCTGTCCCAGCACTTTCAACCTTAAGCTGCATGGAGCTGAAGGAAGATATGTTTGGAGCTTGGAAGGAATATGAGAGCAAGTTTCAGAAGATCTATGATCATATATTAGAGAGAGATCACAAGAGAAGTTTGGGTAAAGAAGGCCCTTTGGTCCATTAAATATCATGATTTCGGAACACCCACCCTAACTAGATTTCCATCACAGCATAAATTGCTTTTATTTAAGTATTCCAGCATGTTGGTGGTTAAGGCCAGCACACTGGATTTCTTATTTTTAGTCTTCGTTAGGAAGACCCAGTAGTGTAGGTATTCTGGAAGTATGAGATCAAATGGACCGAAGGATTTTCTTCATCCAAATCTCTCTGTCTGTTATATGATCATAACACTTCTGAAGCATTATCTTTCCTTCCAAGCTCCAAGCACACTGTTCAGGTGATTTTCCTGCTCCCTATATTCTTGTAATCAAATCCATTGCATTGTCTCCTACACTAACTCATTCTTTTCTAGGAGCTTCAGACTGTGAAGTTCCCTACCACTTCTTCTAGTTTATCTTTGCCCCTACAATCTATGGGGTCTTAAAACCAGCATTTGGTGACAGCTCACCAGTTCTCTCTGAGCTACCTCATTAAATCTATTCTGTTCAACTTTGCTCAGGCACTGCACTGCACTATGGGCTTAGGGCTTAAATGTAATTCTTAAACAAGGTACTATACAAAATTCCTCCCCATTACAGCTCAGATGATACAGCATATATTCATAGCATTATAAAGCATCCATGATCAGACAATTCAGTGAAGATAAGTGAATACTGGTGCTTGAAATCCAACATTTTAATAGAGTCTTTGCCAGACCCTATCTGGAGTACTGCATTCAATTTTGGGCATTGTACCTCAGGAAGGATATATTGGCTCTGGAGGGGGTGTAGTGCAGATTGACCAGAATGATACCAGAGGTCAGAAAGTTGAGGGGTGATCTGATCGAGGGTTTTAAAATAATGAAGGGATTCAATAGGATAGATATAGAGAAGCTATTTCCTCTTCTAGGGTAATCCTGAACATTGGGGCATAATCTTAAAATTAGAGCTAGGCCATTTAGGAGTGAAATTAGGAGGCAGTTTTTCACCCAAAGGGCAGTGGAAATCTGGAACTCTCCCCCCAAAAGGCTGTGGCTGCTGGATCCATTCACATTTCCAAGATGGAGATAGATAAATATTTGCTAGGTCAGGGTATTAAGGGATATGGGGCAAGGGCGGGTAATTGGACTTGAGGTACAGATCAGCCATGATCTTATAAAATAGCGTAACAGGCTCGAGAGGTTGAATAGCCTGCTCCTGTTTCTATGTCTATGTATCTATGTAACATCTGTTGGGAAAAACAGCAGGAAGGAGATTATTTCTGTTCTAGGTGTCTCTACGAACTCATCCTACAAAAAGCTGTGATCAGGCAAGAAATTAAACAAAAATACTTGGATGGATACATCACCGATAACAATTTAGATTTGTCTTTCATTTTCCTAACCTATTTAGAACTAACAAAGATATGGAGTGGACAGAAACAATAATGGTCAAAATTATAACATCATTGCATTGGATGTAGCATCTTTCAAGTTGGGAGGACATCTCAAAGCACTTGGTAGGATATTGTATAAAGTCTACTCACTGTGTATTTTGTAGGCAAATGTGGCAACCAATTTATGCACATGTCCCACAAACAGCTATGAAGTGAATGATTAATTTTATTTGAGTGATTGTTGGCTAGGATACAAGGAAAGTCTTACTTCTCTTTTCAAATAGCGCTATAGGTTCTTTGATATCCAGCAGAACAGACAGACAAGATCTTAGTTTAATGTCATCTCCAGCCTTGTCGTGCTCCCCAGCACCATACTGAATTGTCAGTCTCTAAGCTATATGAGTTCAAAGGCCCAAAGTGAGGCTTGAACCTACAATGTCTGACTCACAGGCAAGAGTGCTTGTAATAAAATTGTAGTAGTAAAATGTCAGTATTCGCAAACACATTAAGGAACAGATGTGTTTAGCAATGTTGTAATTTTACTCCCCTATACTACAGATGTTGAGCTGCTATACTTTTCACCGGCTACACAGCCATTGCAACAGGCTATGGATGAACCTGCAGATAGCACCTCCATCAAGGAGTTAGAGAATTGTTAGTCCAATCTATTTGGAATGTTCCACGGCTGGGCTGGTGGGGCATAACAGAAGCAGCCTCAGTGACAGACTAGAGGCATAGAGGCTTGTGCCAAAGAACACGAGTCACCAGGTGCTTTTCGGTGTATTATTTTCATCTGTACATTAATAGCAAACTACTCATTTCATGGCTTTCTCCTATATATAATAAAAAACACACACATGCATTATTATTTATCTTTCGTTTTGGAAGATTTGTGTGCAAAATTGCTATTTGTCCTCACTGTTTTCCTGCAGTCCTGGCAATTAGCTATTAGGGT
Organism: Callorhinchus milii; assembly: GCF_018977255.1. Lineage (NCBI taxonomy): Eukaryota > Metazoa > Chordata > Chondrichthyes > Chimaeriformes > Callorhinchidae > Callorhinchus > Callorhinchus milii. The sequence continues at coordinate 112,101,633 of NW_024704743.1, read as the reverse complement.
GTATTTTTAAAAATAGCAACAATTGTTCTTTGTGCGCTATATTATATTTTTCTTTGATCTATGCCCACTCAGCCTTGTGCTTTTCACTGAGGCCTGACGAACTTTCAAACCTGTTTTTATTGTTCTTAACAATTTGTATGGGATTTAAAAATGAAACCCAAAACCATACTTAGAAAGCACCAAGACAGTAGAACAAGAGGGCATCGGTTTAGCTTTGTGAAAGACAATTTCAGGAAAAATACTGGGAAGTTTTTCTTTACCCCGAGGGTAATTAATGCCTGGAACAGGTTGCCAAGGAAGAATGGTTGCGCCAGGACGCTGGACTTGTTTAAAAAACAGCTTGGTTCTTCAACCAATCCAGTCTTGTGATATTGTTTCAGTTAAAAGAATTGGCTTTCAAGTGTTAAATAAAAGTCATTGTTAATTTCAGCGGTTCTTTTTAACATATATAAGTTCAAATATTGTCAGCCTAGCTTAGTTGGTAGCATGATTGCCTCTGAGTCAGGAGGTTGTGGGCTCATGCTTCACATTGAGCTCATAGTCTGGGCTGACACTCCAATGTAGTGCTGGGGGAGCATTGAATTGTGAGAGGTGTTGTCCTTTGGGAAGGTGTTAAATTAAGGTCCCATTTGCCTGTCCAGGTGGATGTTAAAGGTCCCACAGCATTATTCAAAAGGAGAAGAGAGTTTCTTAACTGTGTCCTGGCCAACAATCCCCCAAATAAAATTGGCCCTTCACCTCATGGATGCTTAAGCGATTTTTCTGTCACAAATTGGCTTCTGCATTCGCTTACAAAATATGCAGTCATTATGCATTGCAGAAAATCCAGTGAATCACTTTGAGATGTCCTCCTGATGTGAAAGGGTTATATCAAATGCAAGGATTTTTTTTTATTATTCATGGTGGGGAAAGAAAGGGAAACCCAGGGACTGAAGTGAAGCACAGGGGCAAGTATTGCGGTCACCCACAGAGTTTCCTCTGCATTGTTTCAGTTTGGTTTTGGCATCCCTATGGATTAAGGGGGGTGGGGGTGTTGTGGTGGGTGGTATGGCGGCGGGGAATATCACAATTAATCACCCTCTTTTTCCTTTGTGCCCAGTGGAAAATTGAGGGATATGTACATTAACCATTGCCTATTATAAATTGTGGTTACATTTATTACTTTTTTTAGGGTCTTTTAAAACATCAAAGAATTGTTGGAGTTTGAGCAATTCCTTGAAGGGCATTAAATGTATGGGTCCATCTGACTGAGCACAAACATGCTGCACGAGTGGGGATCCAAAACTGAACATAATACATTTTTTTGGAAAGTAACTAAAACCACTTTTTTTAAGAAACAGCTGGAATACTTCCTGCTGCACTCTTATTTTCAATATAATCACTTGCATCTATTTAGTTTTTAATAATAATATTCCTTGCAGTTGATATTACGCCTTATCAAAGCGGTTCACAAATATACTGTAAAATGGATTGACTATGTATTTTGTGGACGAAACGTGGCAGCCAATTGCGCACATTTTTTTATTGGTTTTGGAACGTTTTGATTCCAGAGCTTGAAACCCCCCAAAAAGAAACGACGCAGCCACAGCGCAGCACAGTGTATAGGAATACTTCATATAAAAGCTTCCACTTATGAGCAGCCTTGTTGTTCATAACTGTTATAATTGCTGCTTTATTACATTAGTCCATTGTGCAGTGTAATTTCCTGTTATTAGTGTAATGTAGGTTAAATAACAATCTAATAACAATTCCAAGGGTGTTGTAGCTCTTAGCTTTTAGCTAATGTGCTATTTTATGAGATCGGTAAGCCACTTCTTTTTTTAAAAAGAAGAAATGAAAGTGCACCTCGGTAGTTCTGATCGTAATGTGCCTTAAGCCTCTGCGGTCTTCACTGGACCAGTAGTGACCAACAGACGAACCAGAATCAATCACTGTCAGGCCAGTAATTGAGCACTTCCCTAATTTATGAGGTAGCTTTTCCATTAACAACAAAAATCTCCAGAATTAAATAAAAAACAGACCTTTGCAAGTGCCGCTGCATATGTGGAAAAAAGAAGCAAAAAAANGAGTTAAATGATAAATTGGTACCCCTCTTTGCAAGTCTGACTTTGAAAAATATGGTCTTCAAGTTTCAGGTCTCATTTTGACAACAATTAAGAGCAGTGAAATAAATAGGCCACAATCTTTCTTTATGACATAATGTGTAAAAGCTACTGCACAGATAAATGCTTCATTAAAGCTAATATAATTGGGAGCATATAATGTATATTATTAAAGAAACTGCTTGGTAGCTTTTTAAGTGCAGCGCACATTAGACAAGCATTAGTCATAACTGTGTGACATGTTTGTGACAATAGTCTCCTTTTTCTCTCTCTCTCTCTTTTTCTGTCTCTCCCTGCATTTCGAGGCCTCCAGTTCATCGTGCAATAAATTGGCGAGGCATAATCCACCGAGTAGTTTTGACTCTGATGATTTTAGGTTAACAGCATTTTACTGAACTAATCAACAGCCTGAAGAAGTGCCACAGATATAAGCTTCCCTGGACGCCATCGTGTAAACGTATTAGCTGTACTGAGAGACCCACTCCTGGTATAATTATGTTAGGAACCAATAAGACAGCTTGGAAATCAATATGCTAAGACAGAGTAAAGGACTACAGACGGCAAACTGGGAATAGATTAGTCTGGTGAGGTCCGTTGCTCCTGCCACGCACTGAACAAGATTCTCTTTTCCACTGTGGGATGAAAACTAGCCATTAATTGCGAATTTCACCAAAGAAAATAAGTGGAACTGAAAGACCGGTTCTGATTGTTGTTCATTGTGAAAAAAAAGAGTCACCTCATTTATCTCTTGAAATGTCTGACTTTTAAATCTCACCTTAAAGTCTACCTACTCACTTTGAGATATCCTTCAGATGTGAAAGGCGCTACATAAATTGTACTGTATTGTATTGACCGCGCCTTTGGTCACCTTCCTCTTCCCTTCTCCTCTTTCCTCAGTGTCCGATTCTGCCATTGTGAAGCGCTCCATGACGTTACGCTAAGTAAAGGACAGCTATATAAATACAAGTTGTTATATTTATATTGTTGCAACGATCCTTGGATTTGGTATAGCGCCTTTCACTTTAGAAGATTAGCTAAAGCGCTTCACATGATTTACTGTAGGGACTGTGTGTTTTATGGTCAAACAAAATGTTTTAGAGAAAGAGAAACTTTTTCCCTGATTTGGTGTGAAATAAATTAATAGTATTTCAAATTTTTCTAAGCTGGTGTATTCCTAAAATATGTGACCCACACCCTCACCCTGCTCCACATTCAGTGGAATTTATCCCTCCAAAAGCTTTAAATAAGTGTAAAACCTCATCTCTCGCAAACTGCATGTGTTCAAGCTTTGCTACACTTCACCTTCTTCACTGAGGAACATAATTTTAGTGGAACAATCGCACACATAAAACAAAAGGCAAGACCTAATGTGAGAATTATTTTTTTCGTAAGAAAGGAAACAAGATGCCAGTGCTTTGTGTGAGTACAGTGTGCCACATTTACTCATGTCCAATCAAGCTTCATATAACTGCACTGAACAAAAGCGGCCGTCAAGCTGGGACAAAGTCAGAGACATAAGTGGTTAGAATGAGTGTGCAATTTCTGCCCATATGACTATCCTGACACAATTGCTCTAATTTTCTTCCCAGAAATGACTGATAAAAGACTTAGGTAATTGCTATGGAGACAGACTTCCTTCTATCAAGGGCTATCTCAAATAATACAGCCTCAGGGTCATAACATGGAGTGTCAGTTTCTGCAAAGTCCTAAATTAATACTTGTCCCTGCTTCAGCTATACTTCCTGTACATCTAATTAAGTGAATGTAATTTATCTTGACAATGTATCGGAAATCACTCGATCAAGTGACTATTCCATAATGACCACAGAACACAAAAAAACATGACACTGGGCTGAAAATGAGAATACATCAGGCTACGCCTTTCATCATATGCATGAATTTCTGCGCTAATGATTATTTTCCGTTACCAAAGTACTCTTTCTTTAAAAGCATGGATAAACAGAAACGTATTTTGTGATATGGCGTGTGATGATCCATGGCAGTGTTATAAAATACTGCCTGCAGTGCCGCCTCCTTTTGACCTGTGTCCATTCAGCTCATGACCTTGTCCTTTGTAATCAAACTTAATTTAGCCAGCTGATCTCTGTATCCCCCCATATTGAACAGCGTTCCGAAGAACATTCAGAGGAGCCACCAACAAGCTAATGATTAGGAAAAGCCTTGAAAGCACTACATGTCAACGCGGAGCTGAGACATAGGCCAAATTAGGGTTTTACACCACAGAAGTTCATTATTTAGATGTCCTGAAAACCTTTACTGGTACATTATACATTCAAGTAGAATTATCTCTAATAAAACTGCTGAATCATATATCATTTACTGCAAAAAATGCATTATGTTTATATAAAAACCTTAGAAACAAACATGAAAGGCACTTATTATAAAGGTCAAATATACTCCAATTAGTGAAACTCCTAGGATTACATAATCTAATTAGGAAATTACTGTACACTGTGGATTGCATTAGTGCAAAATGAAGACGTGTTTTGGTTCTCTAAATTTGGGCGTTGCTCCGTATCATGTAAGCCTCTTGTCACATTGCCAAAGTGTTGCTGCCCCCTCCATGATTGGATTTCAGACATAGGGATATTGCTCCCTTGCTAGAAATTGTACAAGCTCTTTACTTAGTTCCCTGTCCTATAACAGTGATGATCTTAAAGGTGCTAGCTGTGTTTAAATCCAGGCAAGGCACAAGTCAGTGGATAATACACAGTAATGGGTTAATCAATACTTATTATGGTTTTATTGGTTCACTAAAGAGAGAACAGAACCTGGTGAGCATAGAGTAGAAAAAACTCCCTGCATCTGATCTAGATAACATCTATACTCCCGAGGGGATTTCTCTATTCAAGAATCCAATTTACCATGCCTGATTGACAAGTATTGGATCCAGGGGAATCACATAGCTCTTTTAGGAGCTAATAAAAACCTAATGGATTTGTCCAAGTGTTCAGCAGATTTCAAGTTTTACTAAACTGGGGTGGTTTGTGACGATTAGCCTTTGTTCCCGTGATAATGAGAAAACAGGATTATTTGGACTTCTGTTCCCCTATAAAAGACAAAAGCTGTACCATGTCGTTTGATCTGGTGTATTAGGGCTGAAGGCCATATATGAACTTGGTACAAAGTTGTGAAAGTATCCCAGCTTCAACCTCTGAAAAGCAGGATGATGAGAGGGAGTTGAGCAGACGCTCACATGAGACATTCTGTTTTGATTTACTACAGATTTGTGGTGAACTATTTTTTCTACAAGGATCAAGTGATCTTCCAACTTTATTTTCCTTCTCCCCCCAACTGCCCCTATCATTGTAAACAGACCGTGTGCCCTCCATAAGTGTGCATTTTAGGGAGTTGCTCTGTACCTGTCTGTGTCACGCTGGGCTTGAGAGTGACTATTAACAGGATAATTTGGATTCTTTCATGTGTTAGAGAAAATCCAATAGTTAATAGTTAAGTCTGCAGTATAGGCTCGCAGACAGTGTTAAAGCAATTTTACTGATGCCTGCATTCACTTAGACAATTAGACTCATTTTCCCTCTTGCCTGTTTCAGTGCACAGACGTTGCTTTGGACTTTCCAAAGTTTCCTTCAGTTCTGTTAATGCTCTTAGTAGGGTGGAGGTGGAATTAAAAAAAATGCTGATCAAAAATATTTGTGTGGAACTGAATGTCTGGTCAATAACACCTGAATCAAAAAAAAATCCAACAAATTGCTGCATTTGTTTTCTGCAGGATTTTAAGAATGCTTTACTGTTTCCCAAGTCATTGTTTCAAGGTTAGGTGGCCTTACCTTTCGCTGACCTTGGACTTTAACGTTCTGCAAGGCTGCAACGGTACGTGTAAGATAATTGCCAAAATCCCCCGCAGCAATTTTTGTGACCCTTGTGGACTCCTGATGCCTTTTGAGCTCGTGGTGAGAGTGTATTAAAAGAAAAATATTTTTTTCAACCTCCAAGGTTAGCATAGTTTTAAAATGTGGTGTACTTAGGTTTGGTTGAGGAGAGAGGCTGGCTCGAGGAAAAACGACTGAACATTCAGGTGCTTTGAACACACCTAATTAAGATGAAAATGAAGGTTATTATCTTACCTGTTTATTCAAGGGCACATGGACATCTCTTTGATGCAAACATCTCATCTAATGTGAACAAATCAAGAAATAAAGGCTTCCTGTCAATTAGGCCTAAAGAATTCACAAAATAATCAAGGAGGTTAGAGGGGGGTCGGGTTACAGTGCTGCACAATAACAAACCTAGTAATTCAGCACCTCTTTCTTTTCTTGGAAAGAACCCAAAGATATGGGAGAGGAAAGACAAGAAGATTACCTGTGTAACTTGATCTTAAGAGTACCAGGGAATAATGGTGTTCTCCCTGATCCCTGTCTATGGCAGAATCTGCTGCCAACAAAAGATGTGTCTAGTACAAATATAGGCCTGTCAAGTGAGGAACAACAAATCTCTTCAGCCACTTGTCACAGATTCTGACAGTACAGCCAAGTCCAGAGAGATGGGGCAGAAACGTGACTCCATTGTGGTCTCTGCATTGCTCTCCAGACCTTGTCTTAGCAAAATGGCTTGACGTGACTAGCGCGACTTTCACTGAGATGTAATTTTGGGCTGACAGTAGATTGAAAACATCCTTTTGTTGAACATTTTCTCAGACAATGCTCCTCCATTATAACAGTGGATGAAGAACCATGACAGCAGCTCTCAAAAACATGAAGAGGTTTGATCAAAATAATGCGAGACATCATTAAACTCGTACTTTGGGTGCACACAGCTTAGTGGAGGTGTGCTGCCAACACAAAAGACACTGGCTGACAGTAAAAAGAAAACCGTATAAAATAGATGTTGTTCGTAACAGTCTTCAGCCTTTCTACAAAACGTGTGCTTTACCGAAGACAATTTTGGTGTTATTGTAAATTGGGTTAGAAACAAAAGAAAACAAGAGTTGAGGATCAAAGGTTAATGAGAATCGAAGCAGATTCCTGCTCTTTAATGGGTCAGGTTAGGACTGGTTGGGACTCTCTGCAATCTCCTCTCCAATGCTGGTTCTGGCTGTTTAAGGCTAAGATATAGTTAACGTAACATAGTTAACACGTTCACCAGAGAACCACCAGTAGCAGGTAAAATAGGAATAATAATCCTTGCATTTGATACAGCCCCTTCCACATCAGGAGACCTTCTCAAAGTGCTTCACAGAATTCACTGTAAAGTGTAGTGACTGTGTATTTTGCAGGCAAATGCAGCAGCTGATTTGTTCGCTGCAATGACCCCAAGCAGCCAAGAAGCGAATGATCAGTTTTAATTGGAGGGAAATGTTGGCCAGGACACCAGGAGGAAGTCTCTTCTCAAATGTCTTTCACTGGAGGAGGGGAAGCAAGAAAAACAAAGGCTGTAAATGTATTAAATAATCAAGGATGTTGGTTAAATACCGAGCAATCTGAAGGTTATGGCTTTGAGGAATTGTTTTCATTCAAGGTTTATGCTTGCTCCACTGCCGATTCTATCCTTTAAAACTCTGGTCTTGTTTATTATTTTTCTTTTCAACTACTTGAATTGCCATTCTTATTTATTTAAATGTAAAAGCAAAGCAGATGACTATCTGTTAAGAAAACCTTTGGGATTATTAATGTTTCACTTGCCCCAGTTTCAGAGTGTAAAGTTACCCTCCCCCAAAAATAATTTTATTATAACTACAAACCCCGTACTTATTTGTACTTAATCCTGCAAGTTTAGTGTGTTTTGGAGAGCCTGTGCCACTGTAAATTGTGTAAAAAGCTAAGCGGAACTTCTAAGAATTGTAAAATATATCAAAGGGATTGGTTTCATTGTAGCTTCATGCTGCACACACAGATCTGTGTAACAGGCTGGAAATGATACTTCAGAAGAATTGCTCCTTAACTGTGGTTGGTCACTAATCATGATTCTTAAAGGTGAGGCTTGATTTAGTATTATGAACTAATCTCTGGAAAGGATCACTTTAGTGAGTATTTTGTTAGAATTGCTACTTTTTTTAATACTAAATTTTGCAGAGAAGTGCATTAACAGGCACAGGTTTGGAGGTCTCAAGCAAACCAAGGTTTATTTGCTCCCTCGTTCAAGGTACACGCCTCAAAACCCCTACCATCCCCTGCCCGTCCACCCCCAACCCCCCACCCCCGAACTCCCGAAAAAAGTTACGGTGCCCATCCAGAATTGCAAAGCACTGAGGAACATTTTGCTGCCGTGAAAGATGCTGTACAAGTATAAATTATGTTGTATTTACTGAATATTGGATACCAGCCTTGATGTTAATCTATGAGCATAGTAATACTAACGTCACACAGGATAGGTTTCCATATGTACTTGGATGTCTCCCAAATCTCTCTCTCCACTTCTATCCTTGATTCACCTGCCTGTCAGACATCAAGTGCTGGCTGAGCCACAACTTTCTCCAACTAAACGTGGGCAAGATGGAAGCCATTCACTTCGACTCCCACCAATGTCTCCTTGCTTCAGGGTCTGACTTTCTCAACCTTCCCAGCCTCTCTCTCAAACTCAATGAACCAGTGTGAAACCTTGGCGTTTAGGTCTAATGCCCACTGTCGCTAAAAGCAGTAAAAATGTTTCCCATGTTTGTAATGAGAAGCAAGGAATGAAAGATTGGGCAGCATTCGGGATCGGGTGTAATCAGTTGTCTGGCCTGTCATCAGCTATGCCCTGAAGGACTGTGGACTAGCTTGGCTCAGGAACTGGACTACCGAGACCATCACATTAAGTTGACTCGATCACGTTGCAAAACATGTCAACTTGGAGCCAGCTCGACTCCAAGGAGACCATGCTTTACGATGATGATATCAGGGATGGCAGGTTACTGATATCAGGGTAAACTGGATAGATTAGGCCATTTTTTGCTAGAGACTTTTAAGGAGATACCTAATAGAGGTGTTTGAAATTATAAAAGGCGCATTTGTGCTAAATTTAAAAAAATGTTGTAATAAATAATATAAATAGGCTATTTCCACTGGTTGGGGAATCTACAACCAGGGGACACAAATTTAAGATAGTGAATAAGGGATTTGAAAGATTAATAATAACAATCTTTGTATTTGATATATTTTCACGTCTTCTAGACATTTCAAAGCGCTTCACAGAATATATTGTAAAGTGAATTGACTATATTTGAGGGCAAAACTCGGCAGCAGTGTCCCACAAACAGTCGTAGATTGAAGTGACCAATTTATTATTGGGTTTTTTCTTGAGGGATAATTATCAGGCGTGTGAAGCAAGGAAACTTGCCCAAGGTTTGCCCTGCCATGAATCGAACCCAGGTCTCTTTATTGCGAGACGAGTCCTCTAACCACTGAGATATAGGACTCCTGAGTATTTAGGAGGACCTACTTCACGCAGAGGATAGTGACATTGCAGAACTCATTGCCTGAAGTAAAGGTTTAATCACATAGTGTAGATGCATTCAAGAGGAAGCTGGACCTTCACATAAGGGAGAGGGGTATAGAAGGGTATGGGAGAGAGTAAGGAATGGGTGAAGACTCGTGTAGAGTATAAGCCCTAGCAAAGATTGGTTGGGCCAGGTGGCCTGTTTCTGTGCTGTATTGTCTTTAAGACATCCTCCCAACATGATAGGCACTGTATCAAGTGATACTTGCCCAAACCCCCTCCATTGTAAAATTCGCTCAGTATTTCCTTCTTGTCATTTATTGATATCTGTTTGGTGCTCCCTGACTCTGTCTTGAACCTAAACTACATCCCCACGCAGTTAAACTTCTGCTGTTAAAGATTTCTGTCTCGATTACATTCACACCAGGGAAGTGCTATTATCGCCATTTCCTTATTGTATTGGTTGATTTGTTTGGTTCTTTAATGGTGACCTGTGCCCACTTTTCCTTTCAAGCAATCAAAAGGGCGCGCCCTAACCATGTAACCTTTGACAGGTATTCAATAAAATTCTTTTGGAAAACAAGTTGTGGGACACCGAGCTGTTGGTTGTTAAAAGCAAGGATTACATTACATACTGATCATGTGGTTAAGTCCTTGGTTGCCTGTTTTCTTAATAAATATTTGCTGATAGCCATTAAACTACCACTTAAAATGCCGAAAGTGGTATTTTAATGCAGAATTGTACATCACCAATACCTTCCTGAATTTTAAGGGATATCCTTCTTCAAGACTATAATGCAATTTCACGTCAGGAGGACACCTCAAAGCGCTTGACAATTATCTATCCTTCGGCGGATGAGATGTTATTACTGAGGTCCAGTGTGCTAGCTCAGGGGGGTGTTAAAGATCCCATGGTGCTGTTTGAAAAGAGAAAGCATTTCTCCTGGTGTTCTGGCCAATAAACCCTCCAGGTAAAATTGGTCATAATGCGACATTGCTAAGCACAAATTAGCTGCTGTGTTCACCTACAAAATAGAGAGTCACTACAGTTTACAATAAAATCCTGCAAAGCTCTTTGAGATGTTACTCCTGACGTGATAAAACCCAATGTTAAATTCCAAGATTATTATAATTATTATGTAAAACAATTTGATATAGTAAGATCAAATGTGCTGCTTGTCATGTTATCTTGAAGGGGCCACTAGATCAACAATGACAGCTCTTTAGAATTATAATTGTTCATTTTTCAAAGGTGGAAATTAGGGTAGAACATCTGTAAATCGTGAATTAATCATGAATATGTTACTTTTGGGACTGAATTCCAGCTCAGGTACAAACTAGGGGTGAGTGGGTGTCTGCAGTTCGATCATATGTGGAATCAGGGCTGTGATTTATTTGTAACACTTTCAGATCTACAATAACAAATGGATGGAAAACAATTTCCCCAATGTTCTGTCATATACTGAGCTATGAGTAACGATTAGAAAAGCTCGGACTCTTCAGTCTTGAAAGAAGACAACTCAGAGGGGACCTTGTAAAACATTTTAAATGAGATTGCCAAAATAAACTCAGAACAATACTTTCAGATGTATCAAAACAGTAGAACAAGTGAAAATAGATTTAGAGTTGTAAAAGGTAATTTCAGGACAGATGCCAGGAAGGTTTCTTTGAACAGAGGATGATCAGGTTGCTAGGAAGGGTGGTTGAGGCTAGGACATTGGACTCATTTAAGAAAGCAGCTTGATGCTGTGATGGGATGATGGTACAGGGAATTTTCTGGAAGGATGAGATCAGAAGGGCCGAAAGACATTTTTCATCCGAACTGGTCTTATGAGCCAGAACTGAGAGCAGTGGCTGCTCATACACACACGTGTCAATGGTTTAAGCAGTAAAAACACTGACTTTACAACAACTTCATTTATATAGACTTTATAATCAGCGCACATTATAAAAGCTCACTTTAACATCTTTTTTGCAGCACAGTATCTTTTCAGGTTACAAAGATTGCAAAGATTATAAAGATCACAAAGAATTGGCAATGTTTACAACCACAACAACTTGTATTTATATACCACCATCCATGTGAAGTAGCATCTTGAAGCACTTGAAATGTTTAGGAATGAGTGCTTGTGCAATGGAAAAGTATTGTAATTATCTTGCTCTGAAACACTGTCCTGGGGAAGGCCGCTGTATAAATGCAAGTTGTTGCGATTTCAAATCTTCGCCCCTTTGTACTGAAATGTAGCAGCAGAGGGTTGCAGCTCTTTTTACTAAATTATCGTTTCATTCTTTTTTTAATGATGTACAGCTGTGGTAAGAAGAGATTGTTCAGCACCTACTTTTTCTCAATGACTTGGTTGTGATTGGAAAATGCAGCATACAGCATTGGGAAAGATAATGGTGCTAGAATATAAAATGCCTGGACCACACAGAAATGAATAAGCTGTACAAGGAGACACAGTAAAAATGTAGCATTGTTTAATTTACCAGCACCTAATGCAAAATATGAATGATGTTTTCTTTTTTCCTAATTCAACAAATGATCTATTCCTTGGAATATGTAATTGCGATCAAAGAATTAAGCACAATACAAGAGAATATAAAGCACGTCTTTGAAGGTTGGGAAATGATTGACAAATTCTGTCAAGCTTCCTAAGTAACTATGTTCAGAATGAGGAGACTTTTGTGCTTCTTCAGAAAATTGCTGACCACAAGTGCCTACGTTTGTAAATTCAAGTGTTCTTTGTACTCGCAGAGTAAATGAGAAATCACCAGGATACTTGGACATTTCTTCAGTTACAAAGACAAGCGGAGAATGGAAAAATCGGTACTCGTTTCATTTTATGACCTGAAAGCCATGCAGAAAAAAAGAATTTTAACAACCAAATGACTTTTACGAATCTCTGTTGGTAGCTGAGATCACTAGCTGCTTCCTAGCTGAGATACCTAATCTGTATCGATGCCTTAGAGACACTGGGCTATTGATTTTTTNCTGCCTGTAATCTATGACCATATCCTCAGCTTGTTAGACATCTGTGGGAATATAAACTGGGTTTTCACTACAACTTCTATCACCAGTCGGATATACTGTTTGAGAAAATCTTTACCGAAGTATGTAATCTCAGAGAGACGTTTAAAGAAAATAACCAATGAACACAACACTGGAAGTTCTCTCTCTAATATTCTGTAGTGACCCTCTTTATTACAGCACAAGACAGTACAAAGCATTTTTGCTTGAATCTCTATTCTTTACCAGTAGGCTTCAGAACTAGGTAAGTCTCCACTCAAACCCACTGCCCTTGTAGCTCGGAACAGAGCAAGTTCACAACATTAAAATAAAGAATTAGCCGTACATGACAACAAGGCAATATGAACTCAAGGCTTGTGCGATTCAGTCGTGCTGCATAAATGTTGCGCTTGTCTTCACAGTAAATGTATAAAACTATTTTCATAAGTGGAATGATTTGAAGGATACGGGTTTGAACTTCAATATTTTATTTTGACTCTGGTTACATCCTTTTATTTTGGAATGAATGCAATTAAATCCAGTCGGTCTTCTCTTCCGTCTCCTGCAGGTTTACTTCCAGAATAGTGGAGAAAGAGCAAATGATAGTACAGTACAAGGCGATCGCTGTGCTGTAAATTGACTGGTCGTCCACTTTACAGTAGACAAGCTGCTGGACTCTTTACTGCAGAAATTAGTGGATTGATCTAAAATGCTATTTGTTTGTTTTCTCAGGACGTTTTGGCATTCAGTATTGCTGTGTTATTGCATTCCAATGACTCGCGGTCAGTTAGAATCACATTGAGACAGTGATCAGCCCTTATGATGGGGTCTGTCAGAATAAAGGCCACAGAGAGGAGTGGTCTTGGGATTGTGTTGCACTGAACGATTGCTTCAAATCCAAACATCTTTCTAAGAATGTGGGAGTGTATCAGACAAGTACCCATGAACCAATAACCAGAAACTTAGACAGTATAATACACTTACATAGAGCCTTGCACATCAAGACGATGTCCCAAAGCACTGACAATTCAGACTGGGAACCAGAGCTAAGGATGGGAGCTGAAGGGGGATGAGGAGGGGAAAGTGGTCCCTTAGTTGTCCTGTTTAATTGATATGCCGGCCTAACAACACCGAATTGCAAAAAAGCAGAAGTTCCCAATCAATACATATATAAAGACATGTAGATCGACTTGATAATTACTCCACACAGTCACCATCTCATACTGTGCAGGACTTGAAGGGATAGACTGGGGCAGGGTTTCTTCCCACTTGTTAGCCCTACAAGCTAAAGCCCTGTTTGGTAGAGTGGCCTTATCTATACAATACAAATTTACATTCATATAAAGCCTTTCACTTCAGGAGGACGTCACAAGGTGTTGGCTTTCCAGGAACTGAACTGGAAATGGGAGGAGAAAGGTGACCAAAAGTGTGGTCAAAGAAGTAGGTCTCAAAACAAACCCTGAAAGAAGTCAGGGAACAGCTTGCCATATAGTTTATTCAATAGCAAGCTATGGAGTTTTAGCTGGTTAAACTCCAGCAGTACCCCAACACACAGTCTGAGGCACTCAAGCCTTGACTTTTGCCAACCTGCGCCTCATTTTCTCTGAAATTAGGGGAAAAGGGTGTGTCTCGCTGGGGATATTCCACTCCAGGAACCAAAATGTTCACATGTAGACATATGACTGAATACTACATAAGGGAGGAAAGATGGACTGAGACATTGCTTACAGCTGCTTTTGTTGGCTGACCACAGAAAAGCACCGATTCTGAGAATAATTGTAATCCCCCAAGTGCAACCCAGATGAGACCTGTGTGAGACCAGCTAACTCAGTATGGATTTGAACCTGCAACTTTCCAGTGTGTACAGCTTTATTGCTATATATACCAGGTGATGCCTTTACCCATTAAGCCACCAGGAGAGCTAACAATGCTAACCTTTAATAGGATAATAATAATAAATAATCCTTGCATTTGGTATAGCCTATCCTGTTGTTGAGGTGTTTCAAAGCTCTTCACAGATTATTGTAAAGTGAATTCACTGTGTATTTGTGGGCGAAACGCAGCAGCCAATTGCGCACAGCCATATCAATAAAGTGGGTAGATATAACAAACCTCCACAGTGAACGGCAATGTGAAAGAAATGTATCCCTCCATCAGAGGGTCTTCCTTTCAACGTTTGTTTGAGGAAAAAAACATTGTTTCAGCTAAAGGGAGACAAGATTGCGGAATCCTCAGTGCTAAGTAAGAGGAATAGTTAAAAAGAAAAGGGTGACTGTCACTTAGGTTTCCAAGAAAGAAAGTGTGAACATACATCTTGTAAGTAGCTGTGCAAGTCACTGCCGCATGACATTTCAAAATGAGTGATCTGGGAGTAAAATATTGGTGGGGAGCTTTTGATGTACTCAACAAAGGGGGAAATAAAATAGACTGGAGACGAGATGGGCTTAGGAATTCATTGCAATTTAAACTCCAAACTTTGTTGCTTGATTTTATTCTGAGCACTTTTGTGCGTTCGCATCTTTTATTCATTTGTTCCCCTTTATGTAAAACGTTCAGATGTAAATTTGTGACTGGAGGTGCGTAATGAGACGTGGAGAGTAAAAACATCAATGAGGAGACAGAATGGACAAAACATAACATAAGTAAGCCAGAGCTGAATAAAATAGCAACCTGTTTGTACACTGGGAACCTGTAATAATAAAGCAATGTCTGTAACAAAATAACACTTCAACTTTTGCTCTTCACCTTCACAATTTTTCATTTAAGATCAGAATTTAGAGAAAGTTTGACGCCACTTATTCTTATTCACAACCTGCAGATGTATTTATCAAGTTTTATTTACATCAGAGGTAAAGCACTGCGAATGTGAATTCCTGAATGATAAACCTCTTCTGTTAAGTGATGTATCTCAGCGCGATTGTAACTGGGAGTGTTGTAAAAAAAAATCTTATAACTGATATGTTTTGCTTTTATAGTCCCCTTCTCTAGAGAAAAATTATTCCTCCATTTTATAACCTTCAAAACGCATCTGTCTGACTGAAATTATCCTAAGCCTGCCTTGCCAACCCTTTTAATGACCTTGTTACAGCTAGGAACAATAATGTGTAATTGCTGCTTTCAGTCTTGATTTAGGCAGTCCAGAGTTTTTCATCTCAATCCAATCTAAGCCTATTTGAGCAAATAAAATGATATTTACCTCACCCACTGTTACAAGCTTTCCACATTACAGGCTTCAAGAAAAAATCAATACAAAATACCAGCTTAGCAGCAGGTTTGGGCTTTGAATGCTAACTTTTCCTCCCTGCATTTTCTGTCATTCAGCTCCCCTAGAGTTAAGAATAGAACAGTAAGCTAAAACCACACAAAGTACTTGAATGTTGTGTTTCCTACATACTTAGGGAACCACTGTTGAGTTTATAAGCGTAGTGTCTGGTGATGTCCCTAACCTTTAGCTTAACCTGTTTTTATTCTACATATCTTACAAAGTTCATGGTGAAGAAAGATCTTGACCTCTTGGATGATTTCCGAGACTCAAATACCAACTTCATGTGTAATTCATTTGTCTCTAGCGTCCGAGACTGACGTATTATCATACCTGACTGGTTGATGTGTGAGGTGGTCACAGCTTTGTGAGGCAGACCCACAAGGAGCAAAGGGATTATTTAACTGAGTTGCAATGAGTTCTCGTCACTTGATTTTAAAACAAAAACTTTGAAAGCTGTACGTTTGTAAACATGGGATTTTCATGGCATAAATACCTAGTTTTAATTGCTTGATGTAGGAAATACCTGTTAAAGCCTGTCATATTTAAATGAAGATACAAATGCCATAATTTAGTGTCATAATTCCTTTGCATTCATGGAAAGAATGAGCAAATCTGTTTTTGTATCTGCTTGTCCACTTGCCTATCTAACCATCCTCCTATCTACCCTTACCGGTTAACATCTTTGAAATACAAATTCTTTGAATCACTGAGTGGAAAGCATTTGGGTTGAATTTCTGTACAATATATTACAAATGATAATTAAAATGTGTGAAATAATTTGGGAGTGGTTTTAAAGAAAAATACATTATTTAGGATCAAAATTCTGAACTTTTTGGGGGGGTTTCAGGGGAATAAATCCTGTAACGTCACAAAACAATTAAAATCATTTTAACGGTTGGGTAATGGCTGACCATCAATTTCCTCATTGATTTCCGTAAGTCAGAGAAACTTCAACACTCTGTTTACTTAAGGCTTGTAGGAATGCAGTAAACATAGTTTCAAATGCAAATTTTACATGTATACAGTGCTTTTCATTTTGAGAGGATATCCTAATGTGCTTAACAATCCTGGCTTGATACCAAGCTGGGGGTGGGAGCCAAGGGAGGTAGGGAATGGAAAGGTAACCAAAAGCACAGTCAAAGAGGTAGATCTTGATTGATGGGAGGGAGAAAGTGAGTTGAAGAAACTCCGAGGTGGAGTTCCGAAGAGTGGGCGCAGAGCTGCTGATCATCTGGGAGTGACCGGGTGGTCGGGGTTGAGGAGGTCGCAGAGGTAGGGTTCAAGCTCATTTACATGTGCCAGATATGTTGGCTTAGAAAGGCAGAACAATTGTGAAAAGCTGTTTCTATCTGAGTGCTTGTGCTGAGCCTCAAACCCTTCATTCATCTGTTTGCACCCTTAAAGAAAAAAAAGGCAGATGTGAACCTCTAGTTGTACAATGCTATCTATAATGGGCAAAAGCTTCAGGAATAAATGACTCAGCTCACACACATCCCTTCAAGGCTAAGATAAAATTATTGTGATATTGTGTTATTAAGTATAGAGAACCGTTTATTGACGAGGAAATATTAAACACACAAAACTATTAATTCCCTCTGGCTTTGAAAAAAGATCTTGAAAGTTTGAGGGGATGAGTTCAGACCAGTATGTTTCATTTAAAGCTCTTTTGTTTGTCTGTCAGTATTAATCCAGACCTAAGCTTCTGTGCTGGCACGTGTCACAGACCATCCCCTCATCTGCACAGCATGCCTGAACAAAATGAGCCGCCTGTTGGTGTTTGTAGATGTATTGGTCGTGTTAATTGCTACACAATTTTAAGATGTCAAGAGACACTTCGAGCATTTTTCAACAAGTTTGCCAACAATTTGGCAGCTAACCATTTATATCACCATTCCAGGAATGGCACCCTCCTACCTGAGATGGGATGGGCATGTAGACTTTCCATGAATATACTTAAACATTTCCTGCATCTGCCCATGACCACTTGGCCCCAGGCAGCCACTTTATTTTCACTGATTCGGCTGCTGGAGATCATAAAATCATAGAATATTAGAGCACAGAAGGAGGCCATTCAGCTCATCAAGCCTGTGCTGGATACTTCCGCTGTGATACCCACACAAGGTTGATGTTGATGGAACAGCTTCCTTCCCCTCTAGTTTGCCCATTGGCACTCCAACTCGAACAAACACCTCAGCTCATGGGCGGATGACCTCCTTTAATGGAGCAGCTTGTAATGGGAATAACAGGGAGCACTTTTCACCACTTCTCAAATCCTTTCTATAAAGGATATGTCTTAAGGCCAATTGCCTCTATTCAATTGGCCTCAAGGCATATGGGCAGGCAATTTGCACACAACATTATCCCACAAATAGACATGATGTGAGTGACCAATTATCTTTGGGGAGATTGTAGGCCAGCACACCAGGAGGAATTCTCTTCTCTTTTTAAATAGTTCTGTGGGATCTTTAACAGTCACCTGAACTACAACAGTAGCAAAATTACATTTGTATAACTTGTATACGTTTGGGAGGACGTCCCAAGGTTCTAGACAATTAGTGTTTCGTACCAGAGCTGGGGGTTGGGATTGGGGAGGATGGAGGGAAGGAGAGTGATCGAAAGCACAGTTGAAGAGGAGGGTCTTGAGATGGGTGTTGAAGGAGGGAAGGGGCGAGGTGGAGGGACTGCGGGATGGGAGGGTGGGAGCAGAGTGGCTGAAGACCCGCCTGCCAATGGTGGGGCAGGGGAGGCGGGGGACGCGAAGCAGGCCAGAGCCTGCTGAGCGGAGAGAGGGGCATGCTGGCAGGGGCTAGGAGGTCGCAGTGTTAGGGGGTAGCAAGGCCATGGAGGGCCCTGAAAGAGAGGATCAGAATCTTGAACTGTATCCTCTGTGTGATGGGAAGCCTGTGGAGTCGGGCGAGGATGGGGGTGATAGGGTCACAGAGCCTGGTGCGGGAGAGGACATTGGCTGCAGAGTTCTGGATGATCTGCATCCTATGGAAGGAGGAGTTGGGGAGGACGACAAGCAGGGAGTTTGCAGAGTCGAGCCTGGATGTTATGAAGACATGCATGAGGGTCGGTCTTGCCGGCTTGCGGTGTGAGATAGTGGCGGAGCCAGGTGACCGGGTGGAGGTGGGAGAAGGCAGAGCAGACCATGGCGTGGATGTAGGATAGAAAGGATAGTTGAGGGTCAAACAAGACGCCAAGGATCCTTACTGGCTCAATGAGGTGGAGTGTGCATCTTTGGATGGTGATGCTGTCAGTGACTGAGGTGAGGAGGCGCTGATGGGAGCCAATAAGGAGAGCCTCGGTATTGTTGACGTTCAACAATAGAAAGTTAGGTCTTATCCAGGGACTTGATGTCTTGACAGACATTCTGTCAGGAAAGCAGTAGTTCTGGAGTCGCAGGTGGAGGCAGAGAGATAGAGTTGGGTGTCATCCGCATACATGTGGAAATTGACCCCATGTCTGCGGATGATGTCACCGAGAGGGAGCGTATAGACACAGAAGAGGGGGGGACCAAGGACAGAGTCCCAAGGAATGTTGCACAAGATGGTGTGGGGTGAGAGGGGGAACTACCTGTGGAGATGAAGTAGAGATGGAGTGAGAGGTAGGATCTGAACCATTCAAGGACAGAACCATGAAGGTTGAGGTGAGAGACGAGGTGGTGAAAGTGGTCAACTGCATCGGAGGCAGCAGAGAGATCAAGGAGGACGAAGCAGATGGACAGGCAGATGGGAACTTAATTTAATGTTTCATCCAATGGATGGCACCTCTGACAAATTAGCACACTCTCCCAGCATTGTTCTGGAGTGTCAGGCTGGACAATAATAATAATAATAATAATCCTTGCATTTGATATATCATGTCTTTGAGACATCTCAAAGCGTTTCACAGAATATACAGTAAAGTGAATTGACTGTATATTTTTTGTGGGGGTTGAAACGTAGCAGCCAATTGGGCACAGCAGTGTCCCACAGACAGTTGTGGATTGAGTGACCAAATTGTTATGATTATCATTATTTTTAAAGGGATTATTACCCCCAGAAAGTGATTTGCCAATCGACAAATAACCAGGTTCCCAGTTACTGCAGGATAATCAGAGGCATGTGTATGTTTATGTTATACATCTTATTCAAACAAATCATCATATGAGAAAAACATTATATTATCATGACAAAATAACACAAAACTGGCTCTGCTCTCTCTCCACATTCTTTCCTCCCTCTCGTGAAGAAAAGCAAGTTTGCTCCACATTTTCCCCATGAAGAAAATGCATCTGTATGTGTTGAAAGGACACTGGGTTAGTATGCTCAGTGAATGAGTCCATTAGTGCCAAGGTCACTGTTGAATTACTCAGCTATCTCTATTACGATATATGTTTGAGATAATTGTAATGACGAAGATAATGAGAGTCCTATTACAATTAGTTGCTAAACCAGAACTCACTTTTTTGAAGAATTCATGTCATATGGTCAGTGGTTGATAATAAAGATAATTTTTAATAAATTGGGACTTGTATATTACATTCCGATTCACAATCTAAATGTTAAATCTGCTCTGCTTGTGGCTCCTCGTCATGCTCTTTAACGTAACCTTACAGAGTGAAATCATTGTGTTCAGAGGAATAGATAAGATCAACCGCCAATGCTACTTTTGGTTTATTCACTCCTATACAGAAATGACTCCATGGGTTTCACTCAAGCTAACTTGAGATTAGGTAAGGATCCATCTATATCCTTACCCACACAAACCATGTATGTCCATCACTCCTGTTTTCACCAGGCTCCCTTGCAGATATCATAGAATCATAGAATCGTACAGCCCAAAAAGAGGCCATTTGGCCCATCGAGTCTGTGCCGGCTCTTTGAATAGAGCAATTAATGTCAGTCCCACTCCCCAACCCTTTCCCCATAACCCTGCAAACCCGTCCTCCTCAAATACCCATCCACCGCGTTTTTAAAAGTTGTGATTGAATCGGCCTCCACCAGTCTTTCAAGCAATGCGTTCCAGATTCGAACAACTCTCTGCTACACATTTCTTCTCACCTCCCCTCTGCTTCTTTTAGAGACTATTTTGAATCTGTGACCTCGAGTCACCGACACACCCACCAGTGGAATCAGTTTTTCCCTTTCTAACCTATCAAATGCCCTCATGATTTTGAAGACCTCTATTAGGTCTCCTCGTAACCTTCTCTGCTCCAATGAGAATAATCCCAGCCTCTCTAGCCTTTCCTCATAATCAAGGTCCCTCATTCCTGGTACCATCCTTGTAAATCTCCTCTGCACCCTTAATGCCTTAACATCCTTCCTGGAGTGTGGTGCCCAGAACTGGGCGCAGTATTCTAACTGAGGCCTAACCAGTGTTTTATATAGGTTAATCATAACCTCCTGACTCTTGTACTCTATGCCCCTATTTATAAAGCCTCGTACCCCATATGCCCTTTTTACAGCTTTATCTACCTGTCCTGCCACCTTCAAGGATTAATTTACCTGCATCCCCAGGTCTCTCTGTTCTTTTACCCCCCTTAAGATTGTATTACCAGCCTATATTGCCTCCCCTATTCTTTCTACCAAAATGCATTACCTCGCATTTCTCCACATTGAAACTCATCTGCCATGTGTCTGCCCATTTTACCATTCTGTCTATGTCTTCCTGCAGTTGGCTACTATCCTTCTCACTGTTTACCACCCTACCTAACTTTGTGTCGTCTGCAAACTTGGAAGTGGTGCTTGCTATACCCAAGTCCAGATCATTTCTGTATATTAAGAAGAGCAGTGGTCCTAATACCGATCCCTGGGGGATGCCACTGTACACTTCCCTACAGTCAGAAAAGCAGCCGTTCACCACAACTCTACTTTTCATCTCCCAGCCAGTTCTGGATCTATGCTGCCACTGTCCCTTTTATACCATGGGCTTCTATCTTTCTTACAAGTCTTTCATGTGGCACTTTGTCAAATGCCTTTTGTAAGTCCATATAAACTACATCAACTGCAGATAGATTGACTATAAGATCGTCATCTTACCTAAAATAGGGGACGATATTAAGCAGGATGCCACAGTATTCCTATCCCGGTGCCCCTCCTGTTTGTTGATTGTATTAATGGCCTGGATTCCCAGACCCAACATAAGGCTGTCAGATTTGCAGTTGACACCAAGTTGGGGAAGTGAAGAATCGGAGGAGGCAGCAAAGATATTACGAAGAGAACTTGATACAATACACGCATGAGCTAATAACTGGCAAATTAAGTTTAATACAAATAATTGCAAGGTACTATGTATAGGAAGTGAGAATAGAAAACGCATATATTCCATGGATAGGGTACAACGTGCCAAGGGGGAAGCTGTAAGAGATCTAGTGGATCTGTAGATCTGTCAACAGTGCAGCAATAAACAAGGCAATCAGGCTATATTACTAAATCAGTTGCGCTTATTATTATTATTATTATAATTATTAGAAATTAGTGACTGCAAAGTGATGGTGTGCTTCATGGGATACTAGCTAAAACCATGAGGAAACATTCAAATACCATGTGTTTGATGATTCTTCATCAAATGGCTGTAGCATTCCCCCACCAGGATCAGAAAGTTGTGAGTTTAAGAACCATGTCAAAGTATTTGAGTTTGTTGTCTAAACTGAAACTCCACTGCAATGCTGGGGGAACATTGAGTTGTGGGAGTTTGCCATCTTTCAACTGAGATGTTAAATCTAGGTCCCTTTCAGTTCAGTGCAACATTATATGTAGATTCATAGGTTTATTTGAAAAGAGAAGGAAGTTTCTTCCTGTGTCCAGCCACCAATTCATTCCCCATCCCCCTGTAAAATTGGTTATTCACTTCACAGATATTCGTGGACTTCACCTCCAAATACAAAGTTAACTACACTTTACAGTAATTCCTGTGAAACAGGAAGGCAAGGATTATTAATTATTATTATTGAATAAAAGCCACTTGCCCGCTTTTATGTGAGTGAAAACAGAAGTTTAAACAAGACTGGCAAAACAAAACAGTAGCCAGGAACTTACTTTATTAGGGCTTTGGAGTAGGATGAAGGAGGTGAAATTTCAGTGTTTACCTGACATTCTCTGCAGAGAAGCCTGAAATTCCTCATGTTATCCTTAAGTCCATTGAATTAAAAATTTTAAATCATTCCAGGATTTTGGAAAATTCTTGAATTCACTCTTAATTTGGAAGTTATTTTTTCATACCCAGAGCCAGAAAGAACTGCAGAAAACCAGCTTCTAAATTCAAACTTAATTTAACATTAAACTCTGTGCGGTCTTATTGTTTACGACAATTGTCAAGGATGAGACCATGAGTGTAGGTGAATGAGGCAATAATAATAATCCTTGCGTTTGATATAGCACATTATCACGTCTTTGAGACATCTCAAAGTGCTTCAGACGATATTGTAAAGTGAATTGACTGTATATTTTGTGGGTGAAACGCAGTAGCCAAAAGCACACAGCAGTGTCCCACAAACAGTTGTGGATTTAGTGATCAATTTATTATTTTTATTATTAATTATTACCCCCGGAAAAGTGATCCCACAATTGACTAACGACCGGGTTCCTACTTACTGCTAGGTAAACAGAGGCTTGTGGAGTAAGGAAACTTGCCCAACGTTTCATTCTACCAGGAATTGAACCCAGGTCTCTCGTTTGTGAGCCGAATGCTCTAACCACTGAGCTACAGAGTGTAGCAGACAGTTTACACACTGCAGTGACCTGCAATGGTAATGAAGTAAATTACCAATTTTTTTCAGGGGTTTGTTGACCAGGTAGCCAATTTGCACACAACAAGAACTGGAATTTAGCTAGCCCCCCCACTCAGAGGTAGCGTCCCAGAGCTCTTGACAGTGGCAGAGCATGATGATGGGGAGGGGGAAGTGACCACAGGCACGGTCGAATACAAAAGTTTTCAGGTGCGACCTGAAGGAAGGGGCAAGGTGGAGGGATAAAGAAAGAATGTTCCAGAGTTTCGGGGCATAGTGGCTGAAAGCGTTACCACCAATGGTGAAACAGAGGGCATGAGAAATATGCAGAAGGCCGGAGTCAGTGCACACAGCAGTGTCCCACAAATAACCAATTTTATCTGGATGATTGTTGGCCAGGACACCAAAAAAACCTCCTCTTCTTGAACAGTGCCATAAGATCTTTCAACAACATCCCAACTGAATGGCCAACTGAATAGGCAGATTGGACCTTGAGTTAACATTTCAATCAAACAATGCAGTGCTCTCTCAGCGTTAACTGTGAGCTCAAAGTCCTGACTTGAGATGTGGGGCTTGGACTCACAACCATCTGACTCAGAAGTGAGAGTGCTTCCAGCTGAGCCAGTGCAGGTCAGGGAGCATGCTGTCCACATTCCTCCCTCCTATACTTTGTGAGCAGGAGGGTTTGCGATGTGCAAAAAAGCAGGAACAAAATAGGTATTAAGCTTAACCAAAGGCAGGTCTTATTGTGTGGGTATATCTGGTGAACAATGTATTGTATTCTGGGAAAATGTCTTGCATGGCTGTTCATATACTGCATTTTTTAATTTGTTTTATATTTCAATGGCAAGACATACCTAATCCCAGTATTATTTTCATAGCAAAAAAAGACCCCACTGGTTTTGTTTCCTTTGCAGTAAACAGGGGAGGCCTTTTACAGGGCTGCTGCTTGATCTGACAGAACTGGAAAAAATATTTCATGTGCTGGCGAACACAAAAGGGCATTGCGATTTCAAAAATAAAATCCGTAAAACAATATATTTATTTTCCCATGTTAACAGCCTTTTACATTGCTTCTGTTCATTTTTTTTACAAGCCTGCTGTTTGCTATTATTTTATATTTTGAAGTTCCTCAGTTTGCATTTCATGGGCTGCGTTACCTTGGCAACTACAATAATTTTCCAGAGGAATTGTTTCATTCAAATCACTTTTGTTTCTATTTTTAATGTAATAAAACACACATGTATATATTTTATATATGTATACATATGTTTATTTGTTTTTAAAAAAAGCATGTAGATGCAAGAAAAAGAAATCACACAAACCAGTGTGGGACGGGCACATTATTTCAGACATGAAAAAGCTCTGTATGACTTGCTTGCGTCTGTCGCACTTGTGAGTTATTGTTCTTTCTCTGTGTTGAAAACAGAATCTGCTTCTATATTCATAGAGATAATTATGCCCCAGGGGTTATGGGTGTGAGTGTAATTACTGCACAGTACAGTTCGCTTTTGTATTCTATGTCACAAAATGCCAGCAAGTCTTATTTATTAATTATACTCTTGCGTTAAATTCTCTTAACTTTAGAAAATGAAGCATTACTTGGGGGAGCCAGCATCATGAATGGATCAGCACATAACAGCCCTGGCTTTGTGATGTTTCAGAACAATTGGCATTTATTAAAGACCACTGGAGTAAAATGTGATGCATCGCTGAACGATGAGAGGAGCAGTGGCTTCTTTTGATTTCTTTAATGTATTCTGCATTATTGTTGATATATTCTGCAATTATCCCTCAAAAAGGAAACCTTGGGATTCATTTTGCTGGGATAAAATGCGATGCAGTATTATAGAGGGCTGTAAAAAATGAGACTTACACCACTAATGGAGATTCTTTTGCCCTTTCTACACACTCATCACAGTAATAACTGTCATTAGACTTCATTACTTGTGCTGCATTGAAAAAAAATGGTTTTATATGATTGCTGACTATATTCTGACTTAAATCCTTTGTCTTTGAATTGACAATGACTGAGAGTAGTGTTCGTCGGGTGAAACGGTGATTTTTTTCCCGATCCATTCCTCAAGAAAGTAATTAAACAACAGTTAAAAAGGTGTATTTTTTGCGCTCATCAAGGTGAGGGATGACAGTGCTAAGGAATGAAATCATTTTCTCTTTCTCCACAATGTGATATTCACGCTTGCTCAGGTTGTTCTGGGGCTAGATGCAACATAAAGCTTTCTTTACCCTGACTCCAATAGCTTGGATGAACCTTAAGAGAGCGAGCCATTCAGCTTATACGATATTCGTATTGTGCTAGCTCTCTGCTCCTGACATTCTGCCTGCAATGCACAGGAGCTCTGGTGATACCACACCAACATTCTGGTTCCATGTATCCTGATCAGAAATGAAACATGAACCGCTTGGGATTTTGGCAGTGGGGCAGTGGTAATTGTCACAGCAGCCTGAAAGCAGCGGTAAAACCATAATAATCCATGTACTTGATAAGGCACCTTTCATGTTAGGAGGACATTTCAAAGCATTTGGCGGGGTTTTACTGTAAAGTGCAGTGATTGTATATTTTAGGCAAACATGAACCCTTGAGATGAGATTTCATCCCAGGGTCTTCACAAGGTTCACCTCCGCCTTCATAACAGCATATGGAAAGGACTTTCAACATGATTTAACCTTGAGGCTTCTCTGTGGGTGACTGTTGTATTAAAGTTGGTCATGCATAAATCTGTGTTGTGGACTTGCACCCACTGGGTAGGAATTTAAGGTTGCCCCAAGTGACTTTGTAAGGGACATTTTATCACTGCCAAAAGAAGTGTCAGACCATTTCTTTCAGATGGATTCAATCAGGTAAAATAATGTTATATTTACCCTGTATACTGTGTAATAATGTTAAATATAATAAATAATTACATTATTATTGTAAATAAATGTTCTTTAAAGCCCCAGATTAGAGATGGTCCCTTTGAAATAATAATCTCCCTGATTAAAATGACCATTTACTTCATGAGTGTTTGCGGAACATTGCTGTGCACAAAGTGGCTGCTACTTTCACCAACACACACACAGTGAACACACTTTACAGTAAATCCTGTAAAACACTTTGACAAGCACTGATACCAAATGGGAAGATTATTATTATTTGTTAAGATTCTGACATATAAACAATTCTTTGAATTGTTAAATAGCATCCAAACCTGAAATTCCAGTCGAACTAATATTATGCATGTTCCTTGTGATATCTCAGCAGGCTGCAATAATTCTTAACTGTTCTGTTACTATCCTGGATAATGTTTGGAAGTGTCATGATGTGAGGAAAGGGGTCATTGTTCTACACAGTACAAGCTCTCTGCGGTTTTGATAGCATGTCTTTGTTAATTTAACAAAAGCATCATCTCTACATTAACCGCATTTTATTTATGGCTGCAACTTTGATTCACATTGTCAGATATATTGCATTTAAATAATGGTTTGGGCTAAGAATTTGATTGTGTCTTTTCCATTTTTCTTCTCAATAACATGTTTTTTAATGTCCCTCTTGAGAGAAACATGTATTTGAAAGGAAGCTTATCTTCTGTGTGCTGAATTAATTTAAAAATGTTTTGTTTGTCTTCTCTGTTGGCTCCACAGAGTTCATTCATGGAGCTACACAGATATTCCCAGGCTCGAGCCCTGGTCTGTGTTGGGTTAGCTGGATGGCAAGAGTACCACTAGAATTGATCCGATCACACAGGATTATAATAATAATAATAATCCTTGCATTTGACATAGCACCTTAGCACGTCGTCGAGACATCTCAAAGTGCTTTACAGTTTATTCTGTAAGTAGCTGCCATTATTTTGTGGGCAAACAACCATGGAGTGAGTGATCAATTTTATTTGGAGGATGTCTTGCCTGGAACACTGGGAGAAACTCTCTTCTCTTTTCAAATAGCGCCATGGGATCCTTAACATCCACCTGAACAGGCAGACGGGATCCAGGTTTACTACTGACACTTTACCATCAAGGCTCACAGCCCTTCGGTAGAGGTGAATGGCATGCACAGAACCAAATCTTATCGAGAGGAGAATAAGGAAGGGAGGGAAGGGGAGAAAACTGGTGAGAGAAATAAATTCTATTTGAAAGGAAGATTTCCTTGCTAAAAAACATAGTGATATTTCAAAGCTCGCTATAGACTGACAAACTTATTGCTACACAACCTTTAGGTTTCCATTCTCCATATATGACTAAGATAACATTTTTGTTATTTTTTTTCTCAGCAGACTCCTTTGATCACAAATATCAAAGCAGAAGATTTTCTGGTAGCTTTCCTATCTCAAAAGAGGTTATTTTCCCAGGCAGCTTTGCATCGCATTCAAAAATGTGTTTCACATTTAAACCAGTACAATTAGTATCCTCAACGATTTAGCAACATTTCAGAGCAGTGTTTAAGGATTTTTGATGCACTGCAAATATTGCAGGCTTAAATAATTTCTGCTCATCCTTATAATATCTGCGATGAACTTAATATTAATAATAATCCTTGTATTTTGTGTGGTGTCTTATCTCAAAATGCCTCATGAGAGTTTTACAGTAAAGTGTAGTTACTATGTGTTTGCAGGTGAATAAATGGAATCAGGGCGTTGTTGGGATTTTATTGAATAAAACCGTAGTTTAATTGCAATAAACTTTATTTTCAAAATTGTGTGCTCAGATTTACGCAAGTGGAGTCCTGTAGCTCAGTGGTTAGAGCACTCGCTTTGCAAGTGAGAGACCTGAGTTCAATTCCAGGCAGGGAGAAACCTTGGGCAAGTTTCCTTACTCCACACGCCTAATAATAATCCCTCCAAAACTAAAAACAATAATTAAATTGGTCATTTTCAATCTACGACTGTTTGTGGGACATTGCTGTGCGCAATTGGCTGCCGCGTTCGCCCACAAATATACAGTCAATTCACTTTACAGTGTGTTCTGTGAAGCGCTTTGGGACGTCCTTCCGACGTGAAAAGCGCTATATCAAATGCAAGGATTATTATTATTATTATTAAGTGGTGAACCACTTTCAGAAGTCCCAGTTTTACTCAGGGTGCAACAACCTTACTATTCCATTAATGACCAACCAACCATGTTGGGCATTTGATGTTTTGTCTGGTTTATTACATTTCTCTGTGTCAGCTTCTTATATGAAGCAGCCACCAAAAGTCTCTTTCCTCTCCAGCTGTTTGCAATATGTTATTTCAAAATTGCTTTCTTCCTCAATTTTACTTTCATACCATGTACCAGCAGAGCGGGCACTGGATCTGGGAATATATTGCTTTCATCGACACAAGCACTGCCGTCACTACCTGTGAACTTCCTCCCTTTATCACCGAACGATAAGCCTTAATATAAACTGAGGTAAAGACTGCCGAAAAGGCAAGCACAGAAGCAGAATGCGGTGAGACGTAAATATAATGCAGTTCTTTTCTTTGTTAGTATAAGGTGATTACATTAGAAAACAATGTGGGAGCCTGCGATGCAGGTTTCTTTCCTTCTCTGAAATAAGGAGAATGTCTGTGTATCATCCTCAGTGACCTTTAAACTCACCAATGAAGAACTGAACGAGGTTGGGAGTCCAGCAGCGTTGCAGATAAGGCTTATTTCACAGACTGCTGGAAGCTGGTTTGAGTTCCAGGAGTTGCTATATTACTGTCGGGTCCTGTCAATGGATTTTATTTTATTTTGGCACAAATCTATGCATAGCCAATGCATAAATGATCAGACAGTTGGTTGTGTGTCAAAGAAGAGCAAAATGTATGTTATATTGAGCAGGAGCAACATTCAATAAAAACATCAATATATATATTCTTTTTAAATTTACAATTTATATGTGCGCGTGAAGAATAATATCATTATTTCTGCACAGCAGCCGGAAAAATAATAGGAAAGTAAAATAGAGACTGAGTAATAAAAGATGACCCAACCTTAGGGCTCTGTATGATCGACAATATGAGGAAACTACTCCATATTTTGGTATAATCACCTAATCTAGCTTGAACTCTAAAGGGCATACATTAATAAACTGCTCCTAGACCAAGAAACTGATTCAATTATTTCCTTAGGAATTCCAAGAGGTTCATCCAAGCCTCAGGATAAATCAGCATAAGGATTTCACCCCTAATTTGAGACATTATCCATGTCACATAGGCTGGAGGGACGTCTCTGATACACCTCGGAGCACACGACCAGTGAAGCTTTGCTCTCTGGCCTTTTATCGCTCGCAGACGGCTTTTGGAAATCCCAATTAGCCTTTTTGTGAATATCGCAGATTGGACAGTTATTTGTAACCTTAAGTCACAATTAAGGCATCAAATCCAAACTGTGAATACCGCAAATTAGTCTCGTTGGTTTTAAACTGCAATCGAGATGGATTTCATTAATAAAAATCTATGAATTTGACATGGCATCTATAAAATGGAAATGTCTCAAAGCGCTTCACAAGGAATCATCGTCAAATATAGTGACTGTTTATTTGTAAGCAAATATGCTTAATAGTTTGCATACAACAACATCTCCCAAACAGCCATGAAATGAATGATTAATTTGTCTGGGTGATTGTTGGCCAGTATACCAGTAGAAGCTCTCTTCTCTTTCCAAATAATGCCTTAGGATCTTTAACATCCACGTGAATAGGCAGGTAGGACCTCGGTTAATGTCTCATCCAAAGGATGGCACCTCTCACACTGAAACGCTTCCCCAGCACTGCATTATTAATAATAATGTTAATAATCCTTGCATTTGAAAAAGTGCCTTATCTTGTCGTGGAATGAGTGACTAAATTTTTTTTTGAGGGATTATTACCCCTGGAAATTAATCCATCAATTGACTAAAAATAGAGTTCCTACTTACTGCTAGGTAAACAGAGATGTATGGAGTAAGCAACATGTCTGAGGTTTTGCCCTGCCCGGGAATCGAACCCAGCTCCTCTCGCTTGCAAGTTGAGCACAATAGACATTGGAGTATCTGCCTGCATTATTTGAGTTTGACATGGGGCTTGAACCCACAACCTTCTGATTCAGAGATGAGTTTTCTACCAACTGAGCCAGCGGACAGCAAAATGGCTAATTCTGAACAATTTAATGTACAATCTCAGAATGAAATCAATCTGATAATATTATGTTTTATTTCATTCTCCATTTGCTTCGCACATCATGTTGTCTGTAAGGAAGATCTGGAGCAAATCTGGCTGGAATCAGAATTCAAGGTTATAAGAATAAGTATGGGCATAGATGATCAAATATTCTGGAAACACTACCGCTCCAGTCCTACTGGGACTGTGGGAATTTCATCTGCGGAACTCAGTTGGTTAGGGTTGAATAATGTAGATTGTAGATAGATTGATATCCTTGAGTTTTCAGTCAATTACCTCAGGGGTCAAGGCGACAATTCAGGGTTTTATCTTTTTAGACGTTGTACCTGTGGAGATTCAGCCTCTCAGGAGATTAATAAATTGGAAGAGGGCATGAAAATGTAACTTGTGCAAGGTCTTTTGGAAGAAGAAGGCTCAGTGGGTCAAATTGCCCTCTCGGATGTCATGTTTGTTATGTCCTGGTCCTTCCGTCCTGGTCAGTATCTGTCTCTCTTTGCTGCATCTCCTCACGGTTTCCTCCCATGGGTTTGCTTCCTTGCAGGTTTTCCGAGTTTGCTACTCTCTCGCAGCCCTCTCCTCGAATCTCTTTCACCAATTAAAAAAAAACAAAAGGCAATCGGCAGCCAGCTCTTTGCATAATGTGAAACCGTGTGCAACTACTTCCTTCAGGTGTCCTCCCATGGTTTCTATTCAATCAAATTGAGCTGAAATTACCTGTCACAGACTTGTTATCCTGCAGATTCAATGAAGAAACTGTTAAGTTGACTCAGAACTGAGATATTTTGGGGTGAGGAAGGGGGCTTTTTAGGTAATTCGCTGAGTTTATTATGCTTTGTGTGCTGTAATGAAATGTATGTTGATGCACTATACTGGCTTGATCTTGGCTTGATATTTCACTGTGATCTGTCAAGTAAACTCACTGGCAACATTCTTGAATATAACATTTCTAAGATTGACCTGGTCATCATGCCAGCATCGGCACTTGTGGGCTGTTCACTGACTCATAGAAAACAGCCATTAGATAACGTCCTGTAGTGTAGTGGTTAGGGCACTTCCCTTGCAAGCAAGAGGACCCAGGATCGATTCCGAGGCAGGGCGAACCCTTCAGCAAGTTTCCTTACTCCACAAGCCTCTGTTTACCTAGCTTTAAGTAGGAGCGTGGTTGTTAGTCAATTGATAGATCACTTTCCCGGGGTAATAATCCATCCCAAAAAATAAATAATTTTTAAAAATATTTTGGTCACTCAGTCCATGACTGTTTGTGGGACACTGCTGTGCATAATTGGCTGCCCCATTTCACCCACAAAGTACAGTCAATCCACTTTGCAGTATATTCTGTGAAGCGCTTTGAGACGTCTCGAAGACGTGATAAGGTGCTGTATCAAATGCAAGGGTTATTATTATTGTATCAAATGCAAGGGTTATTATTATTGTATCAAATGCAAGTATTATTATTAGATGCTAGTTTTCAACTGATTAAAGAGCCTCTGACTTCCAAGATGGAGAGCAAGAGCTAGAAGCAAAACGATAGGTAAGAAGTTAATAAACTTAATATTGAAGTTGGAAGTTAAATATTAAATATTAAAGTTAAATGTTAAATGGATACTAATATTAAAGTTAGAAACGAGGTGTCAGCGTAGCTCAGTTGGTTGCTGCACTCTCGTCTCTTAAGTCAGATGGTAATGGATTCAAGCCTGTCTTGGGGAATTTGAACTCATAGTCTAGGCTGACACTGCAGGTGCTGAGGGAGGACAGCATTGTCAGAGGTGCCATCATTTATATGATATAAGATGAGATATTAAACATGAGTTCCTTTTGCCTGTTCAGATGGATGTTAAAGTTTCTGTATCACTATTAGATAAGAGTTGGAAGTTTCTCTTGATGTCTTGGGCAACAATTCCCCAGATAGAAAAAATTGGTCATTGATATCATGGATGTTTGTGGGACATTGCTAGGTACAAATTGGCTCTAACAATCTCAGACGATGAAAGGGTCTCAGGCAATAATGAGTGTCTCTGCTAACAGACCAAGTCTTCGGCAATGATAATGGCAGCCGCTGAATTCATTGGGCTGGCTTCCGGCCCAAACCTTTCTGCTGATGTCAGAGGAGGGGAGACTCATCAATTGGTTTGAGTGTAATTGAAGTCAATGTGATAATTGTCACCAGTGATCATTATCATGCTGAACGTCAAATTTTCACCCCCATTAATGGGTACTACGAATATTGCAACATGAGACAAGAAGTTGAGAACACAGCAAGGGAGAAAGGAGTCTCGCTCTGCCTGCAGGCAGTCTATGGTTTAAGTGAGTTGGAATCTGTACAGTTAATGTAATTTTAGATGTGACTGGTAACATTCAGATTGCCTTTGAATTGAGCTCACTTTCTATCCTGGAATGAGAGGTAGGCAAGGAAATAGCCTGAGGAGCAGTCTATTGTTTTTGAAGAATGTGGAATGACAATCTGCTAATGTACAATGCTCATCAAGGACAGTCATTTTGCAATGGGCACAGATGAATTAGTTATTTGTTTCACAGATAAAAGGTACCAGATTTTATTGAGCAAGCAGTACAGTAATGCAATCCATATTCAAAAGGACATTTAGTCCGCCATTAAGTAATAGAGTTCTGTGTGTCTCCTCCACAAAAATGGACGTATAAAATATTGTTACTCGTGACTAATCACCCTGTAAAAGGAATATAAATTAATTAGAGTGCGTGGTTATAAGTAACAATGTCTCATTCTCTTTGCATACTCAGACTGTTAATATTATATATCCTGAGCACCAGACATCACACTGATTTTGTGCTCTTTGAGGTGAGGGCTAATAATAATTTGGTATTGTGCCTTCCACGTCATAAGAATGTCTCGTTGTGCTTCACGGGTATCACTATAAGGTGTAGTGTGGAGTCCTGTAGCTCAGTGGTTAAATCACTCGCTTTGCAAGTGAGAAACCTGAGTTCAATTCCAGGCAGGGCGAAACCTTGGGCAAGTTTACTTTCTCCACACACCTAATAATAATCCCTCCAAAAAAACAAAACAATAATAAATTGGTCATTTTCAATCCATGACTGTTTGTGGGACACTGCTGTGTGCAATTGGCTGCCGCGTTCGCCCACAAATATACAGTCAATTCACTTTACAGTATATTCTGTGAAGTGCTTTGGGACATCTAGAAGACGTGAAAAGCACTATATCAAATGCAAGGATTATTATTATTATTAGTGACTATAACTGTAGGCACACATGGTGGCCCATTTGTGCACAGCAATATCCCACATACAGTCATGAAGTGAAAGACCAATTGTATCTGAGGGAATTGTTGGCTAGGACACTGGGAGAAACTCCTTACTATTTTGGAATAGGGCCATGTCTGAACAAACAGCCAAGATCTCAGTTTAACATCTGACAATGATACTTCCAACAATGCAGTGCTCATCCAGCATTGCATTGGTGTGTCAGATTAGACTATGAGCTTCGTTGAGTCATTGAGTCTTCACGTGGGGGATTGAACACATTCTGTCTCAGAGGCAAGAGTGCTAACGACTGAGCCAGGCTGACACTTTAATATTAATCCTCAGAACCGGAGTCCCTTGCCCATTTCAAGAAGGTAGAGGCAGGATCAAGCACTCCCATATCCCAGATGCAGAGAGGATTCTCTTTGTCCATCCCAAAAATTTTGTCACATTTCACAGCCTTCAAAGAGCTCTGCCCCTCACTCCCCCACAACCGGGTTGGCATTTTCCATTGCCCACACCAGCCGTCCTGTAACCAAATAAAATAGCCAACATAGTGCCAAAATAAGGCACAGATGGTGCTGTCTATCCACATCGATTATAAACTGAATTTAAATTGTTAAAGACCTTTACAGCTACTAGACAGAGAGACTCCATTGGATTGGATTTGAACCCAGCTCCCAAAAGTAAAAGGTTAACTGTAATTAACTTAACACCCACTCAGTTCCCTTGTAAAGTGCTTCTTATATCTGTCCTATATCACAGGATAAGCGCACAACCTTCAGTGGATCTGCAAATTGGACAGCAATAAACACTGTCCCTTAGTTTAACTCCATATGTGTCAGCCTGGCTCAGCTGGTAGCACTCTCATCTCTAGGATAGAAGCCTAACGTAGTTGGGACTTGGGTTCAAGCCCTGCCTATTAAGGTGAATGCTAATGATTCCATGGTACTATTCAAAAAGAGAAGGGAGTTTCTCCTGGAATCCTGGCAAACAAACCTCCAAATATCTTGATCATTCATTTCATGGCTATGTCTCAGAGATTGCTGTGCGCAGAGGTGCTGCCACGTTGGCCTACAATATATAGTCACTATAATATACAGTAAATGCTGTGAAGTGGTTTGAAACATTTGGAAATGATGATAAGACGCTATATCAAATGCAAGTATTACTATTATTAGATGTTCCAACTTCAGTCCATACCACTTAGCAAGTGTCTGAGACATTATTCTGCATGAAAGGCGCTGTATAAATGTGAGCTATTGTGATAATCCTGGAAGATAAGGTGATGTTATATCATTCACTATGTAAAGATGAAGGTTCCTTTCAGTAAATTGATGGCCTAAATTCCACAGTTGAAGTCCAACCTCCCCACATTTGAAAAGGGGAAGAAAAAAAGGTAAAGCAAAAATTAGCAGTTGATATCTGATAATGGCTCTTCTCTTCCAATATAATATGATACATGATATATTACAATATATCACACTCCAAAACAGTAATGATATTAGTTACTGGTTAACATCCCTTTAGGGATCACCATTGGTTAATATTCCGAGTATGGCTAAACCTACCACCCACCACAGTTGGATTAAGGGATCCAACGGCACTTTGATTGCTTAGGGACACTGTACTGTAGATGTAGATCAAAATCTTGGAGTACCTCGGATGTTTAAGAGATAGACAGATACTTGGGTAGTAGAAGTATTAAGGGGTAAAGTGAATGGGTGGGACTTTGGGATTAAAAAGGTCTGTTGGGATCTTATCAACTTGATGGGGTGAATGGCCTCCTCCTGTTTCCTGTGCTCCTATCTTTGATGTGTAACTATGGTCAGGCACAGCCAGGTTTCAGGCTAATGACATCTCCACAGTCATAACATCTTTTTTTAAATATGAGCATTATAATGGAGATTGATGATTGATGCAACTCTGTCAATGTGTTAAACCACTGACTATTAGTGGCACTGAAGACAAACACTAATTGAACCAATTCTGGAATTGGGCTGATTTAATGAATTAAACTAATTCCGCACATTACGAACTTTCAAAATGTTGATGACATCAGTGTTACAAATCACATTCAGACAAAGTGTCAACTTTACCAGGAAATCTAAAGCCAGGTTTGCATTTGTACCATTCACAATGGTAATTTCACTGTCTGAAAAGTGAATGACTAGTCAGACATTAACAGAGAAGAAGTGCATAAGAAGGTATATACTCATCAATGAAGTAATTACATAGCTCTGTCAATTGCTCCTCAGTGACTTCCACCGCTTTGCACAGCAGTCATTAATTTTTTTGGTTACTGCATCTTTCCAGGCATGAGTTGGAGATTACATTGACATTGTTCAAGGCACCACGTCTATCATCATTCAGGAGTTGACTAATGCACTGTTCCAGCAGGCTGGCAGCTTCATTCATTCTTCCAAGAGTTTGGAGAAATCACTGGCTTCGGAGTAAAAATTCAACACCATTGCAGGCTTTTCCAGAGATCTGGGTGTGGAGAGAAGTATAGACACAGGTGCCATCAGTCAATCCAATCGTATATATATGTGGTCTGCCATACCTGCAAAATGATGCTCTTCATGACTTTCTGATTGCTCGGAGTCAACAGAGGATCTTTCATCCTTTGGAAGTCTTGTCTGGTTTATTCATAAGGTGAACTGGTAGCAAATCTGGCATTTGGACATCCTGCCCCAAACATAGGAAGCTAGGTGTACATGTGAGGGAGAAGGCAACAGAAGGCTATGGGAGGGAGAAAGAGTGGGTGGTGGCTAGTGTGGAAATTAAACACTAGTACGGACTGATTGGGCCGAATGGCCTGTTTCTATGCAGTACAGTCTATATAAGTCTATGTAAACAATGACTCATTGTCTTTTTACACAATACCAATTGTTATCTAAGCAGACACACAAAGGAACACATTCAATAAGAGTGAAATTTATTTATGAATATCTTGTAGCATTTTGAACTCAGTGATCCACATTTACTGACCCGTATGATATGTGGATACATTTCAATGCTTCTTTTGGATACTGATGCCATCTTACATTAAATAACCAAAAGGTGTACCTTCATCTATTGACTATGAGCCATCTCCAAAAGCTGTGTGCAATTGTACATTCACATTTGCTACAAATACAAAGTCCCTCCATTTCACAGTAAATCTTGTGAAGCGCTTTGAGATGTTCTTCCAATATAAGGTACTATACCATATAAAACAATTATCATTATTATTATTATCCTACTGGCTCATTTTGGTCACAGATACCAGATATGCAGTTAGTGACACAGTGATTCTGCAGTTTAGTTGTTTTAACTGTGATTTATTGTTGCTGACTGATGTTTGGCTGTCCTAATTTACTGCTGACGGTACATTAACAGGTAATTAATCAGAATATGTAACATTGATAGGTCGGTGGAAAAAACATCCTTAATGGCAGAAAATTGGTATTTTATTTCTGCTTATTAGCAGTTCTGAAACTAGGTCCCCATAAGACTTGTTTGTAGTTGTTACATACAATGGAGAGACTTTACAGGTTTAACTGTAAAGGATGTTGCATAATTCAAGCCTCTTTGAAATGTTTTAAGTGTGAATCCTAATTAAAACAAATCAGAATATATAGTGTAAGTAGCTTATTAGCAGTACAGATAAATTAAAATAAGATGAAAGGGTTTCACTGAAAACACAAACCCC
The DNA here is from genome assembly GCF_018977255.1 of Callorhinchus milii. Classification (NCBI taxonomy): domain Eukaryota; kingdom Metazoa; phylum Chordata; class Chondrichthyes; order Chimaeriformes; family Callorhinchidae; genus Callorhinchus; species Callorhinchus milii. The sequence goes on along the minus strand of NW_024704743.1, from coordinate 112,064,105 downwards.
ACACTTGACAAAGCATTAGCTGCAACCAGAATCTGGTTATACTGTTAATTAGTTACTGTAACTAACAGTGAAGATGCACAGTGCAAAAGGGGAAAATGTGCGAAATGTGACTGTTTAGAAGAACTGAGTTTTCTTGGTTAGGATAAAAATCTAAAGATCTATTTAGAGTTTGATAAGCAGGAAAACACTCAAAATATTTCTGATGAAATAATTATTCTTTTTAAAAAAACTTCTGTTATTTCAAAAAGCGTGAAGTTGTAATTCAGAAAGCAGTTTCACCTCTTGACTAGCATAAAAGCATAGATACAAAGGACAAATCATGAGGTGAGCTTTTGGATGCAGAAAGGGCTGGTTTGGTGTGGAATCTCAAGGTCAGTTTGTTAATAGACCTGGGATTTGTGAACAGATTATTCTTAGAACATGAAAAAAAAATCTTTGTTCCACTACAGAGAGGTGTTTCATGCAAAATGAATTTCTTCCTTCAAATGATCATCTAGAAGATGATGAGTATCCAGTTATTGGCTTCAACTTTATTTTATTTGATATTTTCTCTCTTTAAATTTAACCACTTTATGGCTGAGGAAACTGGACAGCAACTCCTCTCAGGTCTCCAGTGCTGCTGATATGTTTCTGGCTGTTAAGAGATGCATAATAATAATAATTGCATTTGATTTAGTGCCTTTCATATCGAAGAGCTTCACAGGATTTACTATAAAGTGTATTGACTGTGTATTTTGTAGGTGAATGCAGCACATAGCAATATCCCACAGACAGATAAAAGAGGATAAATGATCAATTTTAACCTTTGAGACTGTTGGCCAGGACATTGAGAGAAACTTCCTTCTCTTTTCAGGATAGTGGCATGGGGTTTTTAATATCCACCTGAACAGGCAGATGGAACCTCATTTAATATCTTGTGTGAAGGATGGCACCTTCAGGAATGCAACACACCCCCAGCACTACATTGGAATGTCAGCCTTGACTGTGAGTTCAAGTCCCAACAGGAAGCTTGAACCCACAACCTTCTGTGTTGGAGACAGCATGTTACCAATTGAGTCAGGCTGACACCTAAATAGTCACTATTTGGACTAGCTTGTCTCTGATTTGTTCCTCCATGCAGTCTCCATTCAGCTGATCATACCCCGATGCCACAACTAAGATATATATCAGCCTTGTTTCGTTGGTTGCATTGAGTCAGAAGGTTGTGAGTTCAAGCCTCATGTCAGAATTGGAATTCATACAGTTTATTCTGGTTCAAGCTTGTTTATATTACACATACCAGTTTTGTGATCCTAAGCTTAGTCAAATATCCTGCTCTCAGCCTTTTATAGACAGGATCATGTCCCCTCTTAATCTTATATTCTCTCATGTAAACATGTTTAGCTTCAAAGGGTATAATACTCCCAATTGCTCTTCTATGAGCTCTCTCTGACAATTATAATATTTCTTGCATTTGGCATAGCACCTTTCATGTTGGAAGGGTATCTCAAAGTGATTCACAGGATTTACTGTGAAGTGTAGTGCATCATGTGGGTAAATGTAGCAGCCAATATATGCACAGCAATGTCCCACAAAAAGCCATGAAGTGAATGACTAATTTTATTTGGGGGATTGTTGGCCAGGACACAGGAGAAACTTTTCAAGTAGTGTCATGGGGTCTTTAACATCCACCTGAACAGGTACAGATGAGACCTCCTCCGAAAGACAGCATCTCCATTGATGCAAAAATTTCCCAAAACTATATTAGATGAGCCCCAACTTTCTGCAGCTGAATGTTGACAAGACAGAAGCCATTCTCCTTGGCTCATGTGAATGTCTTTTCACCTCCGGCTCCGACCACCTTAACCTTCCTGGCCTATCCTTCAAACTTACTGAACCTGCGCGCAACCTAGCAGTCAGGTTTGACCCACAACTGTCCTTCTTACCCCACATCTGTTCCCTGACCAGAACCGCTTTCTTCCACCTCAGCCACATTGCCCGCCTGCGTCCATACCTCAAAACCAATACAGCTGAAACCTTCATCTATGCATTCGTCACCACTCGCCTCAATTATTTCAATGGCTGCTTTGCCGGGCTTCCCAGCTCCATCATTCATAAAATCTAGCAAATTCAAAACTTAAGCGCTCCGGGACACTACCCCACGTGAAAGGCGCTATATAAATGCAAGTTGTTTTTGTTGTTGTATCCTCACACTGACATACAAATCACTTCATGCCCTGGCACATCGCTACTTCTCCAACTGACCAATCCATTACTTGCCCTCTTCGTTCAACAGCTCTGGCCTCGAACCCTCCATTTCACCATCGGCAGCAATGCCTTCGGCAACTATGCCCCCAAACTACAGAACTCTCTGTTTCAATCCCTCTGCCTTGCCTCCTCCTGCCCCAGCTTTAGATCACATCTGAAGACCTTCCTCTTTGACTGTGCTTTCAGTCTCCCAGGCTTGGCATCAAGCTCCACCACTGTTAAAGAATCCGAGAAGCTACCCCATGTGAAAGGTACTATATAAATGCAAGTTATTCTTTTTGGGGTGGTGGTATATTAGCATGATAGCCTATATGACATGAGTTCAAAGTTCTACCCTGAGACAATTCCATGTAATTTGAATTGCCCCAGGTTAGCTCCGACATGCCATCTGGTGTGAAGGGCGCTATATAACAACAACAACAAGATTCCATTTATAGAGCGCCTTTCACGTCGGGAGGACGTCCCAAGGCGCTGTACAGTTGGGTCAGGACCCGAGCAAGGGGGAAATAGTCAGGGTGAGGGGAGGGAAGGGAGGGAGCGAGGAGGGAGTAGAAAGTTGAGAGGGGAGCTGAAGGCACGATCAAAGAGAAAGGTCTTCAGACCGGCCTTGAAGGAAGAGAGGGAGGAGGCAAGGCGAAGGCACTGGGGGATAGAGTTCCAGAGCCTAGGGGCTGAGAGGCTGAAGGCCCGGCCACCGATGGTAGGGCGGTTGGGGCGGCGGATGTGGAGCAGACCGGAGCCAGAGGAATGGAGGGTACGGGCAGGTAGGTAGGGGGATAGTAGGTCGGAGAGGTAGGAGGGAGCAAGGCCGTGAATGGCCTTGTAGGTGAGGGTGAGGATCTTGAATTCGATCCTCTGGGGGATGGGGAGCCAGTGGAGGCGAGCGAGGGTGGGAGTGATGTGGTCACGAAGCTGGTGCGGGACAGTACACGAGCTGCAGAGTTCTGAATGACCTGCAGCTTGTGGAGGGAGGTGCCGGGAAGGCCGGCGAGGAGAGAGTTCCCATAGTCCAGCCTTGAGGTGATAAAGGCGTGGACCAGAGTTTCAGCAGCGTGAGGGGTGAGGTAGTGCCGTAGTCTGGCGACATTCCGGAGGTGATGGAAGGCGGTGCCAGTTGTGGCGCGGATATGAGGGAGAAAGGACAGCTCAGGGTCGAACACAACACCGAGGTTCCTGACTGGCTTTGAGAGGTGGAGAGTGCAGCCTTGGATGCTGATGCTGTCAGCGCCTGAGGTGCGGAGGCGCTGACGCGAGCCAATCAGGAGGGCCTCAGTTTTACGTACGTTGAGCTGAAGAAAGTTGTCTCTCGTCCAGGACTCAATGTCAGACAGGCAGCTGTCAGGACATCGGGGGTCGTGGAGTTGAGGGTAGAGGAGGAAAGGTAGAGTTGGGTGTCATCCGCATACATGTGGAAGTTAACCCCATGTCTGCGGAGTTGTAATGCAAGTTGTTGGCTGTTGTAATTTTGAAGTTATCTTGTCCAAAACAAGGTGCATTATTCCAAATGTACCCTAAGCAATACTTTATATAAAAGTGGATTAATGACTTTCAATTGATATGCAATCCTATAAGAACCAATTCAGTAATTGTCTTGCATTGTGAACAGCTCCACACTGACTAGAAACCTTCAGTGACTCATCAATATCAATAATCACACCCAAATCATTTTCCTTCTTCACCTCTGCTAAAGGACATCTCTTCATGTTAACGGTTTCTGATACTTAGATGAATTGCATGACTGTGAATCCAACTGTCACAACTTAGCCTTCCACTCAGTTGGGCTTGATATATTTGAATGCTGTTCACCCTACTTACATATCGTCATCTATCCAAGTAGCTCAATGTCATCTACAAATTTTAGCATATAAGAAAAAGTGATCTTGGCCAAATTTGATATAAAACACTGGTGTCCCAGATATAGCTTAATGGCCTCATTAGCATCATTAAATTTGTGTCAGTGAATGTATTAAATCAGGAACTCTCCCAGATTGACATTAAGCAATTTGAAGCTCTCATTTCATTTGGGATTCCATGCTTCCAAGCAAGAAATTAATGTTGGTAAACAAACAGGCAAATTGGGGTCATTAATGATGCTGACATGTACAAGTGGCTGTGATCTCTTTGAATTTATAATTTTTTTGAGGTGGAACTTTGATAGTGCCCTAGTGACTTTGAAGATTTTTCAGCAATATTTCATTTTAATTTCTGACTCATTACGGTAACAATTGAGAGCAGGAAAAAAATATCCTTATTGAAAGTTTCCATTGAGTAGGAGGATTGCATGTTCGTTTTATGTTAATAATAATCCTTGTATTTGATAAAGTGCCTTATCTCATCATCGAGATATCTTGATATACTGCAAAGTGATGAGATTGTGTGCACTTTGTGGGCAAATTTTTGTTTCTCTCCTCTTATTTTCTGTATGTTTTGCAGACGGGGAGGAGGAGGGTGGGAGGGAAGAAACTCTTGGTTATCAATGGTGGAATCGAGAAATTGAAGAACCTGCAACAGCTCAAATTTTCTTGGGTCATGAGGGGTGACATCAAGGAGGAAGAAACAATCTTAAACCAGATCTGCTGGGGTATCATTGAAGCATGGCATAGATGGGAGTTATGGGTGTCTGGAATCTGGTTCAGGAGAGAATGTGGTTGACCAGTATTGACAAAGTCCATCTTTGAGGTGATAAAAGCAAAGCTGAGAATATGAGCAGCAGATGGGATGAGGCAAAGGGTAAATGATGATGATCCATAAATGGGGGAACAAATCTTAGCAATGGACTAAGATTGCACAGTCGGGTCAAGTCGGGTGGAGTCCTGTAGCTCAGTGGTTAGAGCACTCGCTTTGCAAGTGAGAGACCTGAGTTCAATTCCAGGCAGAGGGCGAAACCTTGGGCAAGTTTCCTTACTCCACACAGAGCCTAATAATAATCCCTCCAAAACCAAAAACAATAATTAAATTGGTCATTTTCAATCTACGACTGTTTGTGGGACATTGCTGTGCGCAATTGGCTGCCGCGTTCGCCCACAAATATACAGTCAATTCACTTTACAGTGTGTTCTGTGAAGCGCTTTGGGACGTCCTCCCGACGTGAAAAGCGCTATATCAAATGCAAGAATTATTATTATTATTATTAAGCAGGACAGCAAGAATATATGTAGGGAGCCTGAAACAAGAAGGCACTAGTGAGAACTGAACAAGACTTCAGCTTAGCTGAAGAAAGCAAGACTCGTCCATGACTTGATGCTAATCAGTAGAGCAGCAGTCTTGGAATCTAGGTGAGTTATGAATAGGTAGAGCTGGATGACATTGGCTTGGATGACCTGTGGGAACTGACCCTGTGCTTGTAGTTAGTGTCACCAAAGACAAATAATGGGGGAGGATCAAGAGAACTGTGTGGGCAAGGGAATGAAAATAAAGGAGAGAAAAAGTATTGTGAACACTTTACCATGGATCAAAGAGGGAATCAAATAAAAGGAAATCTGTTCTGACAAAGGGTTGTGGATCCGAAAGGTTGACTCACTTTCCTTTCTCCATAGATGCTGCCTGACCTGCTGAGTTTTCCCAGCTCTCTCTGGTTTTGTTTCAGATTCCAGCATCTGCAGTATTTTGTGTTTTGAAAGGGAAAAAACTATCAGGGTATGGAGAGATCAAAGAGAGTGCGGAGGGACAGGGAGTGCTGGTCACATACAGTTAACATATCATATGCCACTTTGGGCTGTAGGCAGGTCAGAAATTGTAGGGTCCCACACATAATATGGTGGGTGAGATGGTAGCATAGTTGGGTGGGGTCACACATTCCAGTATTTAATTTTCCAGGAAATAAAGGACAATTTGGGGCAGCAGTCAATATCTGGTTGGGTTAAAATAAATATTTCTCAATGGCTTTAGGCTGTTTTAAGCTATTATTATGATTATGCTGCCTCTCACCCTCACATATGGGTATATTGTCAAATGTTATCTATAATGTGTGAGATTCTCACATATTCTTACTTGCTGATTAATGTCTCACAATCTCATGCCAAGCTGCCGCTGTGGAACATTTGTTCTAATAGACCAGTGCAGCAGGAGAACAGAAGTATCTGTGAGGACCCTGCTGTTTCCAACTCTCAACAGGGGCTGAACAGACTGAAGTCAGTCTGTGTTTACGACGTACAGTAAAATGTGCTAACTTCTTAGTACCTTTGGTAGAGATTAACCCTAATTCACTTCCACATATACCAACAAGAACAAAATACACACATCCCCCTCCCACAGCATCAAGGTCAACTTTTATAGAAATGTGTTTTTGATAGTGTAAGCAGCCAAATAGCCACCAATAACAATGCAGGTATGAAAAATGAATAGTTAAAAGCTCTAAAATCAGGAGACAGGTAAAGACACAGCAAGAAAAGAAATGTTAGCAACAATATGATCAGAACTATAAAAGATGTGATAATGGTAGAATTATGTAATTTCAATGAACAAGCTATGAGTCAAGAGTGAACACAGTGCAGCAGGGATTCCACATGGATCTAATTGCTCCCATATTCAAAGGAAAAGTATTGGCACACAACTAAAGACATACTGGGCAATAGCTTATGGACAATAGTTCAGGAAACCACAATAGACTTCTGTGTTGCAAGAATTCCTCCTAAGTAGCCTCTGTGAAGTTTTATCAAATTAAACTATTTTCTTCCCTTGCTTTTCACTCAAGGTTTTTAGTATTGAATGATAATAATGCAAACTTTCAAGTGCAGATGGGTTATCCATTGGTGCATTGCACTCCAGGCATTGCACTCCATTTACTTGCATCTAATTTATTCTTAAAAGTAACAGGTAAATTGGCTCTAAGAGTGGAATTATAGGGTATTTTAGTTATTGAGGGAAAAGGACCAGATAGCTTTCCCGCAGTATTAATCCATCGAGGGTGAAATAATTTGCATTCCAAGTTGGTAAAGTTACCTTGCCAATCTTGCCAGCCTGCAGGTATAATGGTGGGGGTGGGGGAGAATCCCAATGTAAACGTACCTTACCCTCTGATCTTATTCATGTTTACCAACCAGCAGACATGTGTGCTTTAGTTTACAAATTGGGCAAAAAAATAGTTAGGAGTGCAGTTTTTCTGTCATGCCTCTAGATGTGATCATACATTATGGCAGCTATGAAAAGCATGTTTAGATCTTGTTTTCATAGGTTGTTCGTCAGTTCACGGGGCTCCTCTCTACTGTACATCAGAAGGATGAGGTTTGAAACAGATTCGTATCCAGTTTATGTCCCTCAGGGTTACATGCACATTAATAATAAATGATGGCTTGGCACAGAGACATCCCTTAAGTTGCCTGCATATAACAAGTGTCTTAACCACCTAATAAATCAAAAAAATAGTTTATTCAAAAAAAGATAAGAATGCAGTGGCTTGTTTGCAAGAAACACACCTCACTCCTCTGACAATTGCATTAAATGACTGAAGGGATTGGGTGGGGCAGCTATTTTACTCCTCTTGTTTTATTCAGTGTGATCAGTGGTCTTTCTCTCGCTGAATAAAAGTGCCTGATTTATGTCCACTGTGAATATTTCAGATTCTTGTCAGAAGGGTCACCAAGCACAGGAGAACATTATCCTCAAAAACTGTGCCTCCACTGTAGACCTGACTAAACTCATCATGAAGATACCTTTATCACTAGTTTCGCTTTTGGGTTGCACAGTCAGACAAACCAAATCACCTGATAGTTTAGCCTAAATTATACATAATGTTACAGCACCCAGACAGACTAGTTTGGTCCAACTAATCCGAGTTAGAATTGTGCTAAGACCAAATGGAGTCCAACCCTATCCCAGTTCATTTCTGATATAAGAGGAGTTTCATTTATGAGCCAACAGTTTTCAATATCAGTAGAAGGGCTGTAAACAAATCATAATCTTAGCCTTAAGGCTAAGACCATGAGAATTTGTCAAGCCTCTGCCTTGGGTTTTATGCAGGTGCATGAAAGCAGTGATCTGGGAACATATTAGTTTGAACTTGATGGCTACTCACTGCACCAAACTAGCATCATTAATATCTACGGGTGGACGTACTTTTGACAGTTATCATGTTCATTTTGCTTGCTGAATTCAATCCAACATGAACATTCAAGCAAATAAGAGCAGGTGTGGCCACAAAGGTGATATATGGAACCATTAATGCACTATTTTAGCTGCTATTGCTTTTTCTCCACCTTTGTATACCAAGACAGTAGAACAAGCAGGCGTGGGTTCAGAGTTGCAAAACATAATTTCAGTTCAGGACACACATCAGGAAGTTTTTCTTTTCCTATAGGGTAATTAATGATTGGAACAGGTTGCCAGAAAAGGTGGGGGAATAGGTCAGGACAAAATAAGCTTGATGTTGTTATGGAAAGATGGTAGGATATGTATTCTGGAAGGATCAGATTAGGTAGACCAAAAGCTGTCTTCTTCTGAACCAATCTTGTAATCTTGTGAATATTAAAAACAATAGAACAATGTGAGGCCCCCATCTGACTAGAAATGAATAGAGTTACAAAGTGAGTGCATTTCTAGTTGATTGCATTTTCTTTGAAATCTGGAATGCATTCCTCCTCTGTTGCTGAAAGGAAGATTTTAAATACCTAACCACTGATATCAGTATATGTTCCTTCCTAACTTCCTTGGATCACTTTATTCCAACTATGGAATCATGACCTGCTTGGTTTCTAGACATTTCTCCAGCTGTAGCATTTCACCTTGACAAATGTAACAAGGATAAATTGCAGCACCTTCTCATTCAGAATGAGCACCCTCCTTCAGATCAAAGCAGTTGACCAAAGTTGAATGAATCCTCTGAACAGTGTTGTTAGTAAAAATAATAAACATTGCATACACCAGAGTGCCTATAATGTAGGAACATCTCAAAGGGCATCTTCACAGATAATTACTGACAATTGCAAGGACCATAGACTGCAGAAAAACTATATCATTAGAAAGGCCCCCCAAAATGCTCTTTTGATTCAGAAAGCATGGATATTTGGTGACGGTGTCACATTTTGATTTCTGCAGTTAAGGTTGTGGGTTCACATTAAGACTGAGCTCATAGACCAGACTGCCATTCCAATACTGACATCCCATCTGCTGTGCAGACAGATGTTAAAGATCCCACGTCAATATTCAAAAAGAGTTTCTCCTGGTGTCCTGGCCAACAATTCCCAAAAATATCTGCTGACAAAATACACAGTGATAACTGTTGCAACAATAAAACAAATCTTGTGAAACACTTTGAGATGTCCTTTCAGCCATTATGCCCTTACCCTCTGAAACTCCCTGCTCAATTCCTCTGCCTTGCCCCTGGTTCTCACACCTGAAGACTTTTCCCTTTGAATGTCCCCTTGGCAAATTGTCAAATCCTTTATGTATGCCAAAAGATATTGACTTGACAGTTAAATAGCAATCAAAGTATACGTTTGATGAATTCTTTAAAGTGCATGAACATATGTAGCTATGAATCCCAGTTGATGCTGATCACTGAGTCCATTTCAATATAATAATCCTTGCAATTAGTATAGCACTTTATCATATCCTCGAATATCTCAAAGCACTTCGCAGGATTTATATAAAGTGTAGTGACTGTATTTCTGGGCAAACATGGCAGTCAATTTGCGCACAGCAGTGTCCCACTAACAGCCATGAAGTGAATGAGCATTTTATTTCTGGAGGACTGTTAGTCAGGACACTCTGAGAAACTTCCTTCCCTTTCAAATAGTGTCATGCTTTCATAACCAAATTCATAAACTGTTGAAGGAAGTCTATAGCAGGCCAGATTTCCTTAATAGATTAAGGATTAGATTACAGGCTGTTGTTCATAGAATTGATCAAAGGAGAAATGCTCGAGTAGATTTTTAACTGATGTCAAGAATCATTGCCTCCTCCCCCCTGTTTTAGTGAGGTAATCAGTTCTATGTCTTTAGTATTATCAGTATCTTAACTTTGATCATTTATTCAATTATCGGCATTACGAAAGTTGTCCTCAAAATATTAAATAAAATTGAAAAGCAGCAATGAACAATAGATGAAACAGAAACTGAGACTCCGATTATTTTTAATGTGCTGTACACAGACCGTGGGTTTATTTTATTAGTAATAGTTAATAATCCTTGCTTTTGATATGGCACCTTATCACATTATAGAAAAGTCTCAAAGCGCTTTGCGGGATTTTACTGCGTAGAAACTGCATATTTTCTCAGTGAACATAGCAGCCAATTTGTGAACAGCAACATCCCACAAACGGACCACACTAATAGGGTAGCTTGAAGACTGCTTAAGGATTGTCTCGGATTGTGTTCAAGCAGGCACATCATCCAGTGGAAACCACACATAAGAGTTGTCGGTGGAGCTCTATTTGTGAGGGTTATCTCAGTACATGCTCATTGATAGCAAATGGTGGACCATTACTAGCAAGATTCCAGCTACAAAAAGGTACACGTACAGGCTTATACTGGTCTGAATAGCATCAGGCAAGGTCTAATATCAACCCAGCAACAAAGGTGGGGTGGGGGGGGTGGTGTCTTTAACTCTGTCACAGTAATCACAACTTGGTACTGTTCAGGTACCATTTGAGCACAATGTGAACTTTAAAAGAACAATAATGATCCATGCATTTGATATAATCCCTTTCATGTCAGGAGGTTTTTAACAGGATTTACTGTAAAGTGTAGCCACTGTGTATTTTGTAAACACAGCACCCAATTTGCACATATTAAAAAGCTATAAAGTGAATGGTCATTTGAATCTGGAGGATAAATTACTCTATTTGAGGAATTTTGATCTCTGCTGACACTCCAGTATCGTGCTGGGGGAGTGCTGAATGGTTGGAGGTGCCGTGCTTGGCATGAGACATTAAACCAAGGGCCCATCTGCCTGGACATCAGGTGGATGTTAAAGATCCCATGGCATTATTTGAAAAGAGAAGAGAGTTTCTCCTGGTGTCTCAGCTAAAATTCCCACCGAAAAAAATGATCATTCACTTCATGGCTGTTTGTGGGACATTGTTGTATGCAACTTGACTGCCACATTTGCCAACAAAATACACAGTAACTACACTTCACTGTAAAATCTGGTAAAGCGCTTTGAAACATCTTGATTACACAAGGAGGCACTACATCAAATGCAAGGATTTGATTAGACATCACATTGAGATTTCTTGTTCTGTTTGAATCACATTCAATTCAAATTACTTTCCATCATGTATCTTCTGTAAGAGCCATCATTCAAAGAAAGGATAGAGGGATGCAAGCTTTTACTTGGTTGGCAGCTTTGCTCCCGTTTACTCAGGGGAAGTCTATTTTACGCTTATTGCTAAAAAAAACAAGATTGTTTCGCTATGGCTTGATAATACTGAACTCCACTTTAGATTCACGTTATACTTTTCAAAGTAATAATGGTAAGTAATTGTAGACTTCAGTGGGATGACAAACAACAGCAGAATGGTTTTGACAGGCATTTATTTCAAGGAAAAAGTGAAAGCTCCCTCTGTAAGAGCCAATTCACTTCAATGTTGATGCATTCAAATAACATCTCAACTAATGTATCACTTTACAATGGCAGCTTAGCTGTTGGCAACCATCTTGCTCTGTGGAATAAAATGATTGTACACATCTCAAATATCTGAATTTTTTTTAAAAAAAAGTCCTTTATTTTGTAATTTTGTCATTGGAAAAAGAAAATAATGTATTTAAACAGCTAAAAGGGTGTGGTGTCATTTATATGCAAATGAACATTTCTGAGATGTAAAAAATCAAACGTTTTATTGAATATTTACACTACTGGTATTTTCTGGTTTATTGGGGCTGAAAAACGGCAGCAAAATTGATGCCTCGGATCAGAAAAAGTGGCTTGGGTGTAACTGAGTTTCCACCAGTGAACCCATGTACACAGAATTATTGAACTTTACAGCACAGAAAGAGGCCATTCAGCTTATCAAGTCTGCACTGGTTCTCAGAGTAAGGTATAATCCATTCCCACTGGCCTGCCGTATCCCTATACACCATCAAGCATTTATCTTAAACATACCCGTCTACTTCCTTCTTGAACCCCACAATGAACTCTACCTCCATCATCTGACTTGACAAGAACATTCCACTTCCCAACAAGAAATGTGTGAGAACAATCACCCTAAGCTCTCCTTTCGCTCTGTGACTATCTTATATTGTATCAAAAGTGGCATAGTCACTTGTTGAATGCAGTGTTGGATGCTTGATTTACTTTCTCAGTGGTTTAGAGTTGTGAAGTTCAGTATCTAGTGAAGCAGTGAAGTCGTGCGGTGAAATGATGCCCTGTTCCATTGTTGCACAGCAACAACAAGCCTACACTAATGTAAGTGTTGTGTTCACCACCATATTAATAAGAATTTTTGCGTTTGGTATAGCGGCTTTCACGTCAGGACATCTCAAAGCTCTTCACAGGATTTATTGCAAAGTGACACTGACTGTGATTTGTAGGCAAGCAAACAGTAATGTCCCACAAACAGCCATAAAGTGAACGCGGGCAGCAGAACTGTGCATATTTGACTAGACAAAACTCCATATCCCCCATCTCACCATTTCTGGCTCCACTCGCTCCCCATTTGGAGTCCTGTAGCTCAGTGGTTAGAGCACTCGCTTTGCAAGTGAGAGACCTGAGTTCAATTCCAGGCAGAGGGCGAAACCTTGGGCAAGTTTCCTTACTCCACACACCTAATAATAATCCCTCCAAAACCAAAACCAATAATAAATTGGTCATTTACAATCTACGACTGTTTGTGGGACATTGCTGTGCGCAATTGGCTGCCGCGTTCGCCCACAAATATACAGTCAATTCACTTTACAGTGTGTTCTGTGAAGCTCTTTGGGACGTCCTCCCGACATGAAAAGCGCTATATCAAATGCAAGGATTATTATTATTATTATTATTATCACCAAACGGATCGAGTTCAAGATCCTCACACTCGTGTTCAAATCACTTCACTCCCTGGCACCTTCCTACCTCTCCGACCTCCTCAATCCCCAATCCACTATCCAGTGCTTCCGCTCGGCTGGCACCGGCCTCCTGCTTGTCCTTTGCACCCTCCGCTCCATCATTTGGAGATCGCGCTTCAGCCACTATGCTCCAAACCTCTGGAACACTCTCCCTCAATCCTTCCGCCTTACCCCCTCTCTCCCCTTTTTCAAGTCCGGCCTGAAAACCTTCCTTTTCGACTGTGCTTATGGTCACCTCCCCACCACCCACCTCAACTCGGAGTCAGGCTCCACCATTGTTAAGTGTTCTAAGATGCTACCCTGGGTGGAGGGCGCTATGTAAGCGCAAGTTGGTGTTGTCGATCAGTTTGATCTGGGCAATTGCTGGCCAGGACAGCGGGAGAAATTCCTTTCTCTTTTCGAACAGTGCCATGGGATGTTCAACATCCACTTGAACAGACGGATTGGACCTTGGTGTAACATCTGATCTGAAAGTACCTCCAACGATGCATCACACCCTGACTCTGGGTTGGAGTGTTAGCCTAGACTATGTGAGTTCAAAGTCCTGATGTGGGACATTGAATCAAAGGCCAGAGTGCTTCCAGCTGAGCCAGGATTTCATCTAAATGTTTTCCCAAATGTAACTGACACATATAAATTATCTCAACTTCACATATAAAAGGGAACAGTTGTATAATACAGTTTAATCTTTTTAAATCTGGAATAACTTAATATTAGGATTAGCCAGCCTCTTCGGACAAGGCGAGTTTGAAACAGTCATGTGTTATCAGAATTGATTTGGAATGAGTTGAGTGAATTCAAATATCTACATTTTAGCCACTTTGAATTCCTTTTGATTATTTACCATTAGTTATAATTTATGGAAGCCCACCATACCCTGCCTGAAAGATAGCAAGCTTGTAATGTGAGTTATTTGTGAGGGGTCAGCCCTGTGATTTAGAGGTACAGAAGTTTCGGTGCAGGCCTGCTAGACAAAAAATATGGTTTCCTGCTTATGTGTAAGAGAAAAAACAGATAGTGGCGACCACACATAGTGAAGCAACAGGAGACAGCACCAATCTGACACTCCCCCTTCCCTAGCACTGTGAGGTAAAGCTGAAAGCATCTCATTTGAATTGGGATTTTTCTTTGTAACTGAGGATGTACTGTACTCAGGTGCACTATACAGCCAATTTACTTTACAGTAAATCCTGTGAAACGCTTTGAGACGTCTCGACAATGTGATGAGGTGCAAATGCAAGGATTATTATTCAGCACCTTGGATATCCTCCCGACTTGAAAGGTACTATACAAATGCAGGCCTGTAACTCAATGGTTAGAGCACTCGTCTCACAAGCGAGTAGATCAGGGTTCAATTCCTGGGCAGGGCAAAACAATGGGCAAATTTCCTTACTCTACATGCCTCTGTTTACTTAGCAGTAAGTAGGAACCCGAGTGTTAGTTGATTTCCAGATCACTTTTCCAGGGGTAATAATCCCTTCATAAATAAATAAATAAATAAGTGAGTGAGTGAATGAGTGAAAAAAATTAAATAATTTGGTCACTTAATCCATGACTGTTTGTGAATCACTGCAGTGTGCAATTGGCTGCCGTGTTTTGCCCACAAAATATAGTCAATTCACTTTACAGTATATTCTGTGAAGCACTTTGACCCTGTATATTCCGTGAAGCACCTATAACCCTGGGAAGATGGCGACATCTATCAACTGTGGAGGCCCTCTAAAGCTGGCACATCTGCAAAATTAACCATTCATTGACTTAATAATAATAATAATCCTTGCACTTGATAAAGCACCTAATCACCTCTTTGAGATGTTTCAAAGCATTTCACAGGATACACTGTAAAGTGAATTGACTGTATATATTTTGTGGGCTCCAGTGCATCCACACTCAACACCACATTTAGTGAGCGAATGTGGTGATTGTATGACTTAGAAGGTAGAGCTAACTGTTTGCAAACTAAAGCTCCTGCATTGTCAGCAGTGTTTCCTTCATTGACATAACACAGAGTTGTGAAGCCTTGGCTAGGACAAGTGATCTCAACACAGCTAAAGTCTCCTGAATGTACATTGTTTGTAGGGAATTCCTGAGTAAACATGATCTACATTGCTAGTAGCCACCCATCGGGAATGCTGCTGGAGCACTTGCGGGTGCTATAGTATTCTAATTTTCTTTCCAATGGAAAGATTAAGGAAAACAAGACACAATTATTTTTCTTCCATTTTTGTGTTCTGTTGATTCACATAACGCAAGTGATACAAAATGCCTGCCTCACTTAACAGCACTCTCATCTCTGAATCAGAAAGTCGTGGGTTGAAGTCTCACGTTCAAACTTCAAACCAGCTCATAAACTTGAATTACACTCCAGCATAAAGTGGGGGAGCCCTGAATTTGTGGGAAGTGCCGTCCTTCAGCTAAGATATTAAACCGGGGTCCTGTCTGCCTGCTCAGTTCAACGGTAAGATCCCATGGCACTATTTAAAAAGAGATGGTAGTTTCTCCCAGTGTTCTGACCAGAAACTCCCCAGATAAAATTGGACATTCAGTTCAAGGTTGTTTAAGGGACATTGCTGTGTGCAAATTGATTGCCGTATATACAAATACAAAATTACATTTATGTAGCGCCTTTCATGTCGGGAGGACATCCCAAGGCGCTGGACAGTCAGGGTTTTGGACCCAAGCTGAGGTTCAGAATCGGGGAGAGTGGAGGGCAGGGAGGGTAGGAGGGTGGTCGAAGGCCCGGTAGAAAAGGAAGGTTTTGAGACACACCTTGAGGGTGGCAAAGAAGGGAGCGAGACGAAGGGAATGTGGGATGGAGTTCCAAAGGGTGGAGGCAGAGAGGCTGATGGTGGGCAGGCCGAGTCAGTAACATGGAGCAGGCCACAGCTTGCTGAGCAGAGGGAGCGAATAGGTTGATATGGGATCAGCAGGTCTCAGAGTTAGGAAGGAGTAAGGCCGTGGAGGGCCTTGAAGGTGAGGATGAGGATTTTGAACTCTATCCTCTGGGATATGCGGAACCAGTGGAGCCAGGCAAGGAAAGGGTGGGGTTGATGGGGTCACGGATCCTGGTGCAGGGGAGGACACGGGCTGCAGAGTTCTGGATGATCTGCAGATTGTGGAGGGGGGAGTTGGGGAGGCCGACAAGCAAGGAGATGGCATAGTCAAGTCTAGATGTGATGAATGCGTAGATGAGGGTCTCAGTGGTCTGCGGTGTGAGACAGTGGGGGAGCCGGGCGATGTTGCGAAGGTGGGGAAAGGCAGAGCGGGTCATGGCACAGATGTGGTGTAGAAAGGACAGTTGAGGTTCAAATAAGATGCCAAGGTTCCAGACTGACTTAGTAAGGTGGAGTGTGCAACCATGGATGGTGATGCTGTCAGCGCCTGAGGTGTGGAGGTGCTGATGGGAGCCAATCAGGAGAGCCTCGGTCTTGTTGACGTTCAACTGAAGAAAGTTAGCTCTCATCCAGAACTTGATGTCCGACAGACATTTTGTTAGGACAGCAATGGTCCTAGAGTTGAGGATGGAGGCGAAGAGATAGAGTTGGGTGTCAACTGCATACATGTGGAAGTTGACCCCTTATCTGTGGATGATGTCACCAAGAGGGAGCATATAGATATTGAAGAAGACAGAGCCCTGAGGAACACCACATGAGGTGTGAGGACTAGAGGAGAAACCGTTTATGGAGATGAAGTGGAGATGATGTGAGAGGTAGGATCTGAACCACTCAAGGATAGAACATGAAGATTGAGGTGAGAGGAGAGGTGGTGGAGGAGGATTGAGTGGTTAATGGTATCAAAGGCAGCAGGGAGGTTATGAAGGACGAGGAGGCAGAGGGAGCCCTAGTCTCCGATTGACAAAATGTAATTTGTCACTTTGACCAAAGCTGTTTCTGTGCTGTGGGCGGCACTGAAACCCAATTGGAGGAGTTCGTGAAGGGAGTGGCGGGAGAGGAAGGAGCAAAGCTGGGAAGCAATGAGTCATACCAGAATCTTGGAAAGGAAATGTACCTGCAAATTTACCTGCAACATAAAAAGTCAGTTTACTTTAACAGGAAAATTCTGTGAAACGCTTTGAGATGTCCTCCCAATTTAAAATGGAAGAATTATTGTTTTCAAAAGTTGCCTGAAGAACCTTCTTCTTTAGCTGTGCCTTTGGTCACTGCCCTCCTTGTTGTTGTAAATGTATCATTATGGAGTTAAAAAAAATCCATTTAAAAGATGCAGCGAAGGTACCAAACCCAAGCATTATTCACGAAGGGTCGTGGACTCGAAACGTTGACTCACTTTCCTTTCTCCATAGATGCTGCCTGACCTGCTGAGTTTTCGCAGCTCTTTCTGTTTTTGTTGCAGATTTCCAGTATCTGCAGTATTTTGTATTTTGTCCAAGCATTATTCAGTTGTGCAGTGTAACCTGACATGGCAAACAACACTGTAATTCATAGTCTGAAAGTCTAGTTATGTAAGGTCATTTATGTTGGAAGACAAAATCAGAATGAACTGATATAAGGTCTTGTCTTCAATTCCTAGCAACCATAGCCAGGAATCCCTCAGCCTTTATCATGAGTCCATTTTCTTAACATTTATTTTTATTACTTTTTGGCATTCTGAAGGACACAAGAAAAGGTAGAATCAAGTTTTATTAAGTCCAAGAATAAGTGCTGAGAAATTGAGCAGAAAGCATTTTGTGCGTAGCTAATAATAACAATACTTCTACAGTATAGCACATTTCTCTGCTTTAATATGGTGCAGTGGTACAGTTTACCACAAAGCTTTGGTGAGGCACAAATGATGGTACGAACACAGAGTATACCAAAGAGGGAGCAGTAGATAATAGAAAGGTCTTGGCAAAAATAAAGCATTATTGTGCCAAGGGACAATGGCTGATGCTGGATAATTTAAATTAAAACTATTGTTGGCTGATATGCTATTAGGTTGTTGGACTTGGGTGATTGTTGACTTGTTTCCTTCTGGCTTTAATTCATTTGTTTAGAAACGGTTATTATAAAGAGAAACTGGTGTGTGAGAAACTTGCATGAGAAAGGAGTACTGAGTGTTGCTGTGGCAGAACCTTTTGGTTTGAGTGGTATGATTGAGTGTTCGACACATACGTTAGGTTATTATAGTTTATTGGTGCTGCTCACCTGCAGAATTTTCTTTAGTTTTAGTCCAAAGAGGAGGAATATCCCCATGGCCACAACAATAGTAATGATAACAAATGGAATACAAATAATTGTATAAATAACTAAGATTAAATAGCCAGGACAAACTCATAGGTGTCTACTTAAACATAATAAACTGTAGAGCAAGAAATTATTATTTGATCCTCTCTTCAAGATCTCTCCTTCCAACAGACCATATTCACTTTTCACCGTCATTGACTCTTCCCAACCCACTCAGCTCCTTCAGGGAGATGACTATTATTGGGAAAGTTGCATGAAAATAATGTTGTGGAAAATGTCGCCTGATTTATTATCATCTTCATCCTTCCTACCCTCAGTCTGTTCACTCCCTGGACTGTCCAATGTCCTGCAACGTCTCCCTTGATGGGAAAGGCGCTACATAAATGTAAATTTGGTTATCCAGGAAAGCTTTTACCACCGCAAGCCCCCCACTCCCCCACCCCTACCCCCTATACCAAACCTCAAAGATAATCTTAATCTTCAAACTGTCATTATAATATAGGTGTGATTTCACAGTGATGGATTCAAGATCCCAGTACAAGAGCAGCATTGTGTTGCGTGAAGTGTACAATACTCTATATCAATGCTTGTTTGCAAACTCTTCAGTTCCATTACTTAATAAATATTCAAACAACTGTCCTTATAAACATCATTTATCGTAATAGCATTAACTATTTTTGATAAGCATACTCACTGATCCATAGAAAAAAACAATTCTAATCTCATTTCACTTGAAGCTTATTAATTTTGCATTCGTGTTCTACAGCATGGTTTAATTAAAGTCAAACAATCTGCTTATATCTACATGAATCCATTCCTGTCAGCATGTCAAAAGATCTACTGTAAAGTGTAGCGCAGATTCACCAGAATGATACCAGGGCTTAAAGGGTTAAATTATGAGGACAGGTTGCATAAACTTGGTCTCTATTCCCTTGATTTTAAAAGGTTGAGGGGTGATCTGATCAAGGTTTTTAAAATAATGAAGGGATTCGATAGGGTAGATACCAAGAATCTATTTCCTCTGGTAGGGGAATCCAGAACAAGGAGGCATAATCTTAAAATTAGACCTAGGTCATTTAGGAGCGAAATTAGGAGGCAGTTTTTCACCCAATGGGTAGTGGAAATCTGGGACTCTCTCCCCCAAAAGGCTGTGGATGGTTGATCTGTACACGTTTTCAAGACTGAGGTGGATAGGTATTTGCTAGGTCAGGGTATCAAAGGATATGGGGCAAGGGCAGGTAATTGGAGGTTAGGTACAGATCAGCCATGATCTTATAGAATGTGCAAAAGACTCAAGGGGCTGAATGGCCTACTCCTGTTTCTATGTTTCTATCTGGATCATGTTCCATCTCCATTCTTTCTCTAATAAAAATAAGTTAAAGTTTACGTCCCATCTTCATAAATTTTAACCATTGCAATCATTCCATATCTCTTATTAAGATTTCTTAAGGACCACTTTCAGTTAGAAAAAATCTCCAATCCTAAACCAAGAAAGCTCATGCTCTAGTCTGGCTGATGACAGGCACGGATGTGGACCCATTGTAACAACCTTATACCATAAAAAACTTTTACACAGACTTACACATAACAATTGCTGACTATAATAAATTATCTGCCGTAATAAAGCTTGTCTTTCTCCTTTTGTTACACCAGCAACCATTTCCAGAACCTGAATTTGTATAGCTTAGGCAGACATTTATGTAACGGAAGGAACAAAAGCAAAAATGATTTAAAATCAGCTTATTGTTTGCTTAGCCTGAGCACTTTATATACCCAGGTGTACTTTGACCTGTTGTCTTCCGTGCCTCACAGTTAAAGAGCACTTTCTACTTGTTGCTTTTTTTTGCATTACGAGACATTTCCTGACTTCTTGCCAGGTTCTACGGTTCAAGGAGATTGTTTTAATTTATTTTTTTGTAGATTGGGAAAGTGTGGTGTATGCTTGAGCTAAATACTGCTGTTTTCCTGGCCAATACATCTTTCATAACGGTCAACATAATATCAGTAAAACTTTTTTTCATGGTCAGTTGCTGAGCCAAGGTGCTCAAGTTTTCTATCAGCATGTCTGAATCGGCAGCTAATGTACTTTGTTGCTTATAGAGGTCAAGGCTCTCATTTTCTGGTGGTTAAGGTGCTAGCACCTGCCAATCGTGCCTCTACATTGATTGCTCCCAGTCTAAACCTCACAAACCGTGGGCATCACTGGCTGCTCTGCGGAAATGGCTGTGGTCCTTGGGTGTTAACGAATTCTTCGTCTTGCACAAACAATTCCTCTATTAGTGGGTACTAGCTGACAACCAGAAAATTGCCCCCATGGTCAGTACAAGCAGGTTGATTGTCTATACAGGTGGTCTTTAAGACAGGTTTTATTGTACCGTATGTTTAGATTAAATCATATGATCACTGTGTGATGCTCAGTGGAAATGGTCCATTATACAGGCAACAAATTACAGAAATGAAAATAGTGGCACATCAAAGACCTATTCTGTCTCTAGTTGCTGATTAACTTCTGACTGCAGTCCACTGACTGGGTTAATGCACAATATAACAAGTAGGCTTACTGCCAGTCTACAGTGAGGCTTGTTTCATGGCCAAGATAATATCTGACAGTTGTTCCCTGTTGCTAAAGCTGCTGGTGTCCTTATGTATCATTACCTGTTGCTAAGCCAATGATGTCATTACAATGCGCTCCTTGAATTTGTGTTGGCTATAACACCTACCTGATAATATCATTATAACCCAGAAACTATTGCGAGCCAGCAATTAAATAAGCATTAGATTTTAGATGTTTCTGAAGTTCAAATTCTCAGAGATTTGAGTGACTTTCTTCCATTTTACTGCTTGAACACTTCACTAGATCTTGTCTATAGAGTTGAAATATTATGGCTGTTAACAGTAGGAAAGAGTGAATTATAAAAGGTTCAGTGATTTAGTCCTGTTCTCATCAAATTAGTGAACCAAGTCCATTAAAAGCAGTGCTGGAATCAGGCTTAATACTCTTGTGCCTGTAACCTCTATCACTGTTCATAATGACTATTGTGCCCTTACTTTTAACCCCTAATAGAACAGATCAAGGCAGCTGGCTCAAATCTAAATCCTCTAACACGGCACACCCCACCTTCAGTGGTCAGGCCTTCAGCTTCTCCACTCCCACCTTTTGAAACTCCATCCCACATTCCTTTCGCCTCCCTCCCTCCCTTGCCTCCTTCAAGGCCTGGCTCAAGACCCTCCACTTCGAGCGTGCCTTCAGCCACCCTCCCTGCCCTCCACCCTCCCTCACCCCAATGCTCCTACCCCTGCTCGGGTCCAAATCCCTGACTATTCAGTGCTTTGGGATGTCCTCCTGACGTGAAAGGTAGTATACAAATGTAATACTGTATTGTATTTACAACTGCTTTTGTCGATTAGTTCCATTGTCTCTGTTTATGCCCAATGCCCCAGCGGTCTACCCTCCAATGTCTCAGAGATCTTTCCCTCACCTACAGCAGATGTTGATAGTCAGTATCACATGCTCATTCTCCAAAGGTTTTATCACTGAAACTTTGCGAAGTTTTGTGCTCTGCCTCCCCCAGTCACACTTCAGATTTGGCAAATGTTTTGTACTTTCCCATTTGGTGTAACTCTGTTTTAATTCCTCATTACCTTCTGACATGTACTCCCAAACCTCTGTACTGCATAGTCCTAGTTAATACTTACAGTATGGTCAAATGAATACTCCCAAATACTCCCTTTCCTGAACATCGGATTCATCCACGCACACCCTTCTTCAGTCACCAATTTCTTTCTGACAGAGTTCTGGCAACCAGGCCACAACATTCCTGAGATAATATCACAAACAAAAGCCAAAAGTATACAATTTCTGATACTTTTAGGTCATAAAAGAGCATTAGATTTGAAGTCTCTTTCTTAACAACAATAACTTGCATATTACATAGGGCTCTTCACATGGGATAGTGTCCAGAGTGTTGATTTTCAAGCTTTCAAGTTTCAAGCAAAGCTTTTAGAAACAAAGCTGCAATACAGCCTCATTTATCACCACTGGTTTGTTCATACTGGCTTATATTGATTTTCGTCAGTCATTTTAATCAACCCCAGTTACGACTCGTAAATGAAATCCTCGTGCAGAGACAAATGGACAGCAGTCCTCTGGTAATGAATCCTGAAGAAAGAAGGGATACTGCAAGCCCATCAGAAGGCATATTAAGCTCATTTAAAAAGGAAAGTTGAGCATTAGCGGAAATACAAGAATATGGGTAACAGTTCATCTTGTAAAGAAAAACATGCACAAATGTCATCCAGCTCAGTAATATCTGGTCCTTTATTTTCACAGAGCAGGTTACACTGAAGTTGTAAGGTGCTGACAATCTACTATTTCCCAAGTCAGTGTCCTGTGTCTTGAACCAATTACACTGAGAAGGTACGTAAACTTTACCAGTTGACATCCTTTCCGTAACAGTTACAAGGTGTGTATGAATAATAGGCTTGTGTCTTATTGGGAAAGAGGTTCAGGGTCAGCCTGGCTCTGTTGGTGGTATTTTCGCCTCTGAATCAGAAGGTTGTAGATTCAAGGCCTTTGTTGGAACGTTGAGCTCCTACAGTCTAGGCTGACCTTCCAATGCAATACTGGGGAAAGTGTGACATGGTCAGAGGTGCTGTCTTTCGGATGAGATTTTAAGACGGATTCTCGTCTTTTGTTCAGGTGGACATTAAATATCCCATGGCACTGTTTGAAAATAAAAGGGAGTTTCTCCTGGCTAACAAAGCCCCCGTAAAAATTGATGATTTACTTTATGGTTGTTTGTGGCATATTATTGTGCACAATTTGGCTGCCTCATTTGCTTACAAATAAGATCATTTACGCCTTGTGAAGAAATTTGAGATGCCTACATGACTTGATAAGTGCAAATATTAATATGAAGAATAATCTTGTCAAAATGTTCAATTAGTGCATAAATCACATGAATTAAGTTCAATCTGTTCATTGTCTCCTGAAACTCTAAATGATATTATTTGCATTACATTCATTGCCACACATCCAGCTGGAAGTTATTTTAAGCATGACATTCCATGCCAACCTGTTATTGGCATGTGACAGGAGGGTTTTATTTGGCAAGCAGTGTTGTGTCAGACACTGGTGGTCAAGATTCTCTATTCAGTCAATGCGAGGACAACTGAATGATTCAATGTGTGATAAAGTCACTTTGAGATTACTGGAATGTTATCTTCAACAGACCACTGGGAAATAACATTGCTGTATATAATAATGATTCCTGGAAGTGATTAAGAAGCAGTAACTTAATTGACGAGTTCAAATGATATCATGTACTGTGAGAGTGAAGCTCCATCCAGAATCTTGAGATCAGATTAGATGCCTTCAATTCTTTTTATTATTGTTTGTAGTTAAAAAATTCTTCTGCTTGCACTTTTGTTGGGGTGGGGGTGTGGCGGTGTGGGGGGGTGGTGAGCGGAGGAGAGACAATACAACATGAATTGTTTGGGTTAGTTATCCTACCAAGTGGAGTCCTGTAGCTCAGCGGTTAGAGCACTCGCTTTGCAAGCAAGAGACCTGAGTTCAATTCCAGACAGGGCGAAACCTTGGGCAAGTTTCCTTACTCCACACGGAGCCTAATAATAATCCCTTCAAAACCAAAAACAATAATAAATTGGTCATTTTCAATCTACGACTGTTTGTGGGACATTGCTGTGCGCAATTGGCTGCCGCGTTCGCCCACAAATATACAGTCAATTCACTTTACAGTGTGTTCTGTGAAGCGCTTTGGGACGTCCTCCCGACATGAAAAGCGCTATATCAAATGCAAGGATTATTATTATTATTATTAATTGCCACCAGTGAAGATGGCAAATATCACTGTTTTCCATGTTCTTTGTGCACAAGATAATTAATGTGTGTTAGCCATTGCATGTTTATGAAGAAAAAATATCCAGTTAATTACTGGCAAATTTAACTCCACTCTCTGGATATAATCCACAATATTATTCATAATATAGTACCAAATAAAAATATATATGTACAACACAATGTAATTCAATAATAAAGCTACTTCTGGAACAGGTTCCCTTTCACTTTGTGATCTAAGTTCCAGAATTGAGCATTTCACACCTAACAGACCAAAATGATATGGCAGGTGATTGTATTACATTCACCAACTCAAAATGTATATTGGGTATCGAATTTGTAGTTAGAAGTTTGGGTGGCTGTAATATACAGTTTTGAATTCTGCTGCTCAGGTTTTGCTCTAGTCATGACATTGTGTGCATTCTTCCAACATGCTAATATTCTTTGTTGATACACTCCTACTTGTTAAATGATGGTTAAATCCTTCATCTCCTAAGGACTCTAATGCCCTTTATTAATATCGGTTCACACTGCAGTAAGCAGAGCCAGGTAGAGAGAAGCGCAGATTTTAAACTGACACATCTACACAAAATACGAAATATTAATCCAGTATCTTAGCCAGTACTCTGTGAAACAGTAAAACCAGGAGGAAACTGAAGCCGAGTACTATACAATCTTGAGGTTCATTTAACATTTGTAAATTGCATAGGCTACGCTCTAACAGTTCAGGCCAATGATTACCATACTGCAGTTGTGTTGCTCCAAATATCCACTATTCTCTATTAGCAGGTAGGTTATTGAATTGAAGATTCTGTTTGATGACAGACCAGGCATTAATGTGTGGTAAAAGCTTATATTCGTAAACCATGCTTAACTGCCACAGCTCAATAGTTATTTCATTACCGAGCTACTAATGGCCATAATCAAGGGTCCTATCATCATTATAGCCACATTCATTCCATTGAGTTGTTGGTATTTTCTCATTCATCAAGAGATTTATTTCCCAACAATCAAAATGCAACAATATGGTACTGAGAACGTGTGAACTATCCTTAATAGACTACAATGTGCATTAAATTCTGAAATCGTTTTACATACATGCATTACACAATAGATTAGGTGAGGATGTGCTCCAATATTCACTGCTGATGCATTAAGACTCCTTCCCACTCAAGAAAGAATGTTGGAAATCTATAGTCACCTGGAGAGATAGTCGACTTATACTATAAACAAAAAACACTTGAGACCTGTCTTAGTCTGTGAGGCTACTTCTGCCTTAATATTTAAGATTGTAAGGAAATGTAAAGAAATTCTTAAACTGCACCTTTAATTTGAAAGCTTCCTTTTAAACGTTTTTAAGATTTTTCCACAATTGTGCGAGCTCTTCAATTTTGAGACAAAAGGCTAAGGTAAGTTGGGATTCCAGGCCTGTATTTTCTGTGTTTCTGAAATCGTTGGGAGACTTTTCCACTTTTAGTTTTGAGTTTGGGAACATAATGTGCAATAAAGGCAAAAATAATCTGGCGCAAGAACACTTCGTTGTCAGATTAGAGTTCAATTAGATTCAATTTGGCACGTTTCATATAAGGAGAGTAAATGGGATGCATTTGATAGCACTGCAAACACATTAAATATTTTGCAAAATGTTTTAAATCATGCAGACCATGAATATATTTCATGTTGTGTAGACTTCAGTTCAAGTAAAGGTCCCTTTTTTCATTACACTGACTGGCATTTTTCAAGAAAGCATTACTGGGTGACCCTATATACTGTGCTATGCATACAATAAAACAACGGAAATTAATCCCTTACCCTTGACCTCTGGAAATGAAAATCCCATTAAATTAATGATATTTGTGCTATAGCCTTGATGTTTTCTTATTGCAGTCTGAATACTTTGATATGATTATGCCAAACGACTGATGAAGACACATGTACAGATAATTGCATAAAATAATCCTCTTTATATAGGTGCAAGGTGACATTCTAACCAAGGTGTGAAAATCAGCCAAAGCCTGATAAAAACATCTAATCATTTGCTAGGCAGCTTAGGGAGTATGCTGATTAGGGCATCAGTTCATAAGGATTCACAGTTTTTTTGAAGTGCTTAAGTTGCATTCAAAAATGTGCTGTACAAATTGGCTTGTAGCAAAGAAACACTATCAAAAAATGATTTTCTATCCATATGTTCATACTGCGATATCATCATTTTAATTTTTAAAAGCAAAGCTTCTTTGAGAAGAAGTGTCATTTGAAAATAATCGTTCGAGGAGAGAGGCATTCATTGTGTTTAACGCTGCTTAAATAGACATCCAAACTGTGCCCATTGCAAATGTGTGCTACCACTGTAACAGCATTTAAGACGGTATGTCATCTTGTGGGGAGGCAGCAAGATTATAGTAACAGCTTACAATAGCTTAAACTGTTACTATAGCAACAGGGATCATATTAGTACAATAAAAGATGGCATTGAAAAATGCATGCCCACTGTGCAATGATCTGTGCAATAATTAGTCTTTTAGAGAATTGGGAATCTGCAGTATGAAGCTTGCATCCTATTAGAGTTGTACAAAATGTTGAAAATCAAACTAGACAGCATACATATTCATAAATAATGTTATATATATGTATGTTATATATATACACACACACAGACAGGCTGCATAAAGGTTCAAATTTATGCAAGGTTTCCTGGTCCCATCAACATGAGGAGATGCCTTATGTTTTTTTTCTCTCGCCAGTAGATTCTAGCAGATATCCTCTCTGTACAATCTGAGAACAATAAAGTAAAAATGTATTAAATGAGGTCCAGCACCTTTGTCCCAAGGCACAGTCCACGTACGTGAATATAATCCTCCCTAATCTTCCTCGCCCACGTTATTACTGAATTCAATTACCCCTTGACAGAAGTCAGTCACCCTTACGTGAATTTCGCTCAGTCTTTGAGAGGTCAAATGTTATCTGGATACTCCTGAGAAATGCCTTCAGTGACGGCTGAACTCATTTAAATAGGTCCATCTTCAGCCTTGAAGAATATTTGCTAGATTGCATTGTAATGTTGACCCATACAATGCAAGATCCCATTGTGTAGTTCTGGGGATTGACTTTCTTCCAATGCGTTTATCAGTCTCAAAGAAAGCAACAATGAATAGTGTCTGATTAGACAAAATTACATCACTTTGCCCACTCTCATGTGGATAGTGAACCCTTTCCAGGGCCAAATGGGATTCAGAGATTTGAAGAGAAATGGCCAATATTTAATCGCTGGACATTTCCACAAACAGCAAGAGTTTCCAAATGTCACAATCTGTGCAACATATGCCCGAGAGCTGGCTGTTGGGGAGTGATGGCAATCGTAATGTAGCTTCATTTGTACATCCTTAAGCTTACTGCAGATAAATACACAGACAAAGCTTCCAAATGTGTTCCAACATTAAAATGGACAAGTTCCAAACTGTTCACCCAGCACATCTTAGATTCCCGTTTGGTTCCTTTTGCAGGAATAAATGAATCGTATATCATCCACCGAATAACTTTGTCCTTGCCATATTGTTCTTTATGATGTTTTCTTTCAGCATCACGATTCTAAAAAGAAGAATCCATTTTAAAAATTGTCCAACTGTAGAATAATACTTACATTTGGTATAACATTGTACATTTTATGTCGGGAGGATGGCCCAAAGTGCTTCACACAATATATTGTAAAGTACATTGTGTGTTTTGTGGGCGAACATATATGTTATTGCAAACACTCCAGTTCACTTTTTTTCCCATCATTAACCTGAGTTGGAAAGACAGCAAGGCAACTTTCACCTTGTTGGCAATTGTGGTTAAACTAATCTTTGTATTTGATATAATGCCAGTTTATTAAATCACGGCAGATCTTTTAATCCTATTTCCCCACCTTTTCTCAATACCTCTTAACACCCTTAATTCTCAAGTGCCAGGTGTCAGCCTGGCTCAATTGGTAGCATCTCTCCTCACTCCTGACCCAGAGCTGACGCACATTTGGTTTCCCAAATAATTGTCCAGGGATAATTGTCCGTGGAGTCCTGTAGCTCAGTGGTTAGACCACTCGCCTTGCAAGCGAGACACCTGGGTTCAATTCCAGGCAGGGCGAAACCTTGGGCAAGTTTCGTTACTCCACACGCCTAATAATAATCCCTCCAAAACCAAAAATAATAAATTGATCATTTTCAATCCACGACTGTTTGTGGGACACTGCTGTGCGCAATTGGCTTCCGCATTTTGCCCACAAATATACAGTCAATTCACTTTAAAGTCTATTTTGTGAAGCGCTTTGAGACGTCGAGAAGACGTGAAAAGCGCTACATCAAATGCAAGGATTGTTATTATTATTATTATTTACAGATATGTGCCTATATTCATCTCCCACTACTCACCATCACCATCATTTATCTGATCTTTTCATGGCCCCAAAGTCAGCAGCCTGAACTTTACTCATCACTTTTACGATCACCTTCTCCTGGAAGAGTGAAAAATGTTTAGGCCCAACCTGCAATCCTCTTCGACTGCCAGAGAATCAAGCCTCAGTATTCATGCTTCAGGCTAGTATCACAAACCTCTAATGAACACAAAAGGGTCAGACTAGTCCAGCTGACTGAATCTATCCCAGAGGACTGTGATTCTAGAGGCAATGCTGGGAGAGAATTCTGTTCAGACAGCAAGTGGCAAGACTGACTGATTATTTTGTGAAGATCTAACCAACAAGGGTACTTGTACAACACAAGAGAACAGCTAGCTTCTTAGAAACAGACATCTCAGAACCTGAGGTGAGACAAAGAGTGATATATTTCCAGCATGAAAATAAAAATCACAAATACCTGTCTCCTACATCTCTTCCATTTTTATTCATCCTTCCACAGGATCTTTTATTTTGCTTTATGAACCTCAAGGAAGTGAGTTTCTCTGAGGCACACAAAGGATTTTGGTAGACAGAAGCATTTGCAGTACATCTTTCTATTGAGACATGTGTCTGCCCCAAGAGTTCACCAAGTTCTGGTGATCAGACCCTCCACCTGAAGTGGGTTCACATTTACTATTACTTCAGTGGTTGACTGTTTGAAACCAGATCAAATTACAGCAGTGTTTGGGTTGATTGGGCATTGATATCTAAAAGGAATAACACTTTCTTTACATTTTATGATGGCATTTCTCCTGAAAAAGACCAATGTCAACATTGCTTTTTTTTAGTGATCAAAGTAGGTTAGACATTGATGTCTAAAAGTGACGTTGGTCTTTTTAGAGCCTCTTGTCTTTTCAGAATGAAGCATTCGTCATTCGTTTTCCAAAATATCCTGTGAAATAAACACACACACTTAGACTCTAAGGGCCTCCTTAACTGCAGAGCCAGAGTTATGCTCTCGGGATGAGAAACATTTGAATTAACGCAAAACTCCGGCAGTTGTAAGTGTGAGATAGAGTTCAAATTAATTTTGTGCTGCAACACAACTTTGTGAGTTAACTCAAAACAGCAACCTGTGAAGCAGCACGGAAATACCAGCTCTGGGGATAATAGTTGGGATGGCTAAGCAAGAATCCAAGATGATGGTGTTCAGAAGCTTAGTACCAGCTTTAAATGTAAAACTAGATGAGAAAATGCGATCTTTCAATAACACAATTAATAGTTCTTCAATGCGTTGTGAATCTTTTACTTTTCATTCCCCAATTGGTTCCAACCCACAAACTCAGATGGTTTCTTTGCCCAGAGGTTACTTCATGCCTGGAACCAGTTACCAGGAAAGGTTGTTGAGACCAGGATAGTGAGACTCATTTGGAAAATAGCTGGATGCTGTAATGGGAGGACAGTAGCCTGTGTGTTCTAAGAAGGTGAGGTTAAATGAGCTGAAGGACCTGCTTCATCTGAACTCTACTGATGAGCTTTATGGTTCTTGAGCCTCCATTGAATTTATGAATTCAAATTTAAAATAGACTGGTACTAAGGAAAAAGCTTTGGATCATAGGAATATGAGGAGGCTATACAGACCATTGAACCTTTTATGCCAGTTTATTAGATTATGGCAGATTTTCTAATTCCGTTTCCTCATCTTTTCTCCATACCCTTTAATGACTTTACTTCAGCCTGGTTCAGTTGTTAGCACACTCGCCTCTGAGTCAGAAGGTTGTGGGTTCAAGCCTCAATATTTGTGGGACATTGCTGTACACAACTTGGCTACCATGGGGCATCAATATAAAATAGTCATTAATAAATCAAATAGGGAAGTCAGAAGAAACTCCTTTACCCAAAGTGTGAAGGGAATGTGGAACTTGCTACTATAAGGAGTAGTTGAGGCAAGTAGCACTGATGCATTTAAGGGAAGCTAGATAAGTACATGAGGGAGAAAGGAATAGAAGGTTATGCTGATAGGCTTAGTCGAGGAAGGGCAGGAGGAGGCTCATGTGGAGCATAAACACCGGCATAGACCAGTTGGGCCAAATAGTCTGTTTCTGTACTGCATATTCTATGTAATTCTATGTAAGTCTTTCCAGTAAATCTTGTGAAGCACTTTGAGATACGATGAGGAACTATGTCAAATATAAGCATTGTTATTCAGATTTCATGGGACCGAGATGACTATAGCATCAGAGACCAAGCAAACCACACAAACATCCTCAAACTATAATTCTACTATCACACATTTCGATGGAGACAGGCCTCCAACCAAGGAATAGAGAGATTTGGATGTGGATGACTACAACCAAGTTAGTTTGTTCTGTTCTGTCTCTGCTAGTATTTGTCCATATCTGGTGCAGCCTGTTGGTTGTGCTTTCTCATCCGAAGCCAAAGGCACGGGACCATTCCTTATTGAAGTTCACATACATGGCTCCTCTGAAAGCAAACGGGTGCAACATCCCGAAAAGAATTCCCATGTGCAGGCGGTACACATGGAACTCTCAGTCAAGTTTACGAAAATTTACATAGGTTGCACAGGACGCATTCAGCCCAACCAGTCCATGCCGGTGCTTATACTCAACATGAGGCAAAGTATGCTCTTATGCACGATGATGGGTTTCTGGCTATGTTAGACACTCGACTGACCGAAAGAAAAATCCTGGGTAGACTTTGTCCCTTTTTGAGCAAACTGGGTACTGATGTTGCTGTTTGAGAATGCAAACATAGTCCTTCTATTATTTTGTTTAACTTTGTGCACCACTGTGTACCTGTTACGATTTGTGGATCAATTTCCTTGTGTCGATAAAGGCCCAGTGGGCAGGCAGAGCAATTTGAGTCTCTAATAGTTCAAAGTAGCCTGAACACCTTAGCCTATATTTATCCCAGTCCAGGAGATCTACATAAATTTAAATACAGTCTGAAAATTCCCCTGACTGTTTCTACATCTGGCCGGAACACAATTCTGTGATTAGGATCGACGGTAGGAGTGGGGGGAGAAGAGGGGGTGGGAGGGAGTGAAACGCGACTGAACGGTGTATATTTAAAAATCTTTGAACTGTTACATGTTTTCCACCACACAACCCCTTGACGCTAAATTATAAAACTTACTCTGATTAATGAACCCCTGTTTATTTGACAGCCATCAATAACTTGCTAGAATTACGAAGCCATTTCTTGAGCAGACGAAAAGACGGCACAGTCGATAACTGGGAGTGGAAGCATTTTACATAATTTTGGAATAAAGCAGACTGACTGACATCGGTTGCTGGTCTCTACCAACTGAATTTTGAGTCAATTTGTAGATATCACAGCTGGGGGGGAAGTGGAGGTGAGGTGAAGGAGGGGTGGGGGGAATACTGTGGTTTTGAGGCAGGCT
Source organism: Callorhinchus milii (assembly GCF_018977255.1). Taxonomy (NCBI): domain Eukaryota; kingdom Metazoa; phylum Chordata; class Chondrichthyes; order Chimaeriformes; family Callorhinchidae; genus Callorhinchus; species Callorhinchus milii. The sequence continues at coordinate 112,032,049 of NW_024704743.1, read as the reverse complement.
CAGTCATTAAAGGGGAGGGGAGGTATGAGAAAAAAACAACAAAACATTGCAAATTTGAGAAGGAAAAAGTAGGAAGGGGGTGGGGCGGGGGGGTGGGGTGTGGAAATGAGACTAGTGACACTACGCATTTAATGCCGTAACAATTGACACAGTGCCAGAAAATGGCTGCCAATGATGCTTAATCTCGGAGGCCAGTCAACAGTTTATCTGAATTTAACAATCAAATTACACCATGGCCCTTTCCTACCTCGCCTCGGTGGGAAGTTCCTAAATTTAGCCTTGTGATATATCACTGCCAATTCCCTTTGGATCTGTTTTGCGGAATTTCTGCGAAGCATTCTGTGCCTAGCATCTTTTTGTAAAAAATGTGCCATTTCATACACGATAGTTATTTTCTTCCTTTCTTTGATTGCATTGCTTTTCTGTTTTCTTCTATTCCAACACACCTCCCCCCCAAACTCCACCCCCGGTTTCCCTGCTTTTTTTTCGTAACATAAGCCCTACTTGAGATCAACGCCTTTGCTTAATAGCGTAATTTTGGCCAGCAAATAGAGTACAAAGCTCCGCTGAATTAATTACAGGCTTCGTCCGAGCTTTGCACGGAGAAACACAGAAGCACAAAATAAAGCTAAACCGAGCAAGACTCACTATGCGCATGTTTAATCAGCGTTCTCTTTGTACACTGTGCGCTATATATATAGATATAGATATATATATATAGACATGCACTTTTCTTTTTTGCATCAAAATGAATAGTAAAATAAATGGGTACCTTCTCCGTGTGTTTAAAAGATGATCCGTCTGGTTTATTCTGAGATGAAGAGATTTTGTACATTGAAGATTTGTATATGTTAACTCTTCAGGAATGTGATGGAAATATGTTTGAAATGCAATACCTAACCACCCTAATCTTTGTGAATGCAAGGCGAAAAGGCTTTGAAGTGTAAATGTGAAAACTAAGTGATGTTGTTTATTCTTGGGGGGTGGGGATGGAACATGAAAGCTAATATATTACAGAAAGATATATTGCAGGACTGGTTTTGTATGGAAAGCTGGTATAATGTTAAAGGAATTTTTATTTACAACAGAATTGTCATTTCTTTTTAATGCCGTCATAAGTAACCTTTATGCCACTAGGTGGCTTTTTCTGATTAAATATTCTTCCCCCAACCCCCCCACTCCTCCTCTCAGAATTAGTGTTTAATACCTCGGCAGCATAAACAAAGGTAAAATGTTAACTGTCTCGCACACATCTGGGCTGCTGTCTCACATGCAATCTGCTAAATCTGATCTCATTTCCATGCCACCTTTAATTAGAATCTCAAATCTAAGCTTTACAGATCAATAATTTTAATTTCTGAAGTGTCTTTTGATCCTTACATTTCATGTTTGTTTGCGGGGGAAAAAAATAAGCTATAGAACAAAGCTGATAATTTATGCAGAAAACAGTCTCCCAGCAGAGCTTACAAGCACATTCCTAGCCATCAACAGCAGAACGCAGACTGGGCTTGACACAGGTCTAATTAGCATGCAGATATGCATCGCCTCATTGGAAATTCAAATTGCTTTTTTATAATGTACCTCAAATTGTGCTACTTCAAACATTGTATTTGATTTCCAAAGCCCCCTGGGCATCACATAATGTCTAGCTTCATCCAGGGTATGGAGCATTTATTAACAATCTGCCGCGACTGTGCCTAGCTTTCGGAAACCACCCAAACACTGCAGCCCTGGGACTCGCTTGCCTTTCTGTCAGACGGCAGATATCCTCCTTTGGAATCCGGGAAGCCACGTTTATAGGTTTAGGAACGATACGTGAAATCTTCATCCCACAGTGGCAGCTCTGTGGAGAGTTGCGTTTTTGTACCACACGCTGTGGGAGAGATTGTCATTCCGCACTCAGCAAACATTAATATGTGGCACAGAAAGCTACAGCTGTGAGTGCCAGCATTCCAATCTTCATTAAGCAAAATGGCCAGATCACAGCGATTGTGTTCTCTTCCTTCCTCTTGCACAAGGCTTCGTCTGTTGCAGCATGTCAGTGTCAGTGTTGTGAGTTATGTGTGAAAAGTTGTCTGAGGCATTACATGACACGTAAGGAGATTCCTGCCAACATCAGGGCCCCTCTTGCCATGCAGCAACAAGTGGCAGAATCAATGGTGTACAGTTATTCAGCAATGTAATTCATTTCACTGGCTTTGGCTTCTGGCCAGATCCGCCATCTGTCTCTCTCTCTCTCTCTCTCGCTCGCATTTGCCCTAGATTTCGTAATGTTACGTGCTTGCCATCCTTATTCCATGTCAGAGGTACAACACAACTCTCGTCCCCGTTCCGAGGCGAATTTTCCTTCAGTCTGGTGCATATTGGTCTATGCCATGGGAAAAGGAAAGCGTGAATGAAAGCAGAGGGATGACTGTAAGAGCATGGTTTTCTTGTTTCTGATACCCACTATGTCAGCATTCATTTAAAGCAGTGAAAGGGATTTAACTCACGTGGTGACTTCCTCTGCTTCGTTAGAGACCATCTTCGTTATCCGTATCGGATACTGGCACTGCATACCACAGCACAGCTCGTGGGGGTGCCTACAGTCAAACGCTTGTAGATAACTGCCACCAAGCAACCTCCTGCCTTGAAAATAGGGCGACTACTCCAGGATCTTATGCATGCTTGCTGTTTGAAGCTGCAGAAAAGTGAATAATCAATTAAGTATTGATTTCTTGTAAGTTTTGGTAAATTTCAAAGGCAAGACAAAGAGCTTGGTTTAAGCAGAGCACAGCGGGGACCTGGCGTAAATTAGACAACAAACAGCAGTCTGGAATAAACTAACGCCTCATCAGAAAATCATCTTGGAAGAATTAATGCTAGCTGTTGGAAGACAATGCTTGCTTTAATCAAAGCGGCAGGCAAACAACAGTTTTACTTGTGAATGTGAAAGTGGATCTAATTATAACTGCCCTCAATTTTATGGTCGGTTTTTTGAATAGTGTAACAGACGCAAAAGTGTCCTCTTTATGGAACAAGAAGCGGACCTTGAAATATGGCTTATGGATTATAACGCCTGTTTGAGGTTTTAAAATCTTCCAATTCATCAAAACTGCTTTGCGGTTTATTTGTGTACCAGGGAGGTATTTTTGTTCTCATCATATGCTACGTACATACTCTGCCATACCATCTGACGTGTATAATCTCTGTTTGTAATTGCACATTATATCTTAGCTTGTATTTCAAGTGTTAAGTAAATATGCTGAATGTAATATGTAAGTGGCTTGATACTGTATATGTTTAAATATTTAAATCCTGCCAGCCTTTTTGTTCCTCTATTTCATCTACGTTTTTTTTAAATGCAAGATAAGAATTGATTGCCACAAATTTTGCCATTAAGCGCTTTGAGATATCTTCAGTGCTGAAGAAATTGTCAGCTGATGAGATCTATAATTACAGGCGTATTATTTCGAGAAAGAGAAAGAGAAAAAAATGAGGTATGGATTTAGAACTATAAAAGCAGAATATTCTAATCAGCGATGTAGACTGCGATGCTTTTAGTATGCAAAGCACCTCTTTTATGTAAGGCCGAGTGCACAGGGAATGTAATAACATTTTAACTCCTTCCGTGCTTATAACATTAATGCAGTGATATGTTTTCAAAAGAAGCAAATGTTTCATTGTTCCATTTAAAAAAGAAACGTGCTCCGCGCCGGTCTTGCAGTTTGCTGTGCGTGGTATGTTACTCCCCACACAAAGTGCAGCGAGAGCAGTAAATTAACAAAATCAGACGTGGACGATTTTTACTACACAAAGAGCAAGTCATCTAGAGGCCATTCCATTCTTTTCGTAACCAGAAGAATCGATTTAATTCAAACTGCAACACAAAGCGACAGCAGAGAACACTGTAACCCACCTCCCCCACCCGTTTGCGTGCGCTTTTTTTTGTAAATTTAATTTTTTTTCGCTCTTAATAGCGCTGTGAAACACGGCCAATTACTGACATTTATCCAAACACAAATTAGGAATTCAAATTACATTTCGAATCATAATCCGTTTAGCATCGACCACGAGGAAGGGAAGTCTGAAATGAACGCAGATTTTAAAAAAAATTCACAGCATCCGTGCACTAAGCGTGTGTGTGGTTGCTAAATTGGGCACGATATTAATAAGTTAAAAGTAATACCGAAAGCTGTCAATGAGTTCCACTCTTGATTTAATTTTGTGCACTCTTGATAGACAAGCGGCCTTCTAACTCTGGCTGAGGATGGTATTATTTGCAAAGCTGGGTCATGTGGGTATGAGGACCGCTTAGAATATAAATAAATGAGATGTGCCTCATCCTGAGCTGACACAATGCTCTAACATGCTAGTGTGTATTTATAAATGTACAGAATGTTCTACAATGCTTCCCAATTTTAAATCAAGGTCGGTACTTTGTAGTTTGTTTAATAGAACTGGGAATGTGCCTAACATTCCACAACAAGCAGAACAAGTGGCGTTCCATGAGATGCCTAAATTGTGTAGGGCTAAACCACATTGTCATTTCAATGGCTCTGCCAACCTGCACCTAATACCTTCCGATATTAGGTAAGTAGGGGGTGTGCTTCTGGGGAGAAAGTGCGCATTCCATTCCATTGCAGGGAAACATCCATGTGTAGGTAAGGTGCGTATGTGGAATTCTCAGTCTGGTTTGAATATTTGTAAGCGTGGTGATGGGTTTCCGCATGTGTCAGACACCCAGCTGACCAAAAAAAAATGGCAATGGCATTAGCCAGTGAGTTTTGTTAGCAGGTTAGTGCAGGCTTCTGTTGTGGTATTGTTCAGGCTGTAGAGAGGCAATCACTGTGGACAGGCTGTTATTCTACATTGCTGGCCCTTCATTTGCACCTTTTTGTGACTCAAAGCCATAACTTTTACACAGAAAATCTGCAACTGCAGGTTAAGTATTTGGTTTGTTCTGTGAATATATTGGAATAAATATATTTATAGCAAAAATTATATTCAATTGGTGACACTCCTCAAGGTTGCCCCCCATTATTTATCACTGTTGAACTTGTATTTATCATAATTTGTAATGATTCGTTATATTCTTCATCAGATTAGAGCACAGTCTTCTAAAGATGTGCTTGTGTGTGTTTCTAGTCATTGGATCACACGTTAACCGTTCAAAGAGTGCAGATTGCATGTGTCTTCTTAGTCCAAGTTCACTCCTCCTGTCTGTACAGAATGAATTGCTTCTTGAATGGAAACAGAGCCACTGCGAGTCTTGTGGTCAGTCAGTCTTTATTGCTTGAACTGACATCCCATCCAGTGCACAAATGGTAAAACACACTGGGTTAGGTTCTCAAAATGCAGCTGTATAAACTCAGCACCTTCTTTTTCACTTAATTCTTGATTGTTGCAACCAGCTTTTAAAATGGTGTTGCAGATAAAATTTTAAATAATCCCTGCATTTGATGCAATGATCCTTTCAAGTCGGGAGAACATCTCAAAGCGCTTCACAGGATCCATTGTAACGCTACTCTGCATTTTATGGGCGAAAGTGGCAACCAAATTCCCACCGCAATGTCCCACAATCCGCTATGGAGTGAATAACCAATTGTTGGCTGGGAAACTGGGATCTGAAAGAGGTCTTACAGCCGAACCTTCCAAATCCTCGATAAAACGGGAAACTTTATTCTCATGCAACATCCTATTGGCATCATCAAGCTTCTGATGACTCAAAGCGGATATGAACCTTTCAGAAGAAGCAAAATAAAGCAATTGGATTCCAAGCACCCAGAAGCTGGCTGGTGAAGGTCTCAGCAATTCAGACGCATTTCTCTCCGGGAAATAGTTTGGTTATTTTAAATGGCACTTCTCTTAAATTCCATTTACACAGTCAAGAGCATGCCGGGAAGAACAGGAAAAGAAGCAAACAGCAATCGCTCACAGCATTTGCGACGTTAATAATTAATATACAGATTTTCCGTGGAGCACGTTCTTTGTGAGGTTTAAAATGTAGCTCGTTGCCACTAAAAATGTCAGTTTTGTACATTGGTAGATAGTACAGAACACTTGCAAGCTGCACTGTGGCTGTTCAATCTTCATAAATTCACTAAACTTGAGTGAAGCATTAAGATTCTATAATGTTTGCAGAAGTGCTGTAACCCAGTGAAAGACAATGTATTACATTATTTTGCAACAGAAGCTTTTTTTTCCCTTGTCAGTTGACCTTATGATAATGCTGACTAGAATTACAAGCCTGTCGAACATCTTCTACTGTCACATGATGAAAAACTACATCCAAATATGAGGTGCCACTTAGGAAAGTAAGCATCAGGTAGAAAAGGAACATGCAGACTTCAAATGCAGTACTGATGTGGAAACTTCAAAATGATATATTCAGGGAAACCACTTGCGACAAATGAAAAATGTTTAGGAGTGTGCTTAATATTGCAACGTTATGGGATTCATTTTAATTTATACAAACAGCTTCAGTTTCAATCCTGCAATTTTCCATCTGTATACGTATCTTTCTGCTCCCATCTCCACAATTGCCCTGTCATCTGTTATCTCTGCACTATGAGGATGTACAATGCCAAAAAAATCAAGTGTGCTGTTCAAGATGCATTTTGCATGCACATTTTATCTTATTTTATGACTGTGGAAGCTTTGTAACTTACTGTTAACTATTAAATTATCGGAGAAGCTGTCCTGTCGGATAAAACAACACCAACAAATTTCATTTGTATAGGGCCTTTCATGTTTGGAGGACATTAAACTCAGTTTAAAACATTAAACTGAGGTACTGTCTGCCTTTTCATGTAGACGTTAAAGATCAAAAAGAGACGGGAAACATACTATCTTATTAGCTCAATACTGGTGAGGACTGAGGCAAGGATGAATATCTTCTCACAGAAGAGAAAAGATGGAACGCACTGCCCTAGAAAGAGAAATGGACTGAAGCATTCACAAAATGGATAGATACTTGGAAAAATAATATTCTATTTAAAGAATGTGACAAGACGAGGCAGAGAAATGCTCTTTCAAATGAAATGGCGGAGAGGCCTTGATGGGTCAAATGTTTTTTCTTGTCCCTGAATTGCTATGTGCTGTATGATGTGAATCTGGCAAGACCACAGTTTGCCTCTTCTATAGACACTTCCATGGACCTGCTGGAGGGGGTGTGGGGTGGGGGTGGGTGGGCGGGGAGGGGAGGAAAGAAAAATAATAGCAATAATAATTCTTGTAGTTGATGTATCACCTTTCATGCCAAGTGGACTTCTTAAAGCGCTTCACAGGAATTACTGTAAAGTGTTGTAACTATATTTCGCAAGAAAATGTGGCAGCCAATTTGCACACAGCAATGTCCATTGAACAGCAATGAAGTAAAAGAGCAATTTTAGTTAGGGGTTTGTTGGCCAGGATACTGGGAAAAACTCCCTTCTCTTTTTGAAAAGTGCAGTGAGATCTTTAATGTCTACCTGAACAGGTAGACAAGACCTCAGTTTAACATCTCATCCAAAAGACTTAACATCTCATCTCTTGCAATGCAGCAAACCCCAACACTGTATTGCAGTGTCAGCCTAGACTGTAAGTTCAAATCCCGATGTGGGGCTTAAACCCTGACAAGTGGGTTTCTGACCAGAGACAAGAGTGTTACCAACTGAGTCAGGCTGTCACACAGCAAGATGGGTTTTAGGGAAACAATATAAGTACAATATATCCTCCCATAGTCATTGCTGTAGAAAAGAGAATAGACAAAAATGATTGAAATGTCCTAAGTATCATAATTTTACATGTTCAAAATATCTAGCTTTTTAAGCCCTTTATTGCCTAATTTAATGTAATTAACAATGTGGTCGATTGGCAAAGTTTCTCCTGGACTGTGAGACATCCGACATTGGGGACCACTCGCTTAAAGGAGAAGTGGCAAGTCATTCCATCCATATACTGATCTCTCGCTACTTGCTTAATAGAAAGAATTAGAGGAAGGGATGATCTTAGTTGACACATGGGTGTTCCCATTATGATGCCTCTACGGGTATGTTATGTGCTCACTGGAAGCATAGAAAAGCAGGCCAGATGTCAAGCAATGATTTATTTATTTCCCTCCCTCCCCCTCACAAGAACAACATTAGCCAATGTGCCGTTCCAAATACATTTCCCAGTTATTTCATTAAATAATATAATACACGTTCCGTGTGGATCCATGGAAACATTGCTTTAAACAACTTCCTGTAGCAAATAAAATTATATATAAAAAATATCTTTGTCTAGGAAACATCAGATTTACTTAGTGCGGCTTAATAATAATGTTATAAACTCGTCTCAATGTTGTAGAGTTAGCTTTTGTTAAACTAAGGGATGTAGAAGTCAGTCACAGTGTGACATTCTTTATATGACTGTGTCTCGGGCATAATATGACAGCAAAAATATAATGTTTTGTGAATGACAGTTTCTAGATTTGTGTTGCCTGAGGTGGCTGAGCTGAACAATAAACTGTAATTTGATTGATGGGAAATTGAAGTGGTTCGTCTAACATGCCAGTCCGTCTTACCCCAGGCTCCACCACTCCGCGTTTAGTGATGTATCACAGCTTTAGGAGTAATGTCATTTGTATTGTTTGATATGATTTTGTGCATAAAATGAAGATTTGATTGCACTCTAATGACTTAAATCAGACGTGGATTAGAGAACGGACACGTTTGGTCAGGAGGGTGGAGTGAAGCTGCTTTTGTTCGGATTGTGCAGCAATTATGAGAGAGGCCAAAAGAGCAACAGCCCAGCTTTGGTGCTAAGTATTGGTGCAAAAAAACACTTTCGACTGACTGAGAGGGTTGTACCTCATAGACATAAAGACTTCATAAACAGCAGCCAGGAGGAACCAGTCGGAAGCTGGGCCAACATTCACCCACTCCTGATTGCATTTGTCTGTCAAATTGATCTTACAGGTAAAACTTTAGTGGCCATCGTGCCATGAAATGGTAACTTCTGACAAACAAGTGTTTGGGTTTTCTGCTTCAAAAGCAGCAATGCTTTCAATTGAAGAAAAACTATTTCACGGGCAATGTTGAAGCCTTTGTCAAAATGTATAACAACCACTCCAGACTCTTTATACTATTATGTTCTACGTCACAGGGCTAACAATTGCAATAGACCTTTTTAACTCTTTGTGCACTTGTGTTCAGCAACAGTGCTGTATTCAGTAACATAACACCTATAATGTTTTCAGGCTTTTGACCTATTTGTTAAATGTTTGTTTTTCTAGACAGTTTTTTCTTTAAAAAGAGGTATTTGTAAACAGCATGATATGGTTATTTGTTAATTTCACAAATTTCACAAGCTCAAATTTACGACTTGTTCTGCACAAGTTAAACTGCTTTTTCAGAGAGGTTTCATTTCAGTAAGAGAAAGAATGATTTTGACATTTGATATAGCGTCTTTCATGTATAAGGACATCTGAAATCTCTTAATGGGATTCACTGTTTAGTGACTGTGTATTTTGTAGGCAAATTTGGCAGCCAAATGTGCACAGCAATGTCTCAGAAACAGTCATAGAGTGTATAATTCATTTTACTTGGGGGATTGTTGACCAGGACATCACGAGAAATTCCATTCTCTTTTTGAATCATGCCATGGGATGCTTAATCTCCACATCTCATCCAAAGGACAGTACCTCCAACAATGGACCCAAGCATTGTATTGGAGTGTCAGTCTACATTATTTAAAAATAAAAATGGACCTGGGTGGAAATTCTCTCCCTATGTTTAATTTTGCGTTAAAAATAGTTGAAATGAACTATGTTGCTTACACTCATGTTTTGTCACCAGTGGCGATTTTAGTGTTTGCACTGAATTTATACCATTTCAAAAAATATTCAGCTGGAAGCAATTTGTTGCCAAAATGTTTGGCATTCTTAATTCCCTAGGTCTTCTTAATGTGTACAGAGCTAAATGGAATATTAAATAATGCACGTGCAGATTTTTGTTTCCCGATCCATCATACGTCCGGCTTTCTCTCCCTCCCCAAATCCATGGTGTCTTCAAATATCAAGTGGACATAGCAAGTCAAGCCTTGAACCTTTCGACAGTGAGTGTCACCACTGTTCCCAAGATGACTTGCCAGGAGCCTTGCTTGAGGGACATTGCCACAAGGGAGTATTCCCCTCCTCCCACAGACAGTGACACATCTCAGGCTGGTGAATCTCATCCTCTGTGGGAAGCTTGGATGAACACAACAGTGCAAGGTTGGGTCTGAACCAGAGATTCCTAGTCAACAGTTGAGTACTCATGCATTGTATCCCCTGGGAATATCTGAAAAAGCAGCAGCTTCATTTGGAACTTTTATTCTGAGGGACCCTGGATTCATATGAAATAAAGTACAAAACCATTGAATACCATTCATTTGAAACCATTGGAGGAAACCATATGGGGTCAAACTGTGCATTAATCATAATGCTGACTGGGTACGCATTACTGTTGATTATTGGCATTCTTATTCTCAGAGATCTTCACCACCATTTTCTGGTGCTTTTCTGCGACTGTTTTGAATATGGGCACCGATCGCTGGTATAATAATAATAATAATAATCCTTGCATTTGATATAGCGCTTTTCACGTCGGGAGGACGTCCCAAAGCGCTTCACAGAACACACTGTAAAGTGAATTGACTGTATATTTGTGGGCGAACGCGGCAGCCAATTGCGCACAGCAATGTCCCACAAACAGTCGTAGATTGAAAATGGCCAATTTAATTATTGTTTTTGGTTTTTTGGAGGGATTATTATTAGGCGTGTGGAGTAAGGAAACTTGCCCAAGGTTTCGCCCTGCCTGGAATTGAACTCAGGTCTCTCGCTTGCAAAGCGAGTGCTCTAACCACTGAGCTACAGGACTCCACTATACTTCTGAGTATAGGGCTCAGAATTGTGGGCTAGGGTATTATCATCAGTGACAATTATTACATTAACCAAAAATGTGATCAAAAGCAATTAATGGTTAGAACTGGTCCCAACAAGTAACTTCTCCCCCCTCCACACCATCACCATCTGCGGCCAGTGATAACTATTGACTCCTTGGAACAAAATTATGATAGCCAGATAGCCAGTAGCACATCTAAAAAGGAGTTTAGAGGGAACTTGTTTACGCAGTGGATGGTGAGAATGTACACTTGCTGTTTGAGCAAGGAGAAAGCAACAACATATTTAAGAGGAAACTGGATGCACACTTGAGGAAGGAGGGAATAAAAGTGTATAGAAGAGGAGATTGGAGACTCACGTGGAGTATAAACACCGGAGTATGATTGAGCCAAATGGCCTCTTTCCGTACTATAAAGTTCAATGTAATTGCTTGGAATTTTGGCTGTATTTTTCGTCAATGTGATACCCACCAGCTTTAATAACATCACATGTTTCAATTTTGATTCTCCATTTGGTGCAGGAGAGAAAACAGGACAAATATGAAGCAAGGTTTAAAAATGTTTAGTACTCTGACTCTGAAACTATTAAAAGGGAATATGTGGTGTCAAATTGTACATAAATCATAATATTCTCAAGCGATATGTACACTAACTGGTGTTTCTCAGTCATCCCCTTGTTACCTGTTATTGTATATTTTTGCTCGAGTTACTAGGAAGAGATGTTTGGTTCTCCAAACATGGCTTTAACTTCTCAATCCCATTTAAACACCTCTGTAAAGCCCCCGGCCCCCCACTCCCCTCTGAGGCATCTGCTTTCAGGACTGAAGAGCCCTAGCTTGTCTAATAATTGCTCAGATCTCACTGATGAATATAGATGAACAAACGCTAATAATATATTCAACTTGGTCAAAATAAAACCTACTACAGTGGGAAATGGGCCAAAACTCAGAGGAAGGAAGGAAAGGTCATAGTTATTTTAACACAAGGAATATATAGAATACACTAGTCAGGGAGCCAACGAAAGCAGATTATATCAGTCAATCCTTACATCTGGTATTGCACCTTTCACGTCGGGAGGACAGCCCAAAGCCCTTCAAGGGAAGCGCTTTGGACTCATCCTGAAGTGAAAGGTGTTAAATGGAGTGGCTGTGTTTTGTGAATGCTATTTGGTGAAGAATTTAATTGAATAATTTAACAAAATTTTATTTAGTCATACTATTATTTTCTCTCTTAAAGAGAGTAAGACGATATTTAATTTTACTTTGAGACCTTCTTTTTTCAAACCAATCTTTGTCTTCCTATGTTCCTAACTTCCTATTTGTGATATTGATAATTCTTATATTTGATATGGCGCCTTTCATGTCAGAAGATGTCTCAAAGCACATCACTGTAAACTGTAGTGACTGTGCAAGCAAAAACTCTTCCTAACTCATTGGTTAACGCCACAAGGTGATGACTGATCCCAGGCTGATTCTAAACAATGTTTCTTAAACCTGGCATATAGGACGGACTGAGAAACAAAACCAAGCGTGCAATCAGCATCCTTTATAACATTCAGATATTGTGCGCAACTAAAGCTATTACTCCTGCATTATGCTCAAACTGAAGTTACCGCAAAGAAAATACACACATGGTGAAAATATGTTGCAATAAAACATATTCCCCCTTGATGATGCCTTTTGACAGTGTCTGCATTGCACTAGATGTTATGTATGACAGCGGCAATAATGTTACTCACAAGATTACAATCCCCAGAAAATAATGGCAGCAAATGGTTCAAGGTCAACAAGCAGACTTCAAAGGTGCAGGTGAAAGCCTGGGTGTGATCGTAATTACTTTGTTAACCTGTTACAGTTGGTCATGGTTTACAGTATGTAGTTTGGGGGAGAAAACAACTGTTCGTTTATCACGTGTTTTACAATATCGCACTTTATTGCTGTATCACAATATCTCTAATTGTTACCAGATCGTATCCGCAACATGTGTTTGTGGGGTAAAATTCCACCTGGATCTAGATTTACTCTATTCACGTAACATTTTAAGAGCACGCAGAATTTGTTTGGTAAATTGTTGAATTATTTCTTAAAATAAATTTACAGAACAACTGATTTCAAAATTAAAGATTCTATATAAGAATTTAGCAAATTCTGGACATTCTGAAATAGTAATAATAATAATCCTTGCATTTTATATAGTGCCTTATCATATTTTCGAGACGTCTCAAAACGCTTCACAGACTATACTGTAAAGTGAATTGACTGTAGATTTTTGTGGGTGAAACCAATGTTGACAGAATAACTCAAGATACAGTTGGAATTTGTACCAACTTGTGAATTGAACTTAATATGTGCACAACAGATCTTCTCTTAAAGGTGATTACAAATTAACTTAATACCTATGGTCATTTATCCTTTTTTTAAACAGTAACGCAGTAAGAAATTCTTTCTAAAGTAATTGAATGTGCTTTGATGGACAGAAACATTCTAAAATTATCCCTGAATCTTCTGAGCAAATGAAGGAGACAGAGTCAGATAAAGAGCAGCTTGAAATGCGTTACAGTGATAGCATTTAGAAACATCTAACCCTGAACTCTTGCCTCGGCATTTTGCAGGTTTTGGAACAAGAATAGTTTTGCTCAGAATGACCCCATCACAACGGATATCCCAGAGTCCCTCCGACTCCCTCCCTCCATCACCTCATTAAAGATCCTTCTCAAGACGTTCCTCTTAGACAGGGCTTACAGTCATCGTTCCCATTCACATTCCACTTTGGCTCCCACCACCAGCTCAGGTGCCCAGACAGCAGGGTTAGCACTTTGAGGCGTTTCACCCTGATATGAAAAGAGCTGTGTAATTGTAAATTGCTTTGTAAATTGTATATCTCTCTCATCAGATCTGAAATGAGAGTGATATGATAACATTCGGACAAATTAATTTTGTTGTTAATTCTAGGAGATTTAAGATGCAGATGAATTTTGACCTGTGTTTGTTGACATTACTCTCAATGTGCTGACTGTGACATTCATTTCCCTAACACATGGATTAATGTCTCTTTTTTTTAATTACTTCACCTAGGCAGGTGTTTCCTGTCTAACTCTTGACATGAAATTATACACAGCTCCAGATGTTCTGTCTGTAGAACAGCCAGTTAGGTTTATTGGAACGTTTAATCACAGGTCAACAAATCAGTATTAGAGAAATACTGTTGTGGGCGAAGCAGATACATGGCAAATCCTGCAGACGAATCATCGGTGCATTGATCAAACCACTGGCCCATATTGCAGCTCACAACCTCTGCTCCTCTTTGTGCATGTTTAGAAGATCCCTCGTATTGTGTGTATTAGTTTTTAATTCTAAAATTGGTCTCAGTAACGTCCTGTGTTTTAGTGTGCCACGGTGACTGAGCTCTGCGGCATTCACTTATCAAACTGAACTTGAAGTTTGCGTACTGTGTAACCAAAGTAACCAGACAGATGTAACGACTCCTGTTTGATGAATGATTTGTTTTACTTGCCAGCGTGGTGAATGGAGTTCTGAGGCTTTTATAGAATGATTTTTCAAATAAATATTTTATCGCGCTGTTGATTAAATATTCCGACTGCTTGACAGTTAGTAAATACAATGTAAGTCACATCTGTTTAAATAAATATTTTTGTAAATTATTCATTTTCACACATCATTTTTTTTTACTGGATGCCATATCGTTGAAAGTCAGTCAAGTATTTATTTTAGTTCTGCTGCGTCGGTTCCAGTGCTGGACAAATACATCATTTAACTTAAAACAAGTGTTAACTTAAGCTCCGTCATCGTACAGTTTAATGCAATAAGGTGCAGTAGTTAGAAAACATGGTGTGTGTTAACATATAGGTACCTGAAAAAAAAACTTGCCTTCCTTTTTTTTCTATTTCAAAAATTGAATTAAAAGGCTGAGAATTTTTTCAGTACTCGAAAATGTATATTTCACTATAAGTAAATATTATGGAAGCTATGGATTTATTACAGCCATGTCACTTTTATTCATAGCTCTAAGCAGTTGCAATAGATAAATCACGATTAAGATTGGAACATTCCGCTCAGTAATCAAATGTCAATTTTTTTTAGTTTTTTGTTAAAACTATAATTCCGTCTTCCAAAAACCATTTTTTCGGGGGGGGTTCCAGCAGCTCAGTTTTGACACCCTGACTCGTATTTTCAGAACTCATTTGTTTGAGCGTTTTTAATCTGAGGATGTTGAAAAGTTACACCCGCTGTGTTGTCGTCAATCACGCCAGGAGGAAAAATAGTGGCATGATTTGTTATCTGTTATTTCCCTTGCTGTGGTGACTGTCTCCCAGTGCCAGGCCTGTCCTTAAGGCCATCACTTATAGGGACCACTGTCTGTCAAAACCACAGCCAACTTTAAGGCTGCCTTTGTTGCTGCAGACAAATGAGTGTGACCTTTAACAATAAAATAGGCACCTACTGAGGAAGATGAAACAGCAGCTGAAATTAAGAACGCCACACATTCATTTCAAACACTCGAGAAAAGTTAGATTTTAAAACTGTAACTTAATTATAGGAGTAAATGTGGACAGATGTTGTCAATAATGTAACATACATGGCAACAATATCGATTAACAGCTAGGAACAAAACTTAATTCAACCAGCAATGATCCTGCAATTCATTAATTATGAATGATATTGATAGAAAATATAACAAAAAGATGAAGTTATCTCAGCTGAAGGCTCATCTGCTTTATTCTGCCACATGAATTACAAGCCTCCAATTCATTTATGAATATTCTAGAAGGGCAAAGAGAAAGATAAGAACGCACCACAACCTTTGATTTGCACTAATAGCTACTTCAAAAGATCTTCAGAAAAGTGCATCCGTCTGGCCAGGCATTGCATGTGGAACCGTCATCAATATTTTTGCAGTGTTTCAAAGCACAACCTGAGCTTTCTAGGAGCAGCAATGCCAAAGACCTCAGCACAGTTTGTGGTTTGAAAGTTGCTTGTATCCAACCAAGCCTGCGATCAGCAGAGAGAAACATTTTTTTTTAGAGTGCAGTGAGGATCAATTGCATTCAGCACTCTTCAGGTAATGTAATACTCTTCATGTGACACTTATGAAATTAACATGAAATATTACTGAACTGTTGAAACAGCAATGCGAGCACTTAGTTGTAATTCTTTTTAGTTCCGTGGAGGGAGGGTTTATCATTTATTTAAATCGTTTTCAGTGACTTAATTTTAATTTTCATAAGCCTCCAGAAATTCATTTCTTCCGTTTTGCATTGGTGAGAAATGTTGTCAGGTTAGCACGAGTGCAGAACCATACATGTTCATTCAAATGCTGATGGTTCTGCAAATTGCCGGTGCTAATTTCCAGGGTTTATTGTTGTTTACACGTTCGTATTGATGTGGGGTTTGGTGTGATGCTGTTCTCCAAATTACCCTCTTTTCGTTCCAAGCCTGAGGGAGCCCTCTGTTTTTCAGATGGTTAAAAGCTTCCAGTAAGTTGGTGTTAAGCTCAGTAAGTGATGCATCAAGCCATCAGGGTCTTTCCTGCCTCAGATTTTTATCTCAAGGACAGATCTCATGCCAATTATAAATACAGTAAAACCGGAGCCATTGTTTACTTCTGTGCACTCTGCTATTCTATTAGAAGCCTCAGCCACTTTAAACCCTTTGACCAGGTTTGGTTTGGGATGTCGTGATGAGAGGGTTTGCTTTTATTTAATCATAGCTCCTGTAAAATTGGTTCGATAAATAGATACGCTGAATTGTGTAGAAATGCCAAAGAACTCATTCTGTTTACTGATGTCTAAAAGCTTGACCTGTTTTATGTGTCATATTGCATTGCAGTAGTCTTCATACATTTGGACTGAAATCTAAATTAGATACATCTACAAATTTGATACAGTAAAACGCTTACTGTTCATCTGATTCTTCATAAAGGCATTTGAAGTTGTATGGTACTGTATATAAGTAATTGGAGTATCTCTTGAGTCTAATTATTAGACAGTATTCCTTTCAGCAATTTAAATTGGGAAAAATGTACCTTAATGACACTTTTAGTCAAAATATTTGCTTAAATAGTCATTTATTTCCAACCTAGGTGATGTCCGATGATATTCCTGAATATGGAAGCCGAAGGAGGGCTTGACATGTTATAAAAATTCCACCCCAAGATTGGATTATATGGGACTATATCCGTTAAGCATGATATACCTCTCCTACAGTCATTACACTAACTCTATACCAACATTTAAGGATTATTATTATTATTAAAATTAAATAATCACAATAGAAATCGTTGACTATGAGACCCCAACGTTTCTTACTGTTCACGCTCTTTGTTTAATGAGAATTTTAGATACTAGGACTGTTTTCTTACTTTAGTAATGTGCCTCTTGAGAGGCGTAGACTGCTATTCACCATTTGTGTCACTTGCACCAAACACCACGGTTCAGATTGACAGAAGGACAGACCTTTATGGTCTAGAGCCAGTCTATGCTGAAGTTGTTTTGGAAGTAGGGATGTGATGGTGTGTGGGGGTAGGAATGTGATGGGGTGTGTGGGGGTAAGGATGTGATGGGGTGTGTGGGGGTAGGGATGCGATGGAGTGTGTGGGGGTAGGTATGTGATGGAGTATGTGGGGATAGGGATGTGATGGGGTGTATCTGCCAACACAAATTGGAAAACCTTGAAAGTTTTATTACAACTGAACCTGAAGCCAGCAATCTCTGAAATTGGATGTTGACTTTTTATCCAAACAGGCTTCTGACATTTGAAATGTTGTAGCCAAACACATATTTTGCTATCTTAAGTCCACCAGATACCCAGAGATTTTAGCTGCTATTATTAATGCACACTGAGTGCAGATGACATCAGTCTCAGTAACAGCCACATTCACAAACATGCACACAGACACTCATTATGATTGTTCCCTCATCAAATAAATCATTAGCAATTAAAGGACTTATTTGTGGATACTTACTTAAAGTGCTTGGTTTGTATTTGGGAGGTGTATTCCTGGCACTGTCTGAGTATCGATGTGACTGCAACCTCCCCCTCCAAAATGTAATTTTATATTTTTTGCATCATAACATTACACTGAAATTGTATTAAACATGTTGACCGGGTGTCATACCCACCATGCATTGTTATACGAGAAAGTATTTAGCAAACAGCTGGTAGGTAAACAACAACAACAACAACAAGATTCCATTTATTGAGCGCCTTTCACGTCGGGAGGACGTCCCAAGGCGCTGTACAGTTGGGTCAGGACCCGAGCAAGGGGGAAATGGTCAGGGTAAGGGGAGGGAAGGGAGGGAGCGAGGAGGGGGTAGAGAGTTGAGAGGGGAGCTGAAATCACGGTCAAAGAGAATGCACAAGCTCCTCCTCATATTCTTTATTGAACCTTTCTAGTGGAACATAGGGTTCCTGTCTAACTGGGACGGAAGTTCATTTGTCAAATATATTATATTTTAAGGGAACAAGAGTATAGCTTATCACTTGGGAGAGGACGTTGAAGAAATAAAGTTGCATTTTATTTTTGTTAAGATTTTCTCTCGCTCACTACATGTACCGCTCATCCATCGTGTGTCAGTTGGCAGCACTCTTGCCTCTGAGTCAGAAAGCTGTGGGTTCAAGCCCCATTTTAGGACCTGTATCGTTAATTGGAATCCGTACATTCTAGACTAACACTCTAATGCAGTACCAAGGGTGAGGCATTGTTGTAGGTGCCGTTCCTTCAGATAAGATGTTAAAGCTGTCTGCTCCAGTGGACTTTAAAGATCCCACGGCACAAGTCGAAAAAAGATGGGAGTTCTTCTGGTGTCATGGCCAACAATTAAAATTGGTCATTCATTTCATGGCTGTTTGTGGGACATTGCTGTGCACAAATTGGCTATCACTTTCGCCTACAAAAATACATTACTGCACTTTACAGTGAATCCTGTGAAGTGCTCTGAGGCATCCTTTGACGTGAAAGGCCCTGTATCAAATCCAAGGATTATTTTTTATTATTATTTACTACCTTTTACTTGTTCGTTCTTCCACCTCCCATCCATCCTCCCTCCCTTCCTTCCTCCAGATTCACTCTAGTTTACTGTGTAAAGTGCATTTTAAAAGCGTGTCCACATTTTATCCACTGATGTAATTTCCACCAAGTGCATCTGGATTGCCTCTATATAAAAGATGAAAAGCTACTTTTGTAAGAAGCCCAGTTTGTAATCAGAAAACACTACTGTTTCATAATGGCAGTCATTGCCCTTGAGTGTCCCTTTGATTGCAGAGAATTATAAGATGAAACTTTTTCACGAGCATATCTGCATATGGATTTCACCTGGAAAAAAAATACCCTGCAAGAAATCCTGTTGTTATTCATGATCAGGGGATCAAATAAGTGATGTAAACGTTCTTCTGAGACCTGAAATCAGGAAATAAGTACCACAAGGTATCATTGCCCACAAAATACATAATCAATTTATTTTACTATATTTTCTGCAAAGCGCTTTGGGATGTCTCAATGATGTGATAAGGCGCTATACCCCGGGCTTCTCATATCCATTACCAACCGGTTCCTCCATCCACCTTCTCATGCCTCACCCATCCTCTCCTCCGACTCCAACTGCAAGGAGATGCTGGATTTCCTCGAGACCAAAATCGAGGGGATCCGTTCAGCCACCTCAGCCCTCCCAACTGCCAACCCATCCCCATCTCTCCCTCTACATCTTTGAACCTGTCTCCCCCTCCTCTCTCACCACCACGATAACATGCATTTAGCCCACCATCTGCTCTCTCAATCCTACCGAACTCCTACTGCAGACAGTTAAAGGGAACTGACACACCAACAGCCCTAATAATAATGATAATTAATAATCCTTGCATTTGATAATGTGCCTTATCGTGTGGTCTGAAAGTGATTCATAAAATTTTGCTGTGAAGTGCAGTGACTATTGTATTTGTACAGGTGCCTGAAGTAGCCAATTTGCGCACAACAATATTCCACAAACTGCTTCAAAGTGAATGAGTAAATGCCTCAAAGATTTAACATAGGGTGGTTCCAAGTTTGTCCTGTTTGAAGTGTGCTGGTTAATTCATAAAGGGGGGGTGGGAGAAGGATCCACTATCAGCACAGCTGATGATTAGCCCACATTTAACACATTGACAATTCCTTTCTAAATGATGAATTAATTAGCACCAATGATGTTAACAAATCACACATTCTATTGATCTAGTTTAAATAACTTCTATGGAGTTCCTCTTACATTTTGGTGAATATCTGCCAATTGACACTGAGACACCACTACCCCCTCAACAATTGGTAGCTTTTAATGCTCATATGGGCAATTCAGAACATATATGCAGTAAGTGAAGTCTGAAATTCACTTCTTTGGCATGATATTTGTTTCTGCTGTTTTAGAGGTGTGTTACCACAATACTAATGCCTTTTGTGTTGGGAGGATGTATCAAAGCACTTTCATAGGATTTACCGCAAAACGTAGTGACTGTGTATTTTATAGGCAAGCATGACCAATTTGCACACTGCAAAGTCCCAGAGATTGCCATGAAGTGAATAACAAATATTATCTGAAGGATTATTGTCCAGGACATTCCCTTCTCTTATGAAGGTTTGATGCGTATGTATTTTATGTTGCTGCATTGGAAATCTGAACTTTTAGACAGTCTTAATCAACTGTTTGACAGCCCTCTGGGTCTTGAATCCTATTATATTGGATGTGTGCTTAGATCAATGTAATTCCAATTTCCTGAATCCACTTAGAGAGTTCCCCTTAATCACTGCACGGCAACAGTTGCAAAGAGAGAACTTAATTTATATTACACTTCACAGGATGACCTAAAAATCCTGGGATGAAAATATAGTTGAACCTGTATTGTGCAGGTGCCAATTCCTACTGAAAGTTCACATGGTCTTAACCTTAAAAGCATAGTCCTAAAATTTGTGAAAATTTTAATTGGGGGTGTTTTTTTTCTCCTTCCGACCTCAAGGGCTTCAAAACAGTTTATTCATTTTATAAGGTTACAGCAGATTATTTTGGTGTGATGAGACTCTATTAAAAATGCAACTTTTATTTTACCCTAGTTGTTATCCCAGCTCAGATCAACACAACATCTTAACCTATGAACTTCTGAGGTGTTTAGTGTTGTAGTTAACCATTACGCCACCAGGATAGGACCTTACCATCAATTTTCCCCACAATAAATTCTCCTTTGTTAGGCAATATATGAAATTCAGGGACTATTATTTATTGGATCTCTGTGTTGGGGGTTTAAACATAGATTTTTTTCATCTTAGAGGAGGCCATTTGTTCAGCACTGCTTTTTTTAAGTTGTTATTCCCATATGCCTTAATGTGTTAATTAAGAATCGGATCCTGTTCCTTTTTGAATGATTCTATTGATCCAGGCCCGATAGACCCAATTCATTCCTTGTGCTGATGATCTCCACACCCTAACAAGCCTCTTAGTGAAAAAACTCTTTCTGTTTTCTTTTATTCATTGTATAAACCAATTCTTTCATTGATAATTAATAATTAATTTAATTATCTCTGTGCATGCGCGAGAGCAACCATGCAAGTGCATGCAACCATATCTGTATATAGATAACAGATGATAATGATACAAAAATGAGGCACATTGAAACGGGCTATTCAGTCCAACTAATCCATGCTGACGTTTATACCGGAAACAAGCCCCTCCGCTCCTATATTTTATTCCCCTCTCCCTCAGGTATGCATCTTAAATATTTGATGCTTTTTGCTTTAACTATGCCTTGGGGCAGTGAGTTCCACATTCTCACTACTATGAAGAAGTTCCTCTTACATTACCTATGAAATCTTCTGCAAACCATTGACTGTCCAATGCCTTGGTATGTCCTTCTGACATGAAAATTGGCTGTCTTGGATTTATGCCTTCTAGATTTGACCGGTTCCACTGGCTCCTCATCTCCCAGAGGATAGAGTTTAAAATCCTCATCCTCACCTTCAAAGCCCTCCATGGCCTTGTTCCTTCCTCTGTGACCTGCTAACCCCATATCAACCTGTCTGCTTCCTCCCCTCAGCAGGCTCCAGCCTGCTCCACGTCCCACACTCAGTCCGCCCCACCATTGGCGGTCGGACCTTCAGTTTCTCTGACCCCACCCCTTGGAACTGCGTCCCCGAGTCCCTTCGCCTTGCTCCCTCCCTCCCGTGCCTCCTTCACGGCATGTCTCAAGACCCTCCACTTCGACCACGCCTTTGGCCACCCTTGTACCCCTACCCTCCCTGCCCTCCACCCCTCCTGATCTCAATCCCCTACTCAAGTCTAAATCCCTGGCTATCCAGCTCCCTGGGACATCCTCCTGACATGAAAGTCGCTGTACAAATGTAATTTGTTGTTTTTGTTTGGACTCATCAGCATCCCCCTTATTGAATTCATAATCTTAAACATTTCCATCAGGTCCCCTCTCAATCATCTTAACCTGTCCAATTTTTTTTAAATTGTATTCACTAACTATAACACCTTGTAATTCTATATTATACACCATCCAATACTGCAATAATACATCCATATTTACACACACTTTATACATAATAATGTCCATAGACGATACAAAAACAATTTAAAACTCCTTTGTTCCTCTAAAGCAACATGAAGCTTCATGTACACAAGTTGATGTTTCTACAGGTCATGGTGTTAAACATTAGACTTCTCCGAACAGAACTATATACCTCTGCTTACCTAGCAGTAAGTAGGAACCCAGTTGTTAATCGATTGGCGGATTGCTTTTCTGGGGATAATAATCCTTCAAAAAAAACAATAATAATTTGATCACTCAATCCACGAATGTTTGTGGGACACTCCTGTGCGCAATTGGCTGCGCGTTTCATCCACAAATATACAGTCAATTCACTTTACAATATATTCTGTGAAGCACTTTGCAACATCTAGAAGACGTGAAAAGTGCTATATCATATGCAAGGATTATTATTATTATTATTTAGCAACCTTTCATCATCCTAAAACATTTCAACCTCTGCAAGAAAAATAGCTCCCAGTATAAAATGGTCAGAATATATACAGGGGGTTAAGCTGTGTCTGCAATATTGCTTCACACTTGGTATACAGAGAATAATCCCGAATGAGGCTTACTCCACTCATCAGGGTGGCCTACATAAGCCATAGGTGACTTCATTTTATTATAATCTCCATTACAATATTTTAATGTTATAATGGTGATAAAATAATAATCCTTGCATTTGATATGGTATCTTTCTCGTCAGAATGATGTCTCAAAGTGCTTCATAGGTTGTAATGAAAAGTGTAGCTATTGTGTAGGCAAAAATCTTCCTGACTCGTAGGATGCTAAGACAAATTTGTTACCCACAGGGTATACTTTTTTTTCAACCACTTTGATCCATGCAGGGCAAGTGGTACTCTAAAGCTCTGCACAGGGTCAGACTGGATATTTGGGTAATCGGGAAATGTCCTGAGTATCTCTGTGAATGGTACTTTTTGGCCTAATTGTTCTGTGGCTAGGAATAGCAATTTGGAACAAGCTAGCAGTGCTATGCTGTACATATTTTCAGCCCTCAGCACCAACCCTTAGCACCAACCAAATGGCTTTAAAGGCCCTCAATTTTGTTTATTATCAAGGTTTTCGTTTGTCCTTTTCATTATAAAATAAGTTTATTAGGGTGGGGGAGGAAGAGAGAGCAGAGTGTGGGGGTGGGTCAGAGGAAAAATAAATTCAACCTAAACAGAAAGAAAAATATCAGTTCAATCAATAAATCAGATGGTTGTTAGAAGCTTAGATGTGTCCAACAGCATCCTTGGGTGGAGGCTCGGGGCCGGTGATCTGAGAACCCAAAAGTCCAGACATGTTTGCTGGATTTCTTGACATCCTGAAACTGTGGCATTCTGCCGATTACCAGACAGGGGTGCACCGCATGACTGATGGCTGCAGTGGAGCGGGTTACAGTTGTTGTGTGGGTGGGGAGAAGAGTTGCTTCATCCATCACATAGGTTGGTAGGTGACAATGAGGATGAAAAAGACTCCAGACAGTGAAGACCTACAAGCCTGGGCAGACAGTACATCCATGTATAACTCCTGATAATTGTTAAACCTCTCGCCCACTCCTCTCTTTCTCCCCCAGTCAAAATAATGAACATATAAGCCAATATACGGTCATGAAAATGGTGGAGTGGAGGAGAGGAGATAGTTTGAGAAGTGGAAGCAGTTAAAGATCCTCTCGATTACCAGCAGGCGGGCGAGTAGTGGGGGGTGGGTGGTTGCGGGAATAGGAACATAAGAATTTGCTAGGTGGAAGAAGACCAAGGTCCACTTAGTTCGCCTTCCACCTTCCTAGCAGATGCTTGACATATCATGTCCCAAACTATGCACTGTTTTATACTTATTTTGTTTATTTAGCGTGAATCAGTGCCTCCACTTAATATACAAATTCTGAGCCCTTTCAGGGAGTCAGCCTGCCACTGGCTCTGTATCTTCCTGAATGTAATGCAAGACAGGTATCCCTCCTTTAACAGCTCAGCACATGGGGACCAGCTGGTTCCAACACAGTTTGTTTGCAGATCTCAAAGGAAGTGACAAACAGATTGAATTCATGGTGATTTTTTTTCCTGCCAAATAAACATAATTTAAGATGTATTCTAAAAGCAGTGTATTACATAAAACACACGCACACAAATTTGTACCAGGGTAAAAGATGCCTGGGTCCATTTTGGAAAGCTAGTTGAGTTCAGAGGGCATTATAAACCATAAGAGAAAAGCTTGAATGCTTTACCAGTCATTTGAACCCTTTAAGCGTGTTGCAGCCTTGTACACATTCCCAGTTGTCTCTTGTGTTTACTGTATATGCAATGAATTTGGTTTTGTTATCCCCTGTGGGTTTTGTTATTGGCCTTTGCAACATCTATAACCACCACTATTCTGAGCATATCTTTTCCATGCATCTCCGCAAGAGCAATTGTGACAATAGAGCAGGGTTAGAGTCGTATCAAGGAGGACAGGGCACTCTCAGAATAACACTCAGTTTTATGAAGGTATAATACTAGAATACATGTATAGAGATATAAAATACTATATTTTATACAACATACTCTTATAAAACAGTATAAAATGTTTTATTGAGTGCATTCTTTTCGAAAGAAATCTTTGCATTTGCTATAGTGTCTTTCATTTAGGGGGGAGATCTCAAAACCTTTCACTATATATGTATGTAGCCCATTCTTCTACATTATTGTATGTTAAACAAATTACCTATGCTCTAATCTGTGTACAGCATTGTTTAATGTACAAATAACTCTAATCCTGAAATCTCTGTTGTTAACAAGATCTTGTAAAAGCAGTAAAGTTTTCATTTTGCAAAGTGCGAAAATGGGTGAAGGCTGATGTCCCAATGTGAGATCCATCAACTAAAAGGATTCAGGCATTCCAAAGATTACTTATTAGATTTATAGATAGTTACATTGAAGGAAACTTGTGGGAAATCGGATGAGTAGGTGAGATGGCTTAAAACTGTCAAGATGTTATCACAGGATGTTGTGGTAAGAAATAATAAAGGAACCAATAGAGCTGAGAAGGAAACCAACTTTGCCACATTTTATGAGTTGGTGTGTCAGCCCAGCTCAGTAGGAAACACTCTCACCACTAAGTCAAAGTTGTGGGTTTGAGCCCCATACTGGGAATTGGAACCCAGTATAATGTATGTTGACACTCCAATGCAACACTGGCAGTGTGAATGACAATGTTTTTGTTGGCCAGAACACCTGGAGAAATTCTCTTTTCAAACCGTGTCATGAGATCTTTAACATCCACATGAATAGGTAGACAGACCTTGCTTTAACATGTCATCTGAAGAACTGCAACTCCAACAATATTTATGAATCCAGGGTTGTCTTTTCTTGCTTCACACTAGCCTTTGAAACTTCCCATATGTAGATTAGTTGATTGGCAGATTGCTTTCTGGGGGTAATAATTCCCCCCACCAAAAGAACAAATTAGGTCAGTCACTCCATGACTATTTGTGGGACACTGCTATGTGAAATTGCTGTCGTATATAGCCCACAAAATAGTCAATCCACTTTGCACTGCATTCTGTGAAGGGCTTTGAGACATCTCTATGACGTGATAAGGCATGTCATATGCAAGGATTCTTATTGTACCCTATAAGCCACTCACCCTCCTCTTACAGCTTCCCCAATCTTCAGTCACATGAGGCATTCTTGTTCTGTGAATGCTACTGGAATGCATTCATGTTTAGGGCATTTTGAGTTTTACTCCGTGTGGTTAGGCTGATATTCTGTAGACTGTTCATAGAACCTTCTATTTAATATTGCAGGTTATCTTGAAATATCATTTAGATAGACCGATAATTGCTGTGCAGATACGTGATGTTCCACTGTGATATTAAATTGAAGGTTCAATATACATGAATTACACCCCAATATAAGGGAATATGTGTAAATACATCACGTTGACATATGGAACGCTATTCCAATGTGATGTTTCCCGAGCAGTCTTCCTGTAGGTGAACAAGGATTTAGGGAATCGTGTGAAATACTGCACCTCAAATTAGTGGCTCTGACTAACAATCCTCCAAATAAATCCAGATAGTTTACACCATGGCTGTTTGTGCTTCTTGGCTGTTCATGGGGCATTGTTGTGCATAATTTGGCTGCTGCATTCATCTATAAATACAGTCACTACACTTTACAGTGAATCCTGTGAAGTGCTTTGAGACATTTTGACATTATAGATGCTAGATCAAATGCAAGAATTATTAGTGTATAATGCTTCCTTGTACACTATATGCTAGCCACAATCCTTTGATTGACAGCTGTGAAGAATTTCAAATAAATCGCCTTTCACTGCACTGAATTTACTTTGCTGTTGTAGATTAAGACCTGATGGAGTGTAACCTATACTCTTGTGGGGTACACAGCACGTAGCTATTCAGAATTTGCAATCTGCATAAAGTTAATTGGATCCACCCCTGAATAATTGGTTCAGCAGCTGTTTTTACTTCGTTGGTGTTAGAGATTTATCACTGTGTTAAGTCTATACCAGAATGTGACACAAGCATTACTTGCACTCAAGAGCAACTTAACACCTATTGGATTCAGATTTTTTTGTATGACAGTAAGTAAGAATTAAACAGTAGTTACCATCAGCTGGAAAATTATCCCATGTTTGTTTATAAGAGATTTCTGACACCTCAAAGCCTTTTTTGAATCGTTGTATGTATGTGGACTTAGAGGTAGCAATTTCTGTGTGAATCCACCAACGAATTGCGGACAGATAAGCAAACCAGTTGTCCTGAATTCAGGGGCTACTTGGAGGCAGAGTTCAATTGCGTGTATTTTCCAAATGGAATCCCAGTTTATACTTGAAAACAACAACAACTTGCATTTATATAGCGCCCTTCACGCAGGGTAGCTTCCTAAAGCACTTAACAGTGGCAGAGTCTGACCCCGCGCCAAGGGGGAAGGGGAGGGGGGGATGTTCGACCATAAGCATGATGAAAAAGGAAGGTATTTAGGCAGGAATTGAAGGTGGGGTGGGAGGGGGCAAGGCAGGGGAGATTGACTGAGAGAGTTCCAGAGTGTCGGGGTATAGTGGCTGAAGGCACAGCCACCGATGGTGGAGCGGAGTGGACGAGGGATAAACAGGAAGCCGGAGCCAGTCGAGCAGGCAACGGATGGTGGAGTGGGGGGTAAGCAGGTCGGAGGTGGGGAAGTGCGAGGGCATGAAGGGATTTGAAAACGAGTGAGAGGATCTTGAAATTGATCCGTTCAGTAATTGGGAGCCAGTGGAGTCTGGCAAGGACTTGAAAATGCCTTGACTGTGGGCAGTTCATATTTAAATATACTGTGGAATCGGACGATCCATTGTACCAGAAAATAATTAATAACGAGACAAACACTGTGAATTTTACTCTATTGAAAACTTATTAGACATTTTTCAAATTAACATTTCTTATTACAAATGTATAAGAATATCCCTAAATAATTTTCATTTTATTTAATGCAATAATCCTTGCATTTGACACCTTGTCACAACATTGAAACACCTCAAAGAGCTACACCGGATTTTACCATCAAAGGTAGTGACTGTATTTGTCACAAAAACAAAGTATACAAATGTACAAAACATGGTCTTCAGATCAACTTTCAGAAAGGAAACTTTCCGTTTTGAGCAATTTTTTTTGATACTCTTATATGAAAGTCAAGTTAAATGTGTGCAATTCTCTGAATGCTGTTAAACCATCTTGTCACCTACTGCCTGAATAACAACCCATCTGCAAAGGATTGCTCCATTGTAATGCAATATAGCTGACAATGCTATTAACACTGATGTTTTGACAATTGCTCTGTATTTAGAATGTGTTTTCTGATATTTTTGTTTGGTCTTGATACTGCCACTCGCTTACGACACGTTCATTGTTCTGGTCCACTACTTTCTCCATAAACCTCGCTGTGGACTTTAATTATTCATCTGATTTTATTTTGCCAATGATCGGATATTGAAGCACAAAGTTAAACCTGACCCTCAGTCTAGTAACCTTGTTCTATTTTACGTGGTCTTCTATAACGAATGCTGGACAGAAAGACTGCAAAAGAAAACCTATCTGGTGCATTGAATCTTAAATATTTGCTAAGCAGCTATGATCTACCTGCCATTTCAGAGTTGTAAATGAAGGTTTGTGCATTGCAGAAATCAGCCATCCATTGCATTGTTTACTTTACATAGATAAGGCAAGAGTCAGTCCCTGTTATTGTAAATATACATGGCAAACTTGGTTCTGCCTCACTGGGAGTTCACATGTATTTTTAACTCCCTTCAATTGTTAATGTATTCCTCAAATGAGATGCATCACCTTGAAGAATGACTTTTTGCCCCATGGGAATGAGCCAAACAAGTATTTCATTCACTGTGATAATCAGTTCTACCTCCAGCAATATATGAAACCTAAATTTAATAGGCACCAGTGATTAGGTTTTAAGATGTTGAATCATTGCTGTCCGTTGCAGGAAAAATAAAGTACTGAGGCCTTTATTCTCCAGGCCTCACTCACAAGAAAATCACAGCCTTTCTGATTGTCTGTCAGCCTTGACTTTTGCTTTTAATCTGGAAATCAATTGGAAAGAAATAAAAATATAATAATAATCCTTGCATTCGATATTGCGTCAGGATGACGTCTCAAAACATTTCACAGGACTGTATTTTGTGGATGAATGTACCAATGAAAATATTAATATACTGTGTATATATAATATATATGAGCAAAGAAATGTTCAGGTATAATCCCATAATAATTCATTTGGAAAATTATTTTTAGAGCAGTAGATGAAGTGACAAGCTATTGAATATTGCAATTTGTTTTTTCTCCCCAATTGTTAAACGGATGAATAAACAATTCTGTTTAGTTGGGGGGAGGGGGGGAAATACTGACAAGCATAAGGAAAGTAACAAATTACCTTTCTAATCACTGATGCAGCATGTGGACAGTAAATTATATGGTGGTTCCACATTCCCAAAGTAGGGTTAGATGAAGAAAGATGCTTCTGAAAGATGCAAGCAAAAATTACAAACAATATGTTACATGATTCGCTTGGATAGAATCATGGGATTTCTGCTCACTGCTGACTTGGATTTGACTCCCAGGCCATATCTATTTGCTGTGTTGAAGATCCGGTTTCTAATGCACTAGATACACTCATTCCTACGACTTCCAAACACTGACATTTCAACCATAAATACGATGAGAGCTAAAACCTTGAAATAGAACGAAGGAATGGTCAACATTGCAACTATGTATTTAGCAAATGTAGTAGGTAGCAATTGAGGGATATGAGTTCCAAAGAGCTGTGAAGGTTATTTCTATGTTTTTTTTATTACAAGATGGCTGGTATTTCATCTGGGACCAGCCAATTGGATCGAAATGGTATTTTCCAATCTGACATGTTCTTATTAATGAAAATTGTTGGTTTAATCATTTAGGATTATTATTATTTGTGGGAAAATATGATTTTACAGAAGATAGCATAACAGATTTTAATTGTTTGGAGAGAGTGTCGTTGACTGATAAAATTCACTTGTTTTAGCAAAAGTAGAATTTGGAAGAAATAAGTAGTATGTTAAATTAAAAAGTTATTTTTTCTTTTCTGCAACACTATTGCACTATTATGGAGTCCTGTAGCTCAGTGGTCAGAGCACTCGCTTTGCAAGCGAGAGACCTGAGTTCAATTCCAGGCAGGGCGAAACCTTGGGCAAGTTTCCTTACTCCACACGCCTAATAATAATCCCTCCAAAACAAAACAATAATAAATTGGTCATTTTCAATCTACGACTGTTTGTGGGACACTGCTGTGCGCAATTGGCTGCCGCGTTCGCCCACAAATATACAGTCAATTCACTTTACAGTATATTCTGTGAAGCGCTTTGAGACGTCTAGAAGACGTGAAAAGCGCTATATCAAATGCAAGGATTATTATTATTATTACTATATTATTATCATTTTATTTTTTGGGACATTGCTGTGCGTAAACTAGCTGCCAGGTTTTGCCCACTACACACAGTCCATTTTACAGTGGACTTCTGTGAAGCACTTTGAAATGTCTCGATGACATGATACAAGGATTATTATTATCAAATGCAAGGATTATTAATGTACAATACCCATAGAGATAAAAGGGACATTGGCTTTTTAACCATTCTGCCCCTGCTCTCTGGAACTTCATTCTGGAATCCCTCTGACTCACTCCCTCACTCCCTTCATTCGCCTACCAAAGTAGTTACTACACTTCAGTGTAACTACACTACACTTTGAGACGAATCAACAATGTGAGAAGCTGTTGTATCAAATAAAAGAATTATTACACGCCAACCAAAATGCAAATAGTCTTCTCTAGTTCTGCACAATCCTTTGTATGTTTTTGTTGAATAAAAACATCTAAGGGTTTTGTTTCGTGTTGTGATCTCCCTACCAGTTGTAAAAAACATAGTAAATCCTGAGAACCAACAACTGAACAAAACCTTTTCCTCTTCTCTTGCCTTCATGATTGAAACACCATCTGCTGCGTTGACAGGCTCGATCTCCTCAGTGAGCAGCACTGCAAGCAATCACATCACAAGACGCCAGGCACGGATTTTGATGCAGGCCAGCCAGCCACCATAACAGTAAGTACATTTCATCTGAATGAAAGTTCCCAAATGCCTTGTGTGATATCAACATAACACACAGTTGAGATTATGGGTTACAGGAATGAACTGCTTTCTAATTCAGAGCTGGTGAGTTATTAAACATGATAGTTTAGTGGTTTAATAATGCAATACATCTTGCATTTACACAGTACCTTTCATGTCCGTTTGGATGTCACAACGCGCTTGACATTGCCAAGCTTGGGGGTGGGGGTGCAGAGAGGAAAGATGACTGAAAGCCTAGTCAAAGAGATATATTTTCAAGGCTGGCCTTGAACAAGGAGAGGGAGGTGCAAGTCGGAGGGACTCCACAATGGAGTTCTTGAGAGCAGGGTCAGGAAAGCCAATACCGCTATGGTTATAATACACTACTTATTTCTTCCAAATTCCACTTTTGACAAAACAAGTGAGTTTAGTCAAAGTTGGTGACATTCTCTCCAAACATTTCCAATTTCTCAAATTGTTTTGTTGCCCAGTATACAACCTGGATGTGAAGGCAAATTAAACAGTCAATGTCCCTCTTTCTTGTGCGTTTGCACATCCATGTCATTTCAACTGATTCAGGACATTTTTTTAAAAAAAGCACAAAACCATGGTTATTTTCACATATTAAATGTTGCATTTTTTACTGAAGGTCCAGATTTCAATCAGTTTTCCGTCCAATCACCTCGTAAGAGCTCTCTATAATTAATTATGAAGATTAATGTGATTCCCCAGACCTTAGCCATACATTTCAATAACTCCACATGTGCATTGTAATTCCAGCTGATTGTAAATTATGTTACCTGTCTGTTCCTTGAGTTTTGATTACGAGTAAATGAGTCTGAAACGTCTGTAGCACTGACGTAAAAGTCAAAACTACAGCTGTGCAAATTACCTTCACGTCCTAATTTAACCCAGGTTACAATGCAACAAAGTTGAATTTTCCTGCTGGATTGTCAGACGGCTTTATTTTTCACTCTCGCAATCGGCAGGATAAAAAATAGTCCCAATATCTGGAAAATGATTTAATCAACCCATAAATTTACATCATGGTAATCGTTGCATTTGATATCGTGCCTGATCACATCGGTGAAAGGTCTTGTAATGCTTCACTAGTTTTACTGTAAAGTGTAGTGATTGTATTTGTCGGCAAATGCAACAATACAGGGTATTATTATCCTATGAAACAGCCATGAAGTCAGCCATTAATTTTACTTGGGGGATTGTTGGCCAGGGCACAAAAAACTCCCTTCACTTTTCTAGTGATGTCAGGAGATCTTTAATGTCCACCTGAACAGGTAGATGTCAGTTTAAATGTCTCATCTGAAGGATGGCACCTTTGACAATGTAGCATTTCCCCAGCGCTATTTTGCAGTGGTCACCCAGTGTTAATGTGTGTTTAAGTCCCATCAACAAGCCAGGCTGGCAAGTCAACCTTGGTCCCATTTCTGATCACTCTCTGGCGATCTCTATGAAAAGGTAGGTGTGTTTGTGTGTGTGTATGTGGACATTTGGTGAGGATTGGGTTCAGCTGTGGCATTCAGATGGCCTGTTAATACACAGGCTGGAATGTGTGTTTATGAATCTCTGAGAAGGCAATTCACAAAAGCCAACAAAAGTGTTCCAGAGCGAATAAACACAGCACTCATTAATGCTCATTTAACAGGAGTCAACAAGAATACCAGGAGTCTATTAGTCGAAAGTGGCTGATACAGATTCCCTGGTCATGTTATGTGGTTTGAGGAGCAGCAGTTACATAGCAGCAGTCTTTATTTCACGATGGACCAGTGGGAGGCTAGTAATGACACCAAATTTCTCCTTTTAAGTTACAAACTACCCATCTTCACCTATTCTCCATATAAGAAGAAATTCCTTGACAGGATAACACTCTGCTGGTGTTAATATATGCACTCTCACACCTCTCTAAGACATAATGTGCCAATTTAACCATTTTAGTACCCTGCAGTACCACAATGCAGTGAGCAAAATAGACTCCAGGCTGTATTAACATTTTTTCACAGGATCGTCAGGTAGAGCATCTGAACAGATTGGTTAGACCTAGACAGGCGGGTGAAGCATAATGAATTCTGTCATAGCTTCCCTCTTGAATTGCTGCCATCATCTCCAAAAAGAAGCTGAGATATTTTCAGACTCTGCTTCAGACCATTCCCAGTTAACAGAGGGGGTGAATTTGTGATACAAGAGGAAAGGGGAGATGCAGAGCCATTTTCAAAAGCCACTACAGTACAAAAAGTAGCTAAATTTGAAGCATACATTTTCACACTTTGTTGGCTTCTCATCCTTTAGGAAATATTTCAATCTTAAACCGCAATACGGGCTCTAAATGTTCTGTAGTATCCCGACAAAAGGGGAAGAGAACGTAAGTGTTATGCTCCATTCTCTTGCATCTGCTGTCATTTTGGACTGTAACTGTAACTCTTGAACACAAAGTTCTATGGGGAAGAGCCATTGCAACAGCCTTAAAGGATAGAAGATGTGAAATGTCTTAGTCTTGGGTGTGTCTTCACCTGGGGGAAAGATTTCTTAGGAAATTGGGTAAGCATTTTTGTGAGGGCTTCTCACCAAAAGGAGCTTTTACAGTAAAAAAGGAAAGAATATCATGAAGCCTTAATTGACTAAAGCAACCAGTCTTTTCTAAGGCCTAATGTCAACAGTGAAGACCTTTGGTAATACCTGCGCATTAACATTCTTGACCATTTCTATTAAAGGACAATAAACTGTTGCACCTGTGAATACTAATGCTGAGGCTATGAAAACATTCAAGCTGTGCATACGTATCTTTGTAACATCATCTTGTTGCACTTAACATCATGTTGACATTCCTCTCAACTATCTATATTTAGCTCTCCATACCTTCCCTCTTTCTCCCAGGGAACAGTGTAGCAGTTATATGCTGTACCGGATGAACTCCTCCCCAGTCTGTAGTTCATCAGTTTTCCATATGACCATATCTTTGGCATCCAGTTTCTCCTTTGATCCTTTGGACCACCTGCAGACATCATTAAATCACTCCTGGCATCCGTCTCTTATCCTCTTGACCTGCGAGAATGCAATGGGTGATTGGCTCGCAGCTCTTCTTACTCAAAACTGGGATGGGAAGTGTTATGTCGATTGCCAGGACTACATTTGTGTATTTCAGCACCTCATCAATAAGGTGGTTGGTCCATACCTACATAGCACATCTGCTTCTCAGGCTGCCTCCCTCTCAATAGTGTTGTTCATTCCCTCTGCCATTATTGCCTTGCTTTCTGTGAAACAGAGTCCTTAGTGAATACTTAGTGTTTGGTGAGGTATGTTTGTTATTTGCTTTGTTGTATGTTTAACTAACGTTTTGTACAAGGTCTTCTTTTGAACAGCTGTGTTGTAAGCGAGAATGGAATAATACTCCATCCTGTGTGAAGGGTGCTATATACCTTTAAGGTGTTGTTGAAAGGGACCTGATGCTTATGTTGGGTTAACTTAAGGAAGAATTGTGCTTAGGACAATATGTTAATACATATTTAATGTTATGCAGCAGGAGGGGTGCTTAGGAATTTGATGTACCCACTTCCGCAAAAATGTATATGGGGAGCTGAACTGAGGTTGAGCATTGGGGTGGGAAATCCGGGAGGTGGAACTGAACCAGTATAGAGACTTACTTGATTGCTGTTTAAACCTCTCTGTCATGTGAGCTTAGGTCCTGTCAGATTTTGTACATGTACAGTGTGAATTTCTCCCAAGACTGTTATATTGGTATCAATGGAACATTTGTCACAAGTGCTATATGGTAGAGATCGCCTTTCTTACATTCTGGAGTAATGTTCCAGGACCATTTGGTCAACCTCTGACAAGAACTCAAGAGGACCCAGAACTGACTAATTTGTGGCCAAACATCCATGTGATGTGAAGTTTTTACTCGAATGAACTAGCATTATCCTATGGTTGATTCCAACGCAGTAGAAAATATTGTCATTATCCAGCACTGTTGTGTGACTCAGGTGGCAGATATTTTTGTCAAATGAGTATATTCTAGTTTCTTGGCTCAATAACAAGGAAAGTACAAATAGCAGGCTTTGAAAATATGCAGATTTGGCTCCAATATTTCAATTGAGGGCAGCATTTGCTTGTACAACTTTATGTTTAAGAAAAATGTGTCTTCATCTCTCAGCTTGGTGAGTCACAACTGACCCCTTTGCTGGAGTCTTCATGGGCAGCTTTGGGAAAAAAATTTGATGTCTTAAAACTGTTTTACTGCAGTAAAGGGAACATTTGACCATTAAGGTTTTTGTCTGTGATGAAATCAGTGTTGGCATGTTCTATAAACAAATAATGAGGCCCATGCTACCCAGTCGCACTCTGTGATTTGTGCCTCACACACACAGTCTGTGTTTTGACTGAGCAACCTTAGCTCCACAGCCTACTCATTGCACTCAGAGAAGTGAAGAGTACGCTGTGTTTGCATGCCCACCGGACCCCCAAAACCCAAGCAACCCACACATGCACAGTGCAAATAGTGGAAACTGAATTCTCATCAAGAGCCAGCCACATGTAAGCTCAACTTTAGAATCACACCATAACCATTCTTCATCCACTGTGTCAGTAGGCAATTCAACTGTGGACAATACTACACCTCAGTACCACATCTTATTTCTTTCTCCAACATCTACACACAGGCCCTTCCCAACAACACTGACGAGGAGCGGGAGCCCCACTGATTTCTCTTCCTCCTAGATCTCATAACACCCCATTGATCGCTCAGAGCAAGGGTCGGATCCAGCCTGGAACTGCCTGTGTGGCCCACTTCTGTACCCCACAGCACGCTTAACCGACTCAGTAGCTCTTTCCAGCAAAAATGTCTACAGTGTTTCAGCATCATTATAAATCTGTAACTTCACCAGATGCCCGGTGAATATAACCTTCCAGCAGCAGTTTACTGAACAATGGTTGAAAGCCTCAAAATGTGAGTGAATAGAGGCCTAAGTCTATTAATCATAAATTAACAAGTACAATGCAAATCTCTTTACAGAAACCACACCAAACTTACAGCACCTTTTGTGTACAGTAGAACTGATAATTTATTTCCTTCCCCTGCTTCATTTGATTAGTAACTAAATCCATTGTATTTACAATGAATTTTGTAAAATTGGACATGACACAGTCCAGTAACCCATCATGTTTCAATTTTCTTTGAGGAATCGCTGCAAACTACAGCTGCACAATGTTGTGTGGGTGATCTGAAAAAGTTGTTTGTAAAAGAAACGCAGCATAGTTCAAAACAAATTGCGCCACAGCGTGTTCCAGTGGGGATTCGGAGTTTGGTTTGATCAGAGTTAATCAAAGTTGAACTTATTTCAAGAAACTGGGCTTAGAAACACACTCGAGTGAGAAAACAAGGAGTGTAAATATCTCAAGCATTTTATTGTTGGAGGTGCCACCCTTTGAATGAAATATGGTAATAATAATATAATCTTGCATTTTATATTGCACCGTATCACATCTTAGAGATGTCTCAACGCGCTTCACAGAATATACTGTAAAGTGAATTGACTGTATATTTTGTGGGTGAAATTGAGCACAGTAGTCTCCCATAAAAATGTTCGACCAACACCTGTCCAGATGAGCGTTTAAATCCTATGGCACTATTTGAAAAGAGAAAGGAGTTCCAATTATCAAAATAAACAATTTGTCATTCTCTTCATTATTAAAAAAAACTTGCATTTTATATAGAACCTATACTACTGAGGATGTCTCAATGTAGTTCACAGCATTTCTGTAAGGTGTGATGACTGTTTATATGTAGACAAATGCAGCAACAGTTTGTACACACCAAAGTTCCACAAACAGCAAGGAAGAGAATATACAATTTCATTGGCTAGGACACTGGGAGAAACTTCACTCCTCTGTTTGAATAGCCCCATGCAATCTTTAACATCCACCTGACCAGGTGAAGCTTAATCGTCTGACACAGAGGTGAGAGTGCAACTGAGTGAGCCAGGCTGGCATCTAAGGCAGGCTAATGTCATGAGCAGTTTGCCCTATTGGACAGTAGAAGCTTCCAGATTCAACACTGTAGGATTGTTTGAATAAACATTTTATAGTGACCACTTCACCAATAAGCATGTGAAGTCTCAGCCTCTCTCTTTTCCCTGGTTGACGCCCAAACCACAGACAAAACCTTTTGAATATTTCCTGTTGGGTTTACTGCTGACTTTGTTTTATCAGAAAAATATAATCTTGCAGAATTTAGCCTGGCAACCACTGGCAGCTCTACAATAAGATTTTTGTAACGTTTTAACGGAGAAAACTTCATGAGGTGAAATGTGGATCATTATTTTGAAATCATGCACCAAATTATTGTAAGGATCACAGAAATAGTAAATGTCACATGTGCTTTAAAGGGTTACAGAGGTTCAATACTAAAATGTTTCTTTTCATTTCAACGCTTAATTTGCACTTAGTAATTTTGCATGAAAGAGTGTTCAGCAAACCTTTTCTCATTTGTTTATAAATCTGTGAAGCGTTGACTCACTACTGTTAAAAATTATCATTACGTCCCTTCCTTGTGACATTATTCTGAAAACAGCACTTGGCTCTCCCTTACGTTTTTTTTAAAGAAAAGGGAAATGTGTTAAGCTTAATAAAACATAAATATTGCATTTGAGATGGAGCCTTTCATGGCAGGAGGAAATCTCAAAGTGCTTCATAGGATTTTCTTGTACAGTGTAGTGACTGTACTTTGTAGGTAAACACTGCAGCCAATTTGTGCACAGGAATGTCTCACAACAGCCATGAGGTGAATGATTCTTTTTATCTGAAGCATTGTTGGCCAGGACTATTGTTGAATCGTGCTACAAGATCTTTGATGTCCACTTGAACAGGCAGACAGGACCTCAGTTTAATGTCTTATCCAAAGGATGGCACCTCCAGCAATCACTTGTCTGCTGATGGCCAACTGCCTGTTTGCTCTGGTCTCTGTGAGTGGGAAGGTGAAGTTCCTAGATCACCCCTACAATTGTTTTTGTTCACTGAACATCGCTAAGATTCACAGCCCCTGTGTAAATCCACTTCATTTCATTACTCGTTTCAGTAATAAAATGGATGTCTTGGGTCCCACAGCACGCAATGGACTTCCCATTTGAATTATGAGTGCAATGTGATAGTATTTGCCCATAAATCATAGCAAGGAAATGACATGGAAACCCAGAAAGCTAACAGGAATGAACTAGACTGGAAACAACTAAAGTTTTAAAAGAAAGTCCTACAATACTCTGACTCATTGCCCTCAGTCATTTTCTTTGCCAGGTGACTTGAATTTGTTGACTTAATCTTGGGCAGATAAATGTAGCAATGCAGATACTTTGTAAAACTGTATTCCTGCAACTGGTTGACGACCAGTGTGATGGGATCGGCAGGCACAGGGGCTTTCTCAATGTGGCTGCTTCACTTGGACTTGGCCACTGGATTCCAAAAGAGCGTTCATACAAAGGAACTCCTGGGCTTCAACAAGTTTAGGTTGGAGACACCAACATCCGTGGATGTGGTGGAAACATTGGAAGTTGTTACTTGGTAATCTGCAAGCTTGTACATGGTAAAGTAACAAGATCACAAGATTGGTTTGGATGAAGAAGGTAATTTACCCAACTTATCTGATTCATCCAGAATACTGCCTCACTGTCCTCTACGCTATGCTGATATTTTTTTCTAGACAAGTCAAATCTCACTTTCCCGCTCAGTCCCCATTCCCTTTCTGGACTACCTTCTCCCTCTCTGATCTACCTACTATGTGGTCCCCTAACTAATATTACATGAATCCTATCAGCTAAGCTCACTCACAGTTCCTTTACACTGAACCTTTGACAACCTTTAGCTATCACTCAATGTCAGAGCAGGAATCAGCACCTGTGCAAAGATCAAACTGATCTGCACTGTATGAGATCTTTAATCCATTAGCCCTTTAACGATCTATTTGCCTGGTTAACGTATTGACATTGTCCAATTCCACTCCACTTTTACACATTATGAAACTTGCACGGGTTGCTTTTAACTCTTACAAACCCCCTGCTAAGCATAACAAAAAAATGAGCAAGCCCCACCTCATCATCTGAAATGCACTGAGACACATAAATTGTGGCACTTGCAAAACCAGTCTCATACTTGAAGGGCCAACGGTCATATAAGATAATATAAGTGCATGAAAATAATGGTTTCTCACGGGGTTTAGATCCCCCTTCAAAGATGAAGCTCAGTGCTGAAATTCAAAAAGTCTGAGTTCTTCCTCCTGGGTGTACATTCGTTTGTTATAATTCTTCTTTCTTCATTGCGTATTGAGCTGTATTCTTATATTTCAGACTAATACAGATCAACAAGCAATCCAATTAAAAGTTTGCTTTATAACTGAGGACAGAATGGATACAAAAGAGCATTGAATGTTAACAGTTGACAAGGAAACTGAATGAAACATGCTGGGGAAGCGTTCCCTTGGATAAAGCTGATGAGCACTTCCTAAGATGTGTGTCATTACATTCTGACACATGAAGGATGCAAGAGAAATCCTCGGAGTTGATGCCATGCCCTCGGCATAAGAAGAAGGCCAGTGTTAATGGTACTTTGTGTAGGACTGCATATTGTGATAATGAAGCGCACAGCAAGTCATGTCTACATGGTCCCTATTGACTGGAATGCTCAGTCTATTGTGCAGGTGTTCTCATGCACCTCTCTGAAATACAAATTCAGAAAAGGCTAGGGAATATCTGATTCCATTTATTGAACTAACATGACTGGCGTGTACAATGGATTTTATGGGGCTTCTTGCTATTAAAAGAAGATGCATAATGTTTGCAATTTGGAAGATGGAGGGAGGTTTAATTGTAGTCAGTTTTGAAAGCCCATAATAATCTTCGAATTTGTTATCATGCTTTTTATGCCGAGAAGATGTCCCAAAGTGCTTCACAGGTCTTGGTCCTGCAAAGTGGAGTTACTGTGTACTCTGTGGGTGAACAAACAGCCAATTTGCGCACAGCAATATACCACAAACAATATGAAGTGTGTGACCAACTTTATTTGGTTGATATTTGGCCAGAACACTTGGAGAGAGAAACTCCCTTTTCTTTTCGAATAGTGTAATAGTGTCTCTCCTCTCACCTCAATCTCCACAGCGCTGTCCTTAACTGTTCAGATCATACCTCTCATACCGCCTGCACGTCATCTCTTCAAATGTCTTCTCCTCCAGCCCCCGGACTGTCTTGTGCAGCGTTCCTCAGGGCTCTGTCCTTGATCCCCTCCTCTTCAATATCTATATGCTCCATCTTGGTGACATCATCTGCAGACATGGGGTCAACTTCCATATGTATGTGGATGACACCCAACTCTATCTCTCCGCCTCCACTCTTGACTCCAGGACCACTGTTGTCCTGACAAAATGTCTGTCAAGTCCTGGATGAGAGCTGACTTTCTTCAGTTGAACGTCAACAAGACCGAGGCTCTCCTGGTTGGCTCCCATCAGCGCCTTCTCACCTCAGGCACTGACAGCATCACCATCCATGGTTGCACACTCCACCTTACTAAGCTAGTCCAGAACCTTGGACCCCCACATCTGCACAATGACCTTCTCTGCCTTTCCCCACCCCCGCAACATCGCCCGGTTCTGCGACTGTCTCACACCACAGGCCGCCGAAACCCTCATACATGCCTTCATTACATCAAGGCTTGACTATGCAACTCATTGCTTGTTGGCCTCCCCAACTCCTCCTTCCACAGGCTGCAGATCATCCAGAACTCTGCAGACCATGTCCTCTCCCACACTAGGCTCGTGATCCTCATCCCCATCCTTGCCCAAATCCACTGGCTTCCCACCACACAGAGGATACAGTTCAAGATCCTAGTCCACACCTTCCAAGCCCTCCATGGTCTTGCTCTCACCTACCTCTCTGACCTCCAAACCCCCTACCACCCTGTTCACTCCCTCCGCTCAGTGGGCTCCGGCTTGCTTCATGTCCCCCGCCTTGCTCGCCCCACTGTTGGCAGGCAGGCCTTCCGCCACTCTGCACCCACCCTCTGGAAATCCATCCCGCAGTTGCTCCGTCTCGCCCCCTCAAGACCCATCTCAAGTCCCTCCTCTTCGACCGTGCTTTCAATTTTGCTGCTCCCCTGCCCCCCACCCCCTCCCCCTGCCCTCCACCCTCCCCCATCTCAACCACCAGCTCAAGTCCATAACTCTGTCTGTCCAGCATCTTGGGACGTCCTTCCACCGTGAAAGGCGCTATACAAATGTAATTTTGTTGTTGTTAACGTCCACTTGAGCAGGCAGATTGGACCTCGATTTAATGTCTCAGCCAAAGGATAATAATAATAATGTTAATACTTGCATTTGATATAGTGCTTCATCACATCATCAAAATGTCTCAAAGTGCTTCACAAGATATACCGTAAAGTGGATTGACTCTATAGTTTATGGGCAGTTTACGCAGAGCAATATTCCACAATCAGCCAAGGAGTGAGTGACCATTTTACTTGGTGTATTTGTTGACCAGGACAACCAGAGAAACTCCCTTCTCTTTTCAAATATTGCCGTGGGATCTTTAACATCCACCTGAACAGGCAAATGGGACCTTGATTTAACATCTCATCTGAAGGATGAGACCTCCAACAATGCAACACTCCCCAGTACTTGATTGCATTGGAATGTCATCTTAAAATATGTGAATCTAAGTCCCAACATGGGGCTTGAACCCACAACCTTCTCACTCCGAGGCGGTAGTGCTACCACTGAGCTAGCCTGACAATCAGTAGGAGGTAAGAAAGGTTGGAGTTCAGGGTAAAAGGCTAAAGCATAACAGATTTTTAAAAAAAGCTGAAAGATCAAAGGAAGACTCTAATGGCAAGACAAGGCAATCAGATAAGGAGGTTCACGGGAAAGAGCATAACGAAAGGTTTATACATGAATATCAGAAGAATTCTAAATAAAATTATGAAATTACAGGAGTTGATGGGAGCTGACGTTTTATGATGTTGTAGAAACACAGAATCAAACATAAATCTAAAACAATGTAACTTGTACGGGTACTGGAAACTCAGAAAAAAATATGAGATGAATTCACTTTATTATATGTAAGGCACACACACGGGGTTAAGGTAATTGAGATCAAGATTAGGCTGAGGACTCTAGTTTGGTATGTTTAATGAGCGAAAGGGCCAGGATAACACACTAAGGGTATCTCTCTTTGGAGATAACACCTTTCTCCTTTTCAAATAGTATCTGACAATGTTAGCACTCCTGCCTCTGAGTCAGAAAGTTGTGGTTTCAAGCCCAAAATTGGGGCTTGGATGCATATAGTCTAAGACGACACTCCAATGCAGTGCTGGGGGTATGTTGCATTGTCAAAAGTGCTGTCCTTTGCATGAGATGTTAAACTGAGGTAATTATCTCTTCAAAAAACTAATAATAATAAAAAAAGTGGTAACTCAATCCTCTACTGTTTGTGGGACA
The DNA here is from genome assembly GCF_018977255.1 of Callorhinchus milii. Classification (NCBI taxonomy): domain Eukaryota; kingdom Metazoa; phylum Chordata; class Chondrichthyes; order Chimaeriformes; family Callorhinchidae; genus Callorhinchus; species Callorhinchus milii. The sequence continues at coordinate 111,989,488 of NW_024704743.1, read as the reverse complement.
CTGCCATGCACAATTGGCTGCCATGTTTCGCCCACAAAATATATAGTCACTACACTTTACAGTGTATCTTGTGAAGTACTTTGAGACGTCTCGAAGACATTATAAGATGCTATATCAAATGTAAGGATTATTATAATTGGATACTCAGTCACTCTTCAGGGAGCGTAAGAAGATAATATGCCAAGCAATATTGATCACGGTACAGTAACATTCAACATGAATTGGGAAAGCAAGCAAACCGTGCTGAAACCTGTTTTGTGACTTTAGATGAACAAACTTCAGGGGTTTGAGGGCTGATAACAGTCTTTAAGGATAAATCTGTTAAGAATAAGTGGATATCCTTTAAAAACAGGCAGCATGCAGGGCACATGCAACAAGGAAAAACTAAACAAATGGGTTCTAAAATGGATCAACGGAAAGGGATATTAAAAAAATAAAAGGAAATTTGCAAGGAGAAGCCGAGCTACTTAGCCAACGCAAGAATATACCAACAGAGATCAAAAAAAATTTGAGATCTAAGAGAGAGTTTGACGAGCACAAAGCAACAGGCGCAAAACCAATGTCAAAACAACTTTTAATATTACAGCAACACCAGGGTAGTCAGGGAGGAAGTTGGAGCCCAAAGAGACCTAAAGAGTTTTGAAAAGGTGAATGAAGAGGATACAATAAAATATTAAATAACTACAATTTTTAGCTTTTTTTTAAAACAAAACAACATCCAGTGCACATAGAATGTGATCTGGGACTGTAACATTAGCAAGACAGAAGTACTAGATATAGCATGAAGGGACATAAAACCAATAAATTCCCCCAGGACAGAAATTTACCCTGGGGTACTTGGACACAGGAAGGAGATTTATGATGTAGACTTACCTTGTAGATGTACCTAATAGACTTTTTAAAAAAAGCCTTTGCTACAATATTATGTGAGAGACAAAGTGACATGAGTGACTATCAGCCTGGCTCAGCTGATCGGTCTCTCGCCTCTGAATCAGAAGGTGGTGGGTTCAAGCCCCATATCAGGACTTGTAAATAACATTGCTGACACTCTAATGGAGATCCGGGGAGTGCTGCATTGTCAGTGATGCTGTCCTCAGATGAAATGTTAAATCAAGGTCCTGTCTGTTCAGATGGAGGTTAAAGATTCCATGGCACTATTTGAAAAGAGAAGGGCGATTCTCCCGGTCAACAAGTCCCTGAGTAAAATTGGTCATTCATTTCTTGGCTGTTTCTTTCATTTCTCTCCTCCTTCCAAATCCTATCCCATTCTTTGAGTTCACATGGATTATTTTTACTTTCGATATGCTATATCTTGCATTTATCAGCATTGATCTTAATTTGACAATACCTGCATTTATCAACGTTGATGTTAATTTGACAATACCTTGTAATTTATCAAAATTGATCTTAATTTGACGATAATCAACCTTAGCTTTGTGCAAATTGGCTGCTGCATTCGCCCACAAAACACACAGCCACTGCACGTCACAGTATATCCTGTGAAGATCTTTGAGATGTCCTCCCAATGTGAAAGCCAATTAGTAACTAAAAGAAGGATGCAGAGAGTAATTATAAGGACAGGTATATTGCAATGCGGGTAATGGTGTTGAGACAGGAACTTCAAAGAATCTTGCTTGGACCCTTTAGTTCCTATTATACACAAATGACTTGGATTCATAGTGTAAGGCATTTGGCCGATTACATGACTTTTTTTTGTGTGGGTGTGGCCACTGTGGAATCAAAGCAGGGAGGCTAGACCTAACAAAGGGAGCTCAATGAGAAACACATTTGAGGTTGATTATTGTCAAATTAAGATCAGTGTTGATAAATGCAAGGTATTGTCAAATTAAGATCAATTTTGATAAATGCAGGTAATGTATCGTCAAATTAAGATCAATGCTGATAAATGCAAGGTATTATCAAATTAAGATCAACGCTGACAAATGCAAGGTACAGCATATCAGAAGTAAAAATAGGAGGCAAGTGTAGTCAAAGGATGGGACAGAATTTGGCTGGGGAAGAAAAATAAAAAAAACCTATGGTGTTTATTGACCATGTCAACACAATGTTAGGCAGCAATAAAACAACCATCAGGATAATGTGCTACATTGGTAAATCAGTTGAGTGTAGGTGATCCCCAAACCTCATCCTTAAATGGTACATTGTTCTAGGCCACATCTGAAATATTAAGTAAAGTTCTGGTCACCTTGTTTAAGCACTACCCGGATCCCAGAGGTGGTGCAGAGTAGAGCAATGTTATTTTTTTGAGGAATGAGCTATGAGGAATAATTACATAAACCAGGGCTCTTCAGTTTCAAAGAGACATCTTATTGAGGCATGCAAGGTGCTTTACGGGTAGGAAAAATTTGCCCGAAACATCACTTTTCACATAAACAAGAACTGCAGAACAGGTGCAGTGCTGCAAAGAACAAGGTTAGGACACACTGCACAAGACCAGAAGATTGGTTTGGATGAAGAGGCCCATCCGATCTCATCCTTTCAGAACACACACCTTACTATTCCCCCCAAAGAGAATAATTAACATCAGTAAGAGGGATACCTGGTTGGATGGTTAAAGCCAGGATTTTAGAGGAAAAGTTTAATGCTCTAATGGGAAGATGACCATTCTGAAAAAATGAGATCAAGTGGGGATAAGGGCCTTACTCTCTTGTGAAAAGGATTTCAATTGTTTCCTTAGTTTAGAGAACCTAACAAAGTAATGAATGATCTACTGTGGCAGTACATTTATCCAAAATGACTCACATTGTTTAGGATTAGACATCAAAGCAAAATATTTTTTTCAGATGTTTTGTAATTTTGTTACAAACTGCCAGGCAACTCGAGTATTGAAGTGGCTAATGTAATGAAAGAACTGAAGGTTTCAACCCACTCACTCCTTGTCTAAGTTAATGTCGGCTCTCAGCCCAGTTTTCCAACCGTGCCTGTTTTGGTTCTTCTCACTATTATTTGCTTCTCCCCTCCTCAACAACACATGTCTGTCTGTCAGCGGCTGTCCAGGTGATGCAGAAACATGTATTATTTCTTAGCCTCTTGGTTCCCGCCTTTATGAATCAACGTCACCTCTGAACTACAATTCAACTTCTCACAATGACTTTAGAGTGAAACAGTTCTGTAAATTTCTTTCAGAACAAAAGCCACCTTTTTTAACACACCAGTCCCAATCGCCCCCACCCACCCCTGTCATTACACCTGACTTTTAATTCCTCTTTTCGCTTCCATGTCAGGTTTTAAGGCAGGTGATCAGTTTATACTTGCAAACGTGATCAAATCTGAGCATTAAATAATCCGTAAAATATGAACTAGTTTGCATGTTTGATATGCACATCAAAAGCCTAGAAGGCCAAAGAAAGCCTTTGGTTAATTATTGAAGAGTGTCTATAAAGGAAACATGAGTGAGTAGCGTGCATGCTTTCATCCCCCAGTAACCTTTCATTGTCCTCTTCTTTAGACAGCTAAGTCAGTGCATTATAATAAAGGCAGCGAATGGCGACAAAGGCAGCAAGAGCCTAATGAATGATCCTCATTGAAGAGGTATGATCCTCGGAAACATTGTCATGTGGTGTCAGCAAGAAGATGCTGATTGAGCAGACCATCAGCGCAGCCATATTTATAGTTGCAGGAGGAACCTCCCACCCCCCACCCCCACACCAACCCTGTACCGTGGAGAATGAACACTGCAGACTGATGACTTCCAATAAGCCTAGATCTCAAAAACTACTATAAAAGGCCACGAGGGTCAAAAGTAATTCATAACTGTTTAAAAATGGCGCAGACCTCCGGCAGCTGCTGCCATTGTCATGCTGGCATCACTGTTCTCTGTATGCAGATTTGTCATAGGAAAGTGCACTGGCTCTTGCTGTATCACACACAGAGCATCAATCAGATCGTGGAATACATCAGGGTATTTTCATTATGCCTAGTTATTTACTGCATCAGAACAAATTACCAGAGCAGCCGAGCCAGTGTTGTGTGGGCAATGTGATAGGACCAAGCGGGATTCATCTCGGAACTCTTATTGTAAGCAGTGCAGGATAAATCTTACAATCGCAGTCATCAATCTTTTTCTGGTCTTGACTGTGTGCAACTGTAAAGCTTTGTGATCAGGTGGTACCGTTTTGAAATTAACTAGGAACACAACAAATCCTGATAACCAAACGATGAGACCTTTTTGATCTGGTTTATTCCCTGTTTCCGTTTGGATTTTTAAACTAGTCATATTCAAACGGCTTGTCACATTTTATTTTTGCAAGCTGGACAGTCAAAAGATGGGCTAGGTTTATTGCTGTTGTTGTTTTAGCTTAATTAAGTGGTTAACAGTAAATCTCGGAATGCCGAGGAATCTCATTTTTCTCTGTGGTGATAACCGTATGATTTCTGAAACATGTACAACCACAAAGGAAATAACAGGGTGAAAATTACGACCTGGGATATGTTTTTCAACATATTGTTAAAAATTCTGCATAGTCAATAAGAAATAGATTGATTTGCAGGCATAACCCCACTCCACCAACCAATCCCCACAGACATACGCAAACATGCTGAAGTGTATATCAGACTTGCCAACTATCAGCTCAAGGCATTGAACTGTTAGTTGGCAGGTATAACCACCCTCATCCCACCCTCATCTGCCCCCACGCACTGATCACTTGGAGAAATTAGGCAAACCTACAAAAGGTTTTTCCATTAAGCCATTAAAGGCTGACATTCCTCTGGTGCCTAATTTAATATATCGGACTTGCCGGTAATCAGCTTGTGGCATTGACGATTGATACTGTGTTACTTATAAAACAGCAAAAGCAGCATCCCACTGGTCAGCACTGGAACCAATTGTGTGATCTTGGGTGGTTGTTCTGCAAGGCTGAGAGTGGATGGGCTGAAGAGCCTTCTTCTTCGTCTATCCAATCCTCTCATTACTCCAAAGTCTCCTTCCATAAAATTGTGATAGTGTCAGGGGAAGGGGAAATAGTTATACCAGTGGACCAGGTAATACCTTCAGTTATCAAAAGGGGTGGATTTTCAATGACAATTAACACCCCTAATTACACATACATACATATACACGTACACATGCACACATACATACATAAGGTGCAGACATTATTCATTTGATTCAAATGGGGTATGAATTGCCACAGTTAAAAACTGTTTTTCAGATGAAGCCCATCTTTTAGGGATGGACAGGGGAATCTTGGCTACCTTCAAGACGGTAGTGAGATTCCCCAGCCCAGCCGCTGATCTCAGTAGAAACCCTGTTGAGTTGAACTGTTATTCTTCAAATCCATCTCCTTCATTAGCCTTGTTAACTCTGGGTCTGACACGGAGATAAATACTTGCTTCTCCATGTGCCTTCTCATTTGTGCAATGTTGCAAGACTTCTTTCTTTAACAAGACCTTGACACGTCACTGTTTTTTTATGTCCCTTTCCATTAAAGATTTCACCTCTCTCTTCCAAGAGATAGGAATGCTGAGAGTTGCACTAAATATTGGATGATAATTCTTTTAGCAGATTCTCCCAACATTCCACTCCTGTTTACCCCCATATTGGTTTTCACTAAAATTAGCCACCAGAGGAATTTCAAGCCTTTCTTGACTTAAAAGAAAAATCTTTTGTAGGTTTGCCTAATTTCTCCAAGTGATCAGCAGGCAACTAATCATATCAATGAATGTAGATGATCAAATGTGCAATCCTGCCTGAATCTAGATTTAAGTGTTAGTCATTACTGATATTGGGACACTGCTGTGTGTAACTGGCTGCTGTGTTTCGCCCGGAAATATACAGTCAATTCACTTTACAGTATATTCTGTGAAGCCCTTTGAGACGTTTAGAGGACATGAAAAGTGCTATATCAAATGCAAGGATTATTTTAGTATTATATTGTGATTGAGCTCCAAAACTATCCCACTTTGAACTGCAAGGTATTTTCTGTTAATTGTTTTTAGAATAATTGGCAGAAAGAACTTTCCCACACCTCCTCCAGCTCTACCATCTTGAAACTATGTTATAACAATAAATCCAGTCCCAAGTTAAGTCATTCCAAGAACGTTAACATGAATGACTGCTCCTTTATTTGCAAATGGGCTTTTTGGAGAGAAGCATGATATTTTGTCTGCGTATATTAATTGTGCACGAATACAGCTACCAAAATTCCACGCTTTGATTTGTCCTTATTTGGAATTTGAGTATCATAAAACTATGTTCATTTTCTCTCAAAACAGCCGAGCATTAAGACAATTATTTTGATGTCGTTAAACAAGCAACTTGTCTGTCCTTAACAGAGATTAGGTCACCACAGACAGTGGTCATTTCAATGAGCCTTCAGGCAGGAGGCCGCATGAATGCTCATTAAATGCCTGTTTAACAAACTCAGCACCACAGGAATATTAAAGAAATAAGATTCGTACAGGGAAGATATGATCTGCAGCCATATCTGTAGTAATTATTTTTAATGGGAGTGGGTTCCTGAGAAAGGTATATACAATTGTTACCATTATGGATTTGGTTTACAAGATATTCATTGGTGTTTGCTTTACAATACTCTATTTATTCACTTGTTTATTGTGTTTGCACTTTTTATTGAATTCAAAGCCAATTTCAAGTCACATTCCTCAAATATGCCTCTGTTAGAGGGGCAGGCAGTGGTACCCATTATAAATGATAGCGCTTTGATTTACAAGGTTTTTTTTGCAATCAAATATCGGGTTAATTATTTAAACAATGAATTGCTTTTTATTCAGGTGCATTAAATCAACATGAAAAGGTAGCCCTTCATGACTGAGCTTTCAACATATCGCACAGTAGCATTCAGACCTCAGGCTGAACAAGAAACAGCTTGTTTAGATTAGACATTTCAAGCAATACATATGACATCTGCCCAGTTAATAAGATGAAGACTAAATCTCCACTTGTTTGTTTTATTATTCTATAAAGAAGCATTCCAACATACAGATTGAAGGCATCTGTATTCCTGCGTCGTGGTCTAAACGTTAGGATTCTCAATGTGGATTTGCAATGGATCCTACACATCGAATCCTGCAGGTAATCAGGTGTACATACATTGACCTGTCTTAACTCTGCTCTGACATGCCTGGCAGTGGATTGTGCTGGAGTGGAGTTCCCATAGGTTGGTGTGATGCACACACAATTACCGACAGGATTTAACACTTACAATCTTAACTCCTTTCCAATTACAAGTTGGTACTTGGTTTCTGCATTAGGTCCACTGTTTTACCCATCGAAAGGCTCAACCATTGGTTGGTTGATTATTAATGTTTCTGTCAATTTAAACGTTTTGATGAATAAATCCAAATCAGTGAAAATACTTCAGTTTTATAAATTGAACAGAAAACTGTTACATGGAATCACAAATAACCATGGAGAACATTATAGCACAGAAATGGGCCATTTGCCCCAAACTAGACTGTACTATGTTAATACCCCACCCCTCCAATTCTCTCTCGTTCAAGCCTCACCAATTCTCCTGTTATTGTTCTGTTAGTAGCAAACTGTAAAATTCTTCTGTTATGAACTGCAAGGAATAATAATCTTTGCATTTACAGACAAAACACAGTCACCAGACTTTACATTAAATCCTATGAAAAGTTATGAGCCACCCTTACAACCTGAAAGGCGCAATATTAAATGCCATGATTAATAATATTATTACAACAACAATTTGCACTTATATAGCACCCTCCACACAGGGTAGCATCTCAGAGTGCTTAAAACTCAAGTGTGCCTGCATTAAAAGTGGAGTATTATTCTCTATAGTTGATCACAAAGGATTTTGTTTCTGTTTTATAGCTTGTTATTAACAGAATAAAGATGGTGCATTTGGTGGGTATTTGAAAGTTTGCAGTAGGGGAGATGACCCGCCAACTTCCTCCAGGCTCATTACACTGAGGAAATGCAATGGTTTCCATGTCTCAGTCTGTCTGGTTTCAGATAAACCCACACTTAAATCCTTTGCGGCCTTGTATAAATATGAAGGTTTAAACCTGAAGAAAACATGTATATAGCTAAATTCAAATAATTCCAAAAGTATTTCAATCTTGTTTTGTGAAACATACTTATGGGATCATCTGATTCTCTTTCTGCCATACTCTTGACTCCATGTATATTTTCAGTTGTTAGATGCATCTCAAGCTGACAGATGAAGGATGTGAATTGATTCTGACAGTTTGTGTCTGAGGTCCATTTGGGCAGGTGTCCATAAATCAGCAAACATTCACCACACGAGAACAGCTAAAATTAATAATGACATCCTATTCAAGGGGGCAGCTTACTCAATAGACACAATTAATATGGGTAGAAGCCAAATAGGACAGTGCAATACAGAGCAGCATCTTGCCAAGTTCAATACAACAACAACAACAGCAACAACTTGCATTTTATATAGTGCCTTTCACACGGTATAGCATCTCGGAGCGCTTCACAGCGCTTACGATGTGATGTTTCTGTGGACCAAAACGTTTTATTATGTATACATTTCTGTTAAACAATACTGGGAATGAATAGGTGAATGGTGTTAGAGTAACTGGCTCCAGCATTGACTCATTCCTAAATTTCCACTACATGTTCAGAACTTCACAATGATGTACTCCACAGCCCTGTAATTCACATTTGGACATACAGTGCTTTAGAAACACCAACAAATTTTACATTGATGTTTGAAGAAAGTATGCATACATGAGGGAGAAGGGAAAAGAGAGGTAAGGGGGAGAAGGTATTAGGAGGGGTGAAGACTCACGTCAACTTTAAGCACAGGTACAAATTAGTTGGGACAAATGGCCTGTTTATATCCTGTAATGTTCCATGTAATTCTATGTAATTTGTGATGCCACCTGCAACAGCAATGCTGACAGATTAGAAGTAGAAAAAAAGAGATCAAAGGACAAGGGAGAAGTTGTCCACTCCAGACTGTAAGAGGATCCGTGTGTTTGGCAATTCAGACTTTCCAATGTTAGAGCAATGTGCAATGGATGAAATCAATCTAAAGACACTTTAAGCGACTTTCTACTCTATTGTGACTTTGAAACAACAACAACAACAACAGCAACAACAACAGTTGGCAATGACAAAGCAGAACACCAAACCAGTGGGAGGGGGAGATGACCGTAGGCACGGTCGAATAGAAAAGTCTGTGACCTGAATATGGGGAAGGAAGGAGCAAGGCGGAAAGATAGAGGAAGAGTGTTCCAGAGTTTCGAAGATTAGTGGCTAGAACGCGGCTGTCAATGGTGGAACGGAGGGCATGAGGGATATGCAGAAGGCCAGAGCCAGTCGATTGAAGGCAGTGGGTTGTGGGTTGGGGGGGTGGGGGGGCAAGTAGATCAGAGAGATAGGGAGGTGCCAGGGCATGAAGAGATTTGAAAGCGACTGTGAGGATCTTAAAATTGATTAATTCGGTGATAGGGAGCCAGTGGAGCCTGGCTAGAACTGGTGTGATGGGGGTACAGCATTCAGTCCAGGGTGAGTATGCAGGCGGGGGAGTTTTGGATCAGCTGGATCTTGTACTTGGTGGAGCTGGGGAGATCGGTTTGAAAAGTCGAGTGGGGATAGTCATTAGTCTTCTGACTATTTTGGATATTTTAGACAACAGGAGGTGCCTTGTTTTTTGACTTTGGCACAATGTCCACCTACATTCATAGGGTGATTGATGCATTGTTCTCAACAGCTTGCTGTTTATCCATTTCAGAAACATGCAGAGCGTAGGATCAATTTGATACCACTTCTGTTTTTCTGAGAATGTTGGGTTTGTCCAACTGTATATGTTTGGAGTATCAGCTTCAGCAGTTGATCCAAAGATGTAGGTCTCATTGTAAGCCTTCCATTCTCCTATTGAGCAGGTTGTCTGAAAATGATCCGTTAGGTGAATGTACAGTACGGTCGGTCAGCACACAAGTCTATCATCCGTTACCAGTTCCCTGTTTGTTTTTTGAATGGAAGAGTCAATTAAAAAGCCATCTGGGGTAATTTACAGCAATCTACATCAAAATTAAGGCCATATTTAAGAATCTGCCACACTAAAATGTTACATAAATAGAGTAAATCTAGACCCAGATAGAATTTCTCCCTAATAGTCCTTTCCAGTACTATTTTAACAAATTCCCCTGGCTGATGACCAAGCCCTTTCTTAGACAAAAAAAATTTCTTCGGTCAGCCAGCAAATGTCTGACATGTGTAGAAGCCCATCACCATGCTTAAGAGTAACCACACCAAACTGAGCGTTCCCACGTTTTTTTAATGGAATGCGTACTCTCTCCTGGAGAGACACATCCTGCTTATCCATTCCCAGAGAACATTAGGCACAATTTGTCAATAGCCAAGGCTTCGGAACCCAAGAGTGTGCATTGACGTGTTACTGGAATTTAATCAGCTAAAACCACATAGCCTGGCATTGAAAGCTTCCCACTGCATATCCAGCCAGGACCACCCTACCTGTTAGGGCTTTGGCTTACAGGGATAAAAGGAGCTGAACGAAAAGAATCCCTATCCTCAGTGACCAGTCTGCCCCTCCAAGTATTCTACCCTGCGATCAAGCCATTGTGCATATTTAAATATTGAAGTACATCTCTGAAACAGGAAGCTTCATACAGAGTATAAACTAAGGAACCAGATTACACCTGAACTATCAGAGTCCTCAATATATCAAAGGTACATTGGATGGATTTGATGAAAGGGAGACTTGAAGAGTTTAAAACCTTCAGAAAGACAACAAGTAGTTAAAAACATTTCCCACAAATACTCCACACAAACAGGCTTTTTGACATGGATACAATTTGAAACTATGACGTTGAATTTGTACAAGGCAATGGTGAAGCCACAGCTTGAGTATTGTTTGTAATTTTTGATGTCCTACTATTAACAAAATATCCAAACCATAGAGAAGATGCAGGATAAACTGGGATCGTGCCCTGGATAGTAGGATATAGTTGTATCAAAATGCTTTAAAACACTACAACGGCATTCATTGGAGAAGAGAAAGTTCAGAAGATATCTAATATGAGTGCTTCAGAGGGTAAATATTGAAATATTATATCCAACGGCTGGTGAATTGGCAAGGGGGTATGAATACAAGGTTATAAGATTTTTTTGCACAAAGTTTTATTAGAGTGAGGAATGTGCTGGCACAAGCTGACTCCTAAATTTCAGTCAATTATAATATTTAAAAAGAATTAGAAAAACAAACAGAGATTAAATATATTAAAGAGTCGTTGGGAAAGAGAAGGGAAGGGAAATAGGATTGGAATCAAAAAAGCTCTGGGAGAGAGTGAGCAGAGCACAAGTACATTGGGTCAGATGGGCTATTTCTGTGTTGAAATTCCTCTGTTTCACTGTAAGCATTCAGAATTATGAAAGGACTTGAGAGGACCGTGAAAGATTATTTCCATAGGCTGGTGAACCAGCAACAAGGCGGCATAGACTCAAGATTATTACTGGAAAGCAGAAAGAAGAATTTGTTTTATACAAAGGTTTCTAAGGATATGGAGTGCATTATCATAAGTGTCTATTTAAGGTGAGCAAATTACATAATTTAAAAGGAAATTGGACAAACACTTTAAGAATGAAGATATGAAAGGATGTGGGAAAAGAACAGGGAAACGGGATTAGAAAAGATGACTCCACTGTATCAAATACCTAAAGGTGGATGTGCCTGGCACACTCCGTCAGCATAAAGCATCCGTGAAGTAATCATGAAGATGAGGATCCCACTCATGACTAGCGGTAAAAAGTCATTGTCACAAGAGTCCCAATAATAAACTGTCCCAAATATAAATTTACAGCACAGAAGAATGCCATTCAGCCCATCATGTCAAATAGAGAGTACTGTACAATAATCCGACCAACCAACATGGGCGATAATAGAATAACAACTTGAATAAGTACAAGTTATATAAATATAGTTCCCCAGAGCATTAATAGAGGAGGTAAATGCCAACCAGATCGGGATTGGATCGTCACATACAGTTTTATTGAGTTTAAAGTTGAATTGGCAAAAAGAAGCCAATTCTCATCAGCAGTGTCTTAATGTCCAGATATGCTTTATTCAATACAGTATGAAAAAGGAAATTGTCACATCATTGTCCTGTTTTTGCTCTCCATAAATGGAACCTATTTGTCACAGAGCAAATATGTCTAGTGTTTTATTCCTTGATCTAAATTATACTAAATCGGTGAGATGAATTATATTCTCCATGTAGCTAAATCCATTAAGATCAGTCATCCATGTTCAAAAAAGCCTAGTTAAATGAACAGTTTGAATCTTCCCAATTCTTCCCCAAACTACTCAGCAGGGACACTCATGTTGAAGGATTGCAGTCATTCAGCCAGAGTAGTTTCCATCTCCTGAACTAGTTTCAGGTCAAGGCACATGGAAGACATCTGAAAAGTTAATATTTAAAGCTATGTGGCTACTTTTTAAAACCACCATTGTTTTGATCTCTCCAACTCGAGGGATTTGGCCTTTGGCTTGGTACTTGTCTTTTTCAAAGGATCGCCTCCTGGAAGCTTCAGTCAAAAACAAAATCCTCTTGTTTTCTAGGAAATATTCTTTGATAGTATGCCAAGAATCTCAGAAATGAATGGAAAATGTAGATGTGGAAAAATCACCAACCTTGATGTTTTAAAGTTGTTAATTTTCTGTCTGCCTGCAAAAACATCATAAAACATCTTGACTGTGCTTTGACCAATGTATCTTATATGTCTTATTTCCCTGCTTTGGGCCCACCTCTATATTTGTCAAGTACTGACAAATGTGAGTTCCGCAAATGTGAAATCAACTATATAAATTTATAGTGTTCATTAAAGCTTGGTGTTCATCTCCTCCATCAGTGTTGCTCGGTTCAGGTTGTTATGTACATGTATATTAATGTTTGGTGCTGGCTGGGAAGGGTGCTGTTGATACCTCATGACATTGTCCATTGGCTTCGTAATTCTATTCATTAAATGGTATCCACAGACAAACCCAGCTTTGTATTTCCATGAATGCTGTTAGGACTTCAATGTGATTAAGTTTCCTTACTCCACACACCTCTATTCACCGAGCAGTAAGTAGGAATCTGGTTGTTAGTCGATTGGCAGATTGCTTCTCCAGGGGGTAATAATCCCTTCAAAAAAATGCAATAAATAAATAATTATTTGATCACTGAATCTACGACTGTGTGTGGGATACTACTGTGCGCAATTGGCTTCCGCATTTCTTCCATAAAATACACAGTTCTGTGAAGCGCTTTGAGACATCTTGAAGATGCGATAAGGCGCTATTTCAAATGCAAGAATTATTATCTGTTACATTATATTAGTGTCAGAGAACTTGGGCTTCAAAAAGACTTTTTCCAATAAATAGAGCTTTAGCTGATTAATCTTTCCTCTCACCCCACTTCTCTATGGTGAACACAGAGTAGTGGGACTTCTGTAGGTCGGCCTGGCTCAGTTGGTTGCATTCTTGCCACTCACTTAGAATGTGTGGATCCAAGCTCCACGTCAGGACTTGGAGCTCACGTATTCTCGAATGACACTCGAACACAGTGCTGGGGAAGCATTGCATTGTCAGAGGTGTCATCTCTTCAGACGAGACCTTAAACCAAAGTCCCGTTTGCCTGTTTAGGAAGACATTAAAGATCCTATAGAACTACTCAAAAAGTGAAGGCAGTTTCTCCCAGTGTCCTGGCTAACAATTCCCCAGATAGAATTGTTTATTGAGTTTGTGGCATTTTGTGGGATATTGCAGTAAATTGTGGAAAGCGCTTTGAGACGTACAGTATTCAATAAAAGGATTAATATTATTAACTGTTAAGATACACTCTCATGTCAATGTGGGATCTTGTTATTCCAGTTACTTATTTTTTAAGCATTGTATGTTCAACGGGCCAGAAGGCCTCCAGCGTGGAATAGACCCTAGTGACCTACCCCCTACTAATTAACCTCTTCCCTCTCCCAGCTGAGCCTCTTGTGTTTGCTGTAATGCTGCATAACATATAATTATGGAACGTGGCAGATACCCCATAGCAGACATTGTTTTATCACATCTTTCTTCCTTACACATTTGTGATCATTTATATTGTGAATAATAAATCTGTTTTAAAAATTATTAGCAGGAATTCTCCCATCTCCATTCACATTTCAATAGCAATATACATTTACAAAGCACCTTCCACATCAGGAGGACATCTCAAAGTGCTTGTGAAAGATAGACCTTAAGGTGGGCTTTAAATGTGGGGAGACAACAGCAAGGTAAAGGACCTCTTGGATGCAGTACCAGTAACTGGGAGTGAGGGGTGGGGGGTGGCAGAATAGCTGAAAACTCACCCTCTGATGGTGGGTCAGATCGGGTGGGGAACATGCAGCAGAGGACATCTGTTTACAATTACTAACAGAATGGTTATTTTGGCAACAACACTTCTTGTAGTGTGATTACTCCAAGTGCCCATTTTCTGTAACACCCATAATAAAATAACGTACAATACTTGGCTGTTCAACAAGGAAAGACTGGAACAGGCTGCCAGGAAGAGTGGCTGAAGCCAGGACGATGGACTCTTTTGGCAAACAGCTTGATGATGGAAGGATTATATCAAATGTGCTGTTCATTTGTTTCTTTGTTTACCGATGGTTGAGGCAGAATCCAGCTAAGGTTTCAAAAGGGGACCGGACAAATATCTAAAAAAAGATAAGCTACATGGGTAATGGGAAGGGGCAGGTAAATGGGACTGAAAGGATTGTTCTTAAAAGAGCCAGCACAGACATGAAGGGATGAATGGCCTTATTCTTCAGTGCTGTAAATTTCTGTGGTTCTAAGGGCTAAAGAACCTTCTTTATCCAAACCTCTCTTGTTATTTGGGGATTGGGTGACATAATCAGAGATGCACATATGTTTTTCATTTGTGGACCTGGCCATGATGTATTAGTTTATATAAACCACCTTTTCAAGTTCAGGTGGACATTTCATTTCCCACAGCAATATTGGAAAACGGAAGGGAGATTCTCCCAGTGTCCTGGCCATTGCTATGCCCAAATTGGTTTGCCTACAAAACACAGTTACTAAACTTTATAGTGAATCCTGCACAGTGATTTAAGACATTCGCCCGACGTGAAAGGCACTATGTCAAATGCCAGGATTATTATTATAAACAAAGCACGTAACTCCCGTCAATAACCAGACTCTTTAAACACTCAAAATCACACTAAGAACAATTTTACCTCGACCCAAAGAGGTGGCCTCTGTACAGAGCCATTTAGCGTTGCTCAGATTGTTGGAGTTAGATTGCCAGGACCTGTCATTGGTTTTTGTTTGACTGAGGATATAAATCATTATATACAGACAACGCCATTACATAATTAAAATGATTCTCATACAACACCACAAGGTGATTTAATAAGTTCAAATGTCAATTCCATTGGAGATACCATTTGACAGGTTCCCTGCAGTCGGCCCAACTGTCCAGCGCCTTGGGACGTCCTCCCGACGTGAAAGGTGCTCTATAAATGAAATCTTGTTGTTGTTATATTTTTTGCACCATCACTGGTATAGTGTTCCATGCAGTGAGTGCATCATCAGCCTAGATAATGCAGAACAAACCCAAACCTTTCACGATGTGGGATACAGCAGTGTGTTTCTGGAAGTGATTTCCTTTTAGAGTAACAAGGGAAATAAGGGGAATTTTATCTAGGGAACCTTTGCTTGAAACATAAAGAAAGAAAGCAAACAGAAGCATCTCAGCAGCAGTTATCTATCTTATGGGACCTACTGTTGAAAAACAAGCATATCCTGTTGTAAAATTAATATTCTAAGCCAACCCAAACATTCAACATGCAATGTAACCCAACAGGATGTGGAACAATTTGCTTATGCAGCCATTAACTCAAACTGCACATTTAAGGCAGGCTGACGTGAAATAATTTGTGTTTCTGTAAACTCAGGAGTCTATCGTGTGGCGATCGCTAAAAATAGGAGACTTTTTGTTCCACGTTTATAATGGGATTTCCTATTATTATAAACGTGCAATGAAAAGATGTCTATTTTTATCAATTGTCGTTGTTGTGTGACGTATCTGGAGCCTGAATAGATTGCTGTGCATCTGACAGGAAAACACAGCACAGGTGAGCTGTAGATGGTTACAGATTGAGTTCCGGGCAGAGCAACAAGTGCAACAAATGGAGCCAGTCTTAGTATCCTCTCAACAGTCACAGCTGCCAGGAGAGGAAAAGCCTGGTCTCGGTCATACTCAAAACACAAGGATATTGTGTAGAAGGTAGTTTTTTTTATACAACCATCTCGTTTTCCATTGGAGCTGTTGGATTATATTGAATAGAGAAATTACCCTAAGTCTTACCATTCCCCTTTAAGTTGCTTAAAACTCTTATTGAAAATGCATTTTTGTAATTATTAACAAACAATAAATACATTGAATGATATCAAATCCAAATCAATATGTTACTAATTAGTCCTTCTCAAAGTGTGGCAAATGGCATTGGGCATGAGGAGCAGTTACGTGAAGTTACCACCCACGTCCTGTAGCCTTAACCTACGTAAAGGACAATGCTGGGCTCTGTTATTCAGAACATTAAGGTGATCTCTGTTACTTCTCTCATGTTCCATGTCGTTGAGATCACAGGGTTGGTTTGGATGAAGAAGGTCCATCTAATCTCATCTCTCTAGAACACCCATCCTAATGTCTTCCCATCACAGCATCAATTTGCTTTCTAAATGAATCCAGTGCGCTTGTCTCAACCTTCCTGGCAACCTGTTCCAGTTGTTAATTACCCTCTGGGTAAGAGATTCAATTGGAGGAGTCTCTTTCTTGCTAGCAAATTTTGAGATTGTGAGCACTGTTAAAAAATAACACCTTAAATAACTAAGCATCTAGTGGATACTCAAAAAGGAGCTGTTACACACAGAATGTGGCCCAAAAGTAACATGAGCACATTGGTTTAAATAGGTCCTGCTCATACGTGGGATAGATTCCGTTGTTGATATATTTACTACTGACTATTTTATTGATACCACAAGAGTAACATAAAGTGTGATAATAAAATAAGTGTATTGTAGTTTTTATTACCTTAAATTTGACTTATGCTGTTGTGGCTGTAATACTCCCCCAGGACTGGAGAGAAATAAAGCATTTTTTACCCCTCCATAGAGGAATGAGTTTCACCATCTTGAAAATACATCTAATACTTTCTGGAATTAGGATGCGTTCCTCTAAGGAGAGAATGTGCATTCCATTCCAGCAATCTATCTCTGGGATTTTCATGTGTAGGTGGGATGCATGTAAATCTCAGCTTGATTTGGATACTCTTAAGTATGGTGATGTGTCAAGCACCCAGCAGACCACCCCACCAAAAAAAATCTTGAAAATCTGTTCTCTGAGCTAGAAACTGTCGGGTAGCTGAATTGGTGGTGGGTTTACAGTACATTTGATGAGAATCATTGAGATCTGGTGAGGAGTAGCACAAACCATTGTAACTGGTGGAGGCTGGAGGAGCAGAGCTAAAATTAGAGCGGGAGATGGGGCACTAGCCTGCTCCATGTCCCACACTATGTCTGCCCCACCATTAGTGAATAGGTCTTCAGCTTTTCTGCCCTCACCCTTTGGAAATCCATCCCTGAATCCCTACACCTCGGACCCTCCCTTGCCTCCTTGAAGATCTTCCTCTTTCACCGTGTCATTTGGCCACACTCCCACCTGCCCACTTCCCTTACTCTCCAACCCTCTTGATTACAACTCCCAGCTCGGATGCAAACTCTTAACTGTCCAGCACCTTGGGATGTCCTTTTGATGAGAAAGGCGCTATATAAATATAATTTGTTATTGTTGTTGTTGGAAGGTAGCGCGGAAGAGAGAGCAGGGAATAGAGGGGTATGGGAAGAGGGGATTAGGAATGGTGGGGGCGGTATAGAATATAAGCCTGGACAAGTTGTGCCGAATGTCCTGCTCTATAGCCTGTGTAATTCTATGCAAATCTATGTATCACTGGATCAGTATGGAGCCGTGCTATACCGTTTGGTTGTGTAAGTCCTAATAGGCAAAATAATTATAAACTATAAGGATTATAGTTGGGGGTTTAAAACGAATTAGGCTACACACAGTCTTCAAGTTGATATAGTTTGATAATTTGACACAAAGCTCATTTAAATATTTCAGCTCCGTGCATTATTGCGCTTTAAATATTAAGAAAACATAAATACATGTTAAGAGTGCTGACATTCAACCTTACTGTTAATTGCCAATATAGGAGTCCATTGTTTAGCTCAGATCCTTTATGACCTTTTTAATGTTTAACAAAGTGTGGAGGAGACCCTGTTAGCAGTACTTACTCATAAGGTCATAATAATAAAGTATATTTTTATTTCAATAACATTTACACCAGTGAATTACAAAGCTTAAAAAATTGCACTAGTCCTGTGACAAATTATCGAAATATAGAGTGTGGAAATTTTTTTTGCCACGAAGTGTAGCAACCATGTGCATCAGGAGCAGGAACGTCTCATTGCGAGCCCAAGGCAGAAACTATCCAAGTGACTGCGGCACAAGGAGCGGCAAGAGGAATTTCTTGCTCCTAGTGCTTTCAGAGCGATGATTGGGGTAGTTCAGTTCAAGGGGATTATAGGAAAGTCATCCCAGTCCCTGAAGATGAATAAATTATGCAAATTCAGGATTGTTGAATTGCAAAAATTTGTTCAACAGTCTGTATCTGCAAATGAGTGGTGTAAATAGAGAATAATGGGCAGTCAAGAGGTGAACTGCAGATGTATGCATGGCAGGAAGTTGGTTTGTGCTGCCCTTGTGCACATTTAAGACAAGCAAAAGGCTGTAACATCTATATAGTTTCTCCTCCTGCTCCATCCACTTTATATAACACCATGAGATGCAAATGTACAATTCGAAACAACAAGAAGTCACATTTGTAAGGACCTATCTGCACATCTCAAAGTGTTTCATAGGATTTACTGTGAAGTGTAGTAACCGTATATATGGTGTGGTATTCTGTGATATGCATGAACGGGGTTGCCCTCTTTTAAAATATTTATAGACTACATTGTCAAGCCTCTTATGCTGTTTATATCCTGGTTTCTGTCCAGTAGTACATAAGGTTCCATTTTAGGTGCCAGATCTCTCCCCATTTCCATGTTTGGAGAGGGTCTGACATCTTGTCAGGGGAAGCTGGCTGGCTATGTGAGGAGGTGGTCAGTAATGAAGAACAAAGGAGATGAAATATCACAAGTGCAACAGCACAATTGACATCTAATATCAGAGTCGCGGAAGGCAGGAAAGAAATCTGGACATTTCTGACACTTGCACTTTGTCAGGAAGTTGCGGGGTGGGGGGGGCGAGAGAAAGAGGGAGGGACTGAGGGGGGATAAAGTGCCTCCTAGATATTATGAACGGACGTGATGATTTGTGAGGAATGCCTTATGAGATCTTTTCCATTTGTGAGCCAGTCGGTGCATTTGAGTTATGAGATGAAACATCACTCACTGGGAAGACCTCGGTTGCCTTGGAGTGCTTCCTCTGTATTTTCCTCACTACAGTGCTGCAGTAATCTTGCTGGATGGAGGAGCAGAGATCGTTTCAGCGAATTTGTTTTGTACAATTCACACATTAAACTCTCAATTTTTGTTTAATCTTATTATTTAAAATGCGTGCTTCCTGGTATTGTTTTTCAGTGCTGAAATCTCTTTATTAAATTCAGATCACTCCATGAAAGCCACTAATAAAAATCGTGGCTTCATGGGAGGTGCAGATATACATCAGCCTTTTGATTCGTATGGCTGCAGTAAGTTTTATTTTTATTTTAACAGACTGCCAACGGCAATTTATTCCTGGAGTTGTTGCACAACCAGCAATACAATACAATTTACACTCTCTCGCATCGGGAGGAAGTCCCAAAGCGCTTGAACTTCACAAAGTAGCGGCAGAAAGTATGACCGACTGGCAGATTTTGTTTTGAGTAAAGAGGCTTTGCGCTAACCACAGGATCACGCCACCTTTGCTAAAATTAACAGATTATCCAAAGTTTAAGAGTTAATCATAGCCAGCTTTCCCCGCCGTGTCGTCTTGATTAAATTTGGAGTTTCATGATGAATCGGCCAAAATTCATTAGTCTTCCTTGGGCGCACGCATTGGTCAAGGTCAACTGAGGCATGCCGGTCGCGATATTTTGGGGGAGGGCGGGGAGCAGGGGAGGAGGTGGGCCCTGTTGAGGTCAGGGGTTACAGCGAGAAACTTTGATACTTTTTAACTTAATAAATCTTGACAGCTTAATCACAGCTAAGCCTCGGCAGCATTATTCGTACAGATGGCAAACCTAGACATATTTAAGGAGATTCCAGTGGCTAACGGTGGGAAGGCATTGACACAAATTCAACGCGTGCTAGCAGAGAAAGTGCAGGGAGGGAGCATGAAAGCCTGCACAGCATTTCCCATCTCTTGACATCTCCAACAGCCACAGATAGAAAATATGATAAGGCTCCCGCTGTGCTAATAGGCCCAACAAATGCCTGGGTCTGCCGAGTAGATGAAGCAGAGATCAAGTAGTGGAAGCTGCTTAGTGAAAACAGGGCAGCACCCAGGGTATAATAGAGCTGAAGAAGGCAAAGTGCGAGGAAGATGGAAAAACACAGAACGAATAAGTAAGCTGTCAGCAAAGCTTTGTCCTCTGTTGGCGGCTTGCACCAGCCAACAAGATTGACATAGTTTTTGATATTAGAGTGCATTAATTAAGAAAAAACTGCAGGAAAATACAATTGAATCTGTTTGGCACCGACCCATACTGAACAAAACTTTGCTTACATAAAGCGCAAATTTTCGTACATTTTGAATTACATACATCTTAATCCGTGATATATATAATAATATTAAATGATCAATTTACCTCCATCTGGTTTGTCGCGTGATGCACGTTTCTGGCATGTTCCGATTCAGGTCGCGGAATCTGTAGGAATTTTTATAAAGCTTCGTAACTAACAATGCCCCTTACCGATGAAAATACTCCCACTGAAGCCTACTGTCAATCAGGGCATCGCCTGAGCAATGACAATGTCTCCTGTCTCCTCAACACTCTCCCAATAATCCCTATTCCAGGAGTCAACCAACTATGGCAAGCTATGTGGTTTTAGCTGGCTGGACTTCAGCAGTACCCCAACGCATACTCTGGGGTTCCCAAGCCTTGGCTTTTGCCAACCTGCACCTAATACTTTCCGGAATTAGGTAAGTAGGATGTGTCCCACCAGAGAAAGTGTGCATTACATTCCAATCATTACATCTCTGGGATTGCCATGTGTAGGTGGGATGCCTGGAAATCTCAGCTTAGTCTGAATACTCTTAAGCATGATGATTGGTTTCCTTGTGACACCCAGCTGACCGCCAAAGAAACACCTCGTACAAAATTGCATCGAACTTTGGCTGAAACATAATTGAGACAGTCCAGCCACAAAAATAATAGTAATAATAACCCTTGCATTTGTATAGCATGTTTCACATCAGGAAGACATCTCAAAGTGCTTCACGGGATATACTGTAAAAAGTAGTATCGCGTGTGTTTGGGGGAGCCAATTTGCATACAGCCATGAAATAAATAACTCATTTTATTTGGGGGATTATTAGTCAGAAAACTGGCCGAAATTCCCTTCTCTTTTCGAATAGCGCCATGGGATCTTTAACGTCCACCTGAACAAGCGGGTGGGACTTAGGTTTAATGTTTCATCTGAAGGACAGCACCTCCGCCAATTCAGTGCTCCCCCAGCACTGGATTGGAGTGTCAACCTGGCCCGTGTGAGTTCCGATTCTCAGCAATGAGGAAGGGGAACTCAAATGAGAAACTCGTTCAGTTAATCAATCCTGTAACGAGATTGCCAACGTGCTCGAACGCATTGACTCTTTAACCAGTGATTCCAGTTTCTTTGGATATATTTATCTTCAGAGAACGACGGTTAATTACACTAAATTGTTTTATTTTGTGAGCACCCAATAACAGCAATGGTACATTTGTGTTTTCAGATGAATGTGATTTTTTTGAATCCCCTTCCGTTTTGAATGAACCCCTCCTCATGTAAGGAAGTGCAATGTGCTAAATTGGCATTCGTTAGATGCAGGGGTCACGGCAATAACAATATAAGATACATTGAGTTTATTTAATTAATTTTATTCATTTCCAGTCCAAATCTCTACATCAGCAGTCAAGAGTATAAGATATGAGGTATTAAACGCTTGCTGTAAAACAGAGAAATATCACTGTACATCATCAAAGGTTGGATTGGATTGTTAACCCTTTAAGTGCAAGATATATTTTGCTGCGATAGGATTTGTGTGTTCTCTGCCAAAAAACATCTTCAAATATAATTTTCAGAACATTTCTAGTGGAGGATATTACAGATCAAATTTAGCATGATGAATGGAGTATGTTTCAATTTACACAAAAACGGGAAATTCAAAAAGTATGTGAATTCAAATTACTTTCACCACTCAAAAGGGTTTTTCTTTGCAACGCCAAAGATTTAGTTTTTGAAACATAATTGAAATTACATGTAAGGTAAAGGGATGCTCAGTTTGCATAATTTTAATACATTGAACAGCCTAGCTCAGTTGCTAGCATTCACATCTCATTAAAGACAAAAGGTGAGGGGTTCAGGCCCTACGAGGGTCTTTGAGCTCATTGTCTAGGCTCACACTCCCAATACAATGCTGGGGATGCACTGCATTGTCACAGATGCTGTCCTTCGGATAAGACATTCAGTCAAGATCCTGTTCAAGTTGTTGTTAGAAATCCCATGACACTATTCAAAACGTGAAGCGAGTTTCTCCCCGTGTCCTGCCAATTATCCCTCAGCTAAAATCGGTCTTTGAGTTTAGGTGTTTGTAAATCGTTGCTGTAAGCAAATTGGCTGCTTCGTCATCTACAACATACACAGTCACTACACTTCACTGTCAATTCTGTGAAATGCTTCGAGGCATCCTGAGATGAAAGGCACAAATTCAAATGCAATTAAGGCAATCAAATGCATTATGTTGTTATTTCTGTGAGCACTGTATGTCAATGGCTTTACATATATTACGAAACAACAACTTGGATTTATATAGTGCCTTTCACGCCGGACAGCATCTCGGAGCACTTGAAATCCTCCTGGGGAAAAAAAACAAATGAAAATATTCTGTGCACAATCTCTGTGAATATGAGTAGGCTCAGGCTTTGCTCTCTCTTTGCTGTGGATTTGAACATTGGTTAGTATTTTTGCAGCTGTGCGATCTGAACAGCAGAACTCAGAGAAGTAAGTCAAATGAAAACTGAACAGCCTGGACATCACAAGGCAAATAATCTCTCAGTTTGAAGTCAAATTTTACAGTAAAGTAATAAAATACTTGTAGGACTCACTAATATCAATATTCACATCAAATCAAATAAACTTGGATTGAAAGTTGAAAGATCCCACGCACATAGAGATTTTCAATTAGTTTTCATGTTATATGAAATGTTGGGTAAAAATTGGACGCTCTGATTGCATTCGTTTTGACCATGACAATCATTGCATTGTTGATCAATACAGTCACTGAGGCAGGCTAGTAACTGAACAAGCTGTCTTCTTTGCATGTGTGATAAATAGTAATAGGGCTTACATTTGATATAGACCTTTCGAGGCAACGTCTCAAAGTGCTTCACAGTATTTATTGTAAATTGTAACAACTGTGTGTTTTGTTGGAAAATATGGAATGCAATTTGAAATACAGCAATGTCCCACAAACATGAAGTGAATGATCAATTTTATTTGGGGGATACTGGAAGAAATTCCCTTCACTTTTTGAATTGTCCCATGGAATCTTTAACATCCTGCTAAACAGACAGACTAAATTTGATTTAATGTCTCATCTGAAGCACGCCACCTCCAACAATTCAGTGCTCCCCAGTCACTGTGTTGGAGCTCGAAGGTGAGAGTGCTGCTAACTGAGCTATGCTGACAATCAGCTGGATCCCTGATTGTCACAACAGTGTGACCCAAATCCAACTGTGCACCCATTGTACTTGGCAGCCTGTGGAATGCAGAAGAGGAGTGCTGGTTAGCGGGATAACTACTTTACTCTGTTTAACTTATCACAGGTTACAGTCTTCATCCTGTCATCCCAGCCTACACAGGTGGAAGTAAATGATACCATGACCACACTTAAGATCGCCCAAGAGTCCTGGCCAATATTCCTCCTTCTCCTAACACTCCCCCAAAAATTACGATTGGTGACTTGTCCGGCACAGTTTAGCCGTTGTGTTTGCCTATATAATATTGGGCACAACACTTCATAGTGAAGTTCAAAGTAAACGTTATAGTCCCTGTTTCCTTCATAGTTCTGTAACCTCTGGAACGCTCTCTTTCTACCATTCCGTCTCAGCTCCTGTCTTTCTGTCTTTAAATATCATCTTCCTATTTGAGCCCTTCCATGGGAACCTTCCTTACCCACCATCTCCCTTGCTTGGCATCCAACTCTGTCCCTCTAAAGCACTATGAGATGTTTCCCTACATGTATAAATGCAAGTTGTTGTTGTCACGCATTGTGTGAAGCATCTTGAAACATGCAAGCATGATAAGAACAATAACAAAATTACATTTATAGAGCGCTTTTCACGTCAGGAGGACGTCCCAAAGCGCTGAACAGTCAGATGTCGGGGCCCGAGCATAGGGGAGGGGTGGTGTAGGGGTGAGGGAAGGCAGATAAGCTACTTCAGTCTCTAACATGCAGCATTTCTTAATGGGAATCCTTAATGAGGAATGGTGTTGGTGTGGCGTTCCCCAGGTCGGAGTGATGTTCTTCCAGTTACCAGAAGGAGACGCCATTTGCTCGAATCGGAATCCTTATTAAGGAGCCCTGTTTGAAATGCTGCAAATTAGGCCACAATGTGAAGTATAAGTATATTTACTGTTATTATATACATATAAACCATTATTTATCTATAGGGTAAAGTTTGGGTTCAGTTCCCTTACCAGACAATAATCGTTAGCAATTAAGTAAGATCATACCCCATCGTTCTGTGAATTTATAATGTCATCCCTTTGTTATCCCATTAACACAATATTGTCTGGTGAAACCTGTGAGCTAAGTATCATTTTAACATTATCTAAAGTCCAGGCTGGCCATTAGTGAACTTGTTAGGAAGGTGTCAGTTTGCAGCCAAACTGAATATGTAGATGGAAGAAGAAGCTGACATGAAGAGCTGAAAAGCAAGATGAAACTTCAGATAAAATGCCATGTCATGTTTTGAGTTAAAAACACGGGCATCAAGTGAAGTGGCATCAAACTGCAATGGAGGGTGGGTTACAGAGTTTCATAAAAATCATTGGCTCCACTGCTTGTTATACTGTAACCATTTTGAGTTAAGTGAATGCCACAAACCTGCGAGGGTCAGTGCTTTGAAAATCCTATCTTTTTAATTCAATGCAGAAATGTGGTTCAGGGCAGGGAACGCGATAATGCCTCTGTCACAGCATGGGAAAGGAATCAAAGTCTAGGAAGTTGAAGCACCTTTAATTTTCTTTTCACGGCTGTGTGAGGCGAAACACTTTGGCATTGCAAAGGATATTTTCTGTTTAGCTAAGTTGGTTGTTTGAACGGTGATTTATCTCTGCGACGTTACAGGTTGTTTAAAAGGGTGTCTTGTATGTTAGATCTTTTTGTTTAATTTTCTCACAGTCAGTCGGTAATTATCATAGTCCTGCAGTTTCTCTGGAATGCTGAGGAGGGTCAAATGCCAATGGAACCCAGCTTTATGGGGTAATTAAGACAGTAGACACAGTTATTAAATACACTGCACTCAACTAGGATGGAATGCTATTCCACGCAACATAGAATGAGCTAAAATTCAGAATCATAAATAAAGCCTGGCTGAATGAAATACATCTGCAAATGAAAATTGAAGTCTTGGAGCTCGGACATCCTGCACTAGTTATTCTGTTTAATTAGAAGCTTTAAATCCTTGGACACATGAGGGTAGTTGGCGGCAGACAAAAAAAAATGTGCAGGGAGGGAAGCAGAACATCTCGGAAAGCATGGCTTAACATGTTAGCCTTCGTGGAGGCAGTGAATCAAATAATTATTCCAATCTCCAAGCTAGGCGGGGGAGGGGGGAGGAGGGGGGACAGGGAGGCAGAGAGAGAGAGAGAGAGAGAGAGTGGGGGTCGTCCTGGAGAAAGGAAAATGAATGAAAATGTATTTCCTCTAGTAATTGCAGAAGTGGAAGCAAAAGTGAATATTTGACAGGCATCAAGCCAAATCACTTCAAGATCACTAGTCCTTTTCCCTCACGTTAGTATTCTGATTTCCACATGGAACAGATTTGAGCTAACGATGTGTAGTTTGGCATAGGATTTGTTTTTCTTTGGCATGCAGCACTTGATGCCGTTTTTGAACGTTCTCTTTTTCTGCCTGCCCATGGGTGCACAGTTGACGAGTTATTCCTAAAGGGCTCCTCTCAGAAGGCCAGCTGAGGATCGCTTAACTAGAAAACGTTATGTTTTTTTTGTCTGGGTCTGTGTGTATGTGTGTGTGCGCACACAAATCAGCTGTTCCCATTTAGACAGTCTCAGCTGATGGCCCTGAATGAGCGAAGCTGATAATGGCTGTGCGGGAACCCAATCCCTGTTTAGGCCCTTCTGCCCTTGGGTCAGGAATCAGCCCTGCCTATGAATGGGGAGGTGTGATGAAACACTACCCGGCTGAACTTTCACAGATGATTTATCAGTGACCTGCTGCTACTACAGGGAGCTGGGGAAGGGAGGCATGCAAATCTTTGGACATTGGTTCCACATGATCTGTGGCAAGCCATTACACCAGCTACCACTGCATGTGACTGAAAGCAGATAGAGGTGCTGCTGCCTAGACACAGACACACACACATTACAGACACACACATTCACACGGACTGGACCCATTAAGAGCAAGTTGTTTATTTCTCGTTCTGCTGAAATCATAAACACCAGCCATGACGCTGACAATGCAAGCTGTATTGCAGTGAATTCCAGCACTTCACTGCTTAATGCCTGCCTGCCTGCCTGGATAGCCACTGTTAGCTGCCACTGAATTCTGATTCGCATATGAATTTCTCGAAGGTTTTGGGGTGGGGGAGCTGAGGAGAAAAACTAATCTTATCCGCACTGCAGGTGTATGCGGTTGTCCGCAAATCCTATTATTCCAGCATGTTTTTATTTTTATAAAAAGAAATAAGCACAAATCTTTTTAAAAATGCAGCCGCATATATATCACAAGCCCGCGCCAGACAATAGAGCTTCATGTGTTCTGCACTCAGTTAATTGTGAGGAATTCTGTTTGGAAGTGATAGCTACTGTCAATACGATATTTAAGGCCCTTTTTTTATGCAGACCAATTGGCAGAGAATGAAAGGGTTCCATCCGCCAGCATATGCTGCAGAAGGATGTGGTCCTTTGCCTGCTCCTCCTTTCCTGACTTTTTGCAAATAGTCCAACATAAGAGACAGTTGTTTCTGGCTGCCCCACTGCCTGTCGTGGCTGTCAAGTAAAATCCTATGAATTATTGCTTCTCCAGCTGTAAGAGATTTCCAGGCTGCTTGAAACAGGCTGTGGTCTGCGGTACAGAAGCGAGAATGAGATTAGACTCCCTAGCATCGGGGAAAAACCTGAAAAGGTTACAACGGAGGACATAATTGCACCTTTTTTTTCCATTCCAACGCAAGCAAGGGGACGGACATGGCTGCTGTAACAACAGCAATAGTTACTTAGGCTTAGAAGTAGAGAAAGGAATATATATAGAGACAGAAAACAGTATTTTGAAAGAGTTTTTCACATTACAGTAAAAATTGACGGAAACGCTGATTAAGTTAAAGTCGAGTAAATATTGACGAGGCTGGCAGTATAACCAGGTAAGGAGTTCTCAGTAGGCCCAGCCACTCTGACTTTTTTTTAAAAAAGTTGTCGATGAAACTGTTGGCCTTAATAGCTGGCACATTTCTCTTGGCTGTAATGTGTGAAACTTGTATTTTATTGTTTTAAATGCACAAGAGTTGCACTTGAAACTGTTCAGACTGTATTGTTTAGCCTATTATTCCTTCTGCAGCCAGATGTAAAATTAACTGCAATTATTTACAGGTTCTACACAGCTATATACATGTCTTAACCTTTTGGCCTCACGGGGAGACTTTTTTTCCAACAAAAAGCCATTGACTTCAATGGATTTTTCTCTCTCTCTCTCCCCCTCTCTGGTGAAGACAAAGAGATAAATAACATTAATCAACCCAGTAAATGGATGTTATCAATAGATTATCCTGAAGTTCAACAACTTTTAAGAAACTTTACAATCCATCTGGAGGGACTGCAACATTTCTTAAAAGTTGGTAAACCTAAGATAAATCTGTTATGAAAGATGTGCAAACATTAGTCAAATATTTTGGTGTTGGTGAGTGAGTGAGTGTGTGTGTGCATTTTCCCTGTTCTATTAACTCATAAATGCAACGAGTTACAGATAGCACTGGATATTTTAAATTGAAAGAGCCTAAACCAAAATTAATTAGACGTATCGCTCACTATCCGAGTTGTCCTTTGATCGTTCAAAACTACAGCACCTGGAGGTTATTATACTAGATAACAATCGTGACACATGAATATAGTGTGGCTGGAAATCAGCTATCCTTAAAAAGCACTTACCCATTCCGCAGTGACTTTGCTAGTCGGGTAGAATCGGATGAGTTTTAGGGCTGTAATATTTTGGCAAAGCAAAATTAGCAGAATAAGATTAATTGTAGGTAAGGAGAGTATATGCTTTATTGAAAACACATGGCAATGATTGACATAAAAGTATATATGCTCGATGTCAGCCAGAAACATTTTGCAGACATAATTGCTTTAATTCAGCCCTCGAACTTTTTGAAACCTGACGTAACTTATTTGACTGAATGAGAGGCAGTGTGGTGGCTACCAGATGTAAAATCTGTCAGTCTTGCTTCCCTCTTCGTTTGAAGCCATACAGTTCAGATAGACTCGCTGGTGTAAGGAACCGCAGTCAAAAGTGATGAAAACCACAGGTATAAATGGTCGCAGTGTCTCATGTGAAAGCTTTTATTGCTTTTCGTGCAACCCGACAAAAAACATAGGACGGAGCTCTATTCTTCTTGGTGCTGATTGTTTTCAGTGAAAATACGTTAATTATTTGACACTGGTTTTGCCTTCAAGTCATTTCATACTGCAGGACACAAATGATAGATTGCAGCTGAAAAAATCATCAGCATACTTGAGGTAGGCTTACCGAGTTTTTTTTTAATGTTGTGCGTGAAGTTATCTTGAACTGAAACCTCTGCTCCATCAGGATTAAGGGATTGAAGAGCAAAGGCTTGAGACGGTGTAATTTAAAACCTAGTGATTCTTCAGCACAAAGGCAGAAAAATGTACAAAGTCAATCTGCGACTTTGCTGCTTCAGATGAGAAAAAATGTTTGCCTTTTGAAAATTTGTACTATTAACATTCAAAAATGCTTCACTGACATTAAAGGACATTACCGCTTCCTCTTTAGCATGAGCTAAGAGTTGCTAAACAGAAAGAAAATTGAAGCTATTTCAGATTGCTCTGAATAGTATTTTTGATAAATTCTGCCTTTTAGTGGGAAGGTGAATTAGATGTAGTCTTCACATCGTTTGCCACATTTTTTTAGCTCTCATTAAAATTATGATATTCAGAATATGGATTATGCACTGCCCTGGTAATTGATTTGCCTAATTGGCAAAATTGTGCAATCATCAGACATAAAAATATATTAATCAGCAATGTTATATGTTTGCAGTGCTTATTATTTCATGCATTTGGAGCTATTTGAACTCATTGAAAACAAGTCAAACTAAATCTGAATCGTATGTGTAGTTATTGCAAACGACACATTAAAACCATATTTCTAATTTGTGTATCAAGTTGGGTAAAATGTTATTTCAAAGGAAATGCACTTATCTGCGCTGCGCAGTTGTGCTTAACATGAGGATGAAATTGAAACCTTTTTTTCAAATGTTTAGGCCGCGGTTGATGTGATTTTCTTTTTATCGCCGTCGTATCAGATACCTTGTCAAAGTCCCTCGCAGTTATTTTGGTTAAAATAAGTAAATCGAAAAAGTGTAATGTGGAAAATGATTTGATTGTGTACTAAAATTACAAGTGTGTTCTTTCTGACCACTGTTTACTTTGCAAAAAATCTTGATGTATGTCTATTAGAGCAATTTGTGTATTGCATGCTGATGCCTGAGAGACTATATAGAGTAGTGTGCCTCAGAGACTAACTATATAGAGTAATGTGGCTCAGAGATTATATCGAGTATGTGACTCAGAGTCTATAAAGAGTAATATGCCTCAGATATGCTGAGATATTAAGACAATGGAAACAAATATTTTTAGGTCCAGACAAATTGCACTGGATGCAATCAAGGTGCCCCTTTCCATTGTCTTTTATTATTAAACTATCAGCTATGTTGTCATGTGGAAGTTGTTTCTTTTTGCAGATTTTTATTTAGATCAGCAATAAAGACCTGAGAACCAAATGGGCAACAGTCAGTAATAAAATGTGATTTGGTTGAATAAACCCATTGCTCTTCACTCTTTCACACCTATTGACACATGATAAACCACTCATCTTAAAATCACACAGTAATGCCAAAATCACAGGGTTAGGTAGTACATTCTGTCAGCACTGGCTACGGAATGGGTTAATATTAACTGAGAATATTTCCAAGAAGTGGTTTGCTTTGCAAAATTTGGTGACTGAATTACCTTTTCCATCCAGAGTTAGGTACAGTGGAACTCAGACATTTTTAATCAGTTATTTTTAGTTTGGTTACACAAAGTCTTCTGTTAAGGACACGTGATGAATGATTTCTTTCGCATTGTTTACACACTGAAAATAACTACTTGTCTCCTTCCGATTTTCTTCCCACACTCGGTATTCTATCACTCTTGTTTTCTTTGAGTGCACCCCAGTCCAAGATTGCAATAATTGTGTCAAAGTGCTAATTTTGCCCACAAAATATACAGTCAATTCACTTTACAGTATATCCTGTAAAGCGCTTTGAGACGTCTCGAAGACATGATAAGGCGCTATATCAAATGCCAGGATTATTATTATTATTAATAAATAAACTAGGTTTAGTCACTTTAACAAAACCAATGGAAATTGTTCGTTCCCTGCACTGCAAAGTTTGGTAAATCGTAATGTTCACTCCCCATCACTTGACACTATTTAATGCTTGGGAGTTTTTTTTAAAAATTCAGATCTGCATTAAATAAACCAGGGAAACACTGGCACCTGCTTGTTGGTTTGGTCCTGCGACAGTGAGGACGATGGTTTATATGCTGACCACGTTTCAGTTTTGATATGTTGGAGAATTAGGAGTGGCGCGATGGAAAGTGAAGCGTTAAATAAGGAGGGCCGTTTCCATTTGGATGGGAGGTTTGAAGAAAGGCGCGGCTTAGAGAAGCAATGATATTTTTCGTTTCTGTAGCTGGTCAGTGGAACAACACTGCTTTTGGCCGGCTGGAATGCAGCTCCTAACAGACATTGCAGAAGCAAAAAGCACAGAGTTGCCTAATGTTGGCTTAGTAATATTTGCAACCTCACACAATACATGTAAGATATTCTGTCAATGTGTAGATATCAAATGGCTGAGCACTGAATATCACAATATGTCCTTTTACCGGTGGGACTCATCCAATTTCTTGCAAGCATTTGTCCGTGACTTAAAATTGCAATCAAACTTGTCAGGAGATGAATTATTTTGTCTTCAGAGGGGTGGCGATGAAGGAAGGAACCTGTTTCAAAGATTAATATAACGTTTGTTTGTTTGGCAGAAAGTTTGCCGTTCGAAAGTTTGAGTTAAGATCTATTGTCGGGTCACTATTCAAGAAGCTGAGTAGCGTAACTGAGCCACACCATATCTGGTCTTGGCGTGTTTGACACTGTCACACAGTGGAACAATGTTCCATTTCCTCAGCACTATTGTCTCGCTATTTGATGGGCATAAATATGCTTCAGTACTCACAAAAAGAAAATGAATATCTTTAAATAAAGCGAATGAAAAATAATATCCAAGTGTTCAAGCCAATTGTACATTGTT
This sequence comes from Callorhinchus milii, assembly GCF_018977255.1. Classification (NCBI taxonomy): domain Eukaryota; kingdom Metazoa; phylum Chordata; class Chondrichthyes; order Chimaeriformes; family Callorhinchidae; genus Callorhinchus; species Callorhinchus milii. The sequence continues at coordinate 111,957,375 of NW_024704743.1, read as the reverse complement.
TCAAGCAAAATCTTTCAAAAAGATCCCATATAGTTAGAGAAGTTCTGAATTGTTTTATCTGATTTGAGAATGAAATTGCATATAATTGCCCTGGCTGAAGGCATTATGCCAAGAAAAATGAGATGAGAAATATGTTATTCTAAGTGAAGAACAGTTAGCAGTGTACTGTGCATAACAAGCATTCAGTCCATATTAGCCAGTGGTGAAATTCTACAGCACAAGACGATTACAGAATATCTTTTGCTTTTCAAAATAACAATGAAAATGAAGCAAATAATATGGATTCAAAAGCAGTTGCCTAAACTTGTAAGAATGAAACAAACTGTCTTTTAAAATATAAACCCTTTGGTATGTAGACAGTTATTATTGGCTATAAAATCAAATATGTCTTGGAATTTGTTCAATGAGATAATTTCATCAGATTAGATCCATTTTTGAATTTCAGTTCAAGGACTAAAAATTGCTAATTTACCAGAGCACTAAAGAGTACGGTCTGATAAATGTAACTGAGTTTGTGATATAGATTGTCATTCTCAGAATGCTATTTTTATTGGAGGGAAGATTTTCTTTTATTTGTGCCTTTTGGTAGGATAATCTAGATGTCAGTTTTTCCCTACCCCTGAAATGGAATGCCTCACCATCAAACACCAGACCGTTCAGCAGTCCAGCTCAGAGCTGATTAAACCAGTGCAACTCCAGCAAGTGAGCTGAATGACAGCTAGCCTTGAGATGCAAACTTAGGACCTTCTGGTTGGGAGCCAAATGCTCAAGCACTTGGAACAACTGAATAGCCTCGAAAGGTTTGAACCTTTGACAATTTACCACCACTTGGAGCTGCCTGAAGCACTGAGCAAACTTAGGATGCATTTCAAGAAACTTTATTGACCGCGTATTACTTTAATAAGGCAGAGATTGCTGATTAGCCATGCAGTAGCACTGCACCATTTACATTTGATTGTAACAGTTATTGCAAGAATGGGAACAAACGGAAAACCATTTTTAAAAAATATCTGACTCGATCAATTCCAATTCTCACAGTATATATTTAGGCATGTAATTGTTGTGGCATTTGGATTGCATTCAGAATTAATGTTAGTAAAAGTACGTTTAGTACTTTTCAACCGCAGTACCAAGACGTGGTGTGACCCTAGAGTAAAGCTAAGTACCCTAACACTGCTTTGACAAAGTAGCCTAATCACCCCACCCCCAACCCTCAGAAATACACTCTCCATCTTTTTCTATCTCTGTCTTTTGCAATAAAACACCAAGACATTGAGCTTGCATGTATTAAACTTTCTGATATAATTTAAGTCTGGATCAGTAAGACGTGGGACTGAGGAATATGATGGTAAGTGACAGACACGGCAATGGCAGTGTAACCCTGTAACCTAATTAAGGAATGTTATCTCAATGTTCAATCAATATATCCTACAGTTATAAAAGTGAATTTACAGACATGCGCCAGTAAATATATTTAACATTATCTTTGCATACTTGTTCATGGAACAGTTATGTACATTGTCTAAGTTGTCAAACACTTCATAAAGTACAACCTCAAAATGACCACTCCAGGCAATTTACAAACGAGAATTTCATCTGGATATGTGTCAACGTAAATCAGGAGCTTACAGCATGCCGTTTTTTTCAGTGCATGCCATAACCTTTGCAAGCCCCATTTCTTACCAGCTCCCATAAATCTACCATATCGTGCTGTCTCCTCGCATTCCACCCCAAATCAGAAAAACTCGTAGGATTTTCTTCTCCATTTGGACACAGGCATACATAAAGCATATGCATAATAGAGGCATTATGATTGCACCTAATGTAATTACAAGAGAGAGTCAGTATTTTTGTGGCCAAATATATATTGACCCTAATATTAGTGCGCTCACTGTCCTACAGTGCTTTATAGATGGCATGCCTTTAATACTTATCTATTTTGTTGTGCTCAAACAGTACTGTGCACCATATATATCACTGTCGGCCTGTAACATCTGAACAGAAGGCAAACAAACGGGAATAAATAAATGCAACATTCAAATCAAAGCTACTGTTTAATTCCAACAGCAGAGACTCATTCCCAAACCCAATCTCCTATTGCAATGCACACAATTGTTATCAATGCTTGAGTAGTCCTTCACTTCGAGTTTTAGGTTTCTAGCAAAGCAACAAAACTATAAGTAAAAATGCAATGCACTAACACACATAGACTATTTCAGCAAATAAGCTCAATAGTGTTTTGTATACTCTTTTAATAATAAAAGGTACCATTTACGTTTTGAAAAAAAATCCTTCTGTTTTCTTCATTTGTTTGAAAAAAAACCTTGTGGCCATTCAAAATGGCGTGCTTGCAAATTATTTGAAGTACTGTACATTTACTTCACTTTCCTCAAACTGAAGAAATAATGAGAAAAAGTTGCAGATTTATTAGAATATTGTATCTTGAAGAAAAAGCTCAAAGAGAAATCTTAGTTGCAATTGTGTGTGAGATTTTTTGTATTCAAAGCTATTTTCTGTATTAAGTGCATAATAAGCTACTTTAAAATGTTCAGATGTATGGAAATGTATGTGCATTTCCCACAAAAGACCTCAATTTCACTGTTCCATAACATTCAGATGTATCCTTTGCACGAGGTAGTTTTAATTCAACATAGACCAGATATGAAATGGAACCAATTTTCTGGTGTATATGTGTGACAAAAGGTGGAAGTGGCATAACATTAACAAATTATTTGCAGTGCAGATCTAGAAAGAAAATCTAAATGAAATTGTGAAGTGCTTTTGAAAGACTTTTTTTCGCTTGGGCTTAAGTAAAGTACCCGATAATCAATGAGCCTTTTATTGGGTAGTTTATGTTGCAACGTTAACATATAGTGCAAAATAAAATGTTGCATTGTTAAGTATTAATAGCCCTGCAATGGCATAGACACTTACATTAACTATATTTCCGTTTCTTTATATATAGGCTATACTTTATAACCAGATATACTAGTATAGTGTCTTGCTTTTACATTGTATCCCTAATCAAACTTCTAAGTTATTTTACGTTAGCTGTAAGTGGTATTTCTCCAAATAAAAATATGTTTTTCAATATAAAAATATATAGGTTAATCATAATTTCAGAAGTGCAGAATCTTTACATTTTCTCCTGAATGCCCCATCTATAAAACTATGTTAAGAAATCAAAACTCAAAGAAAATTGTATCCTTTATTGCTTTAGTAACATTAAAACCTGGTTACAGTTTCCCTGATTAAACATCCTTTCCAGCCTGCAGAAAATTGGATCTGCTGCACTTTAGTTTTAACACTGAAAATTTATTAGAAGACTGGAACCAGTATTATTATTTCAAACGTACAATCTTTTACCCAAGTATCTACTCTTGATGACAGATGATGTCATGTTTCATCAACCGTAGGATCGCCACAGTAGGGCAGGATGCTCTCCAACTGACAGTAAAACTCAAGCTATTCTATATGCTGCGTTAGTAGAGATGTGTCCTCACTGCTGCTTCCCGCTTGAAATCATTGAGTTAAAGGATGCAAAAGGAAAAAAAATCGACAGGTTTCAAATGAGACTTTTTCCAAACGTTTGTAATTGTTAAACTGATAACCTTTCTGAGTTGTCGCGACTCTCAAGGTCTGTGTTTTTAAGTCAGCACCGTAAATACATCTGAATTAATTTAACCACATTTTAAGAGTGGATTCAAAGTTGAAAGCAAATCATTATGAAACGAAAATAGCCCTTTCTTCTAGTAAAGCGGCGACTTTCAAAATGCACAGCAGAGGAAATTCTTATTTTAATACTGCAGTGAAAATATAAAGACGGGAGAACATCTAATTCTGTTGCATGCTTTGATGTGAAAAAAATGTGAAAAATCCATTTGCTATACGCTACACCAGATGCAAATTTTAAGTTTTGCAAGGTACGTGGGGGAAAAAAATCCACATCATTTGAGGATGTTGCTTTTCCCAAAGCTCTGGCATTACCTGTACCAGACACTGTTATATTGCCTCAGGGAACACTGGTACCTCTGCATTAATTCTGTCCCTATTTGAACACTGCAACAAATGCACTTCTCTTTTGTCTATTATCCCAATGTTGCGTGATTCCCAAATATTGACACCGTCCACTTTTATCAGTACTAACGGCTCTGAAACCTTCAAGTCTCGTGCTCATCTCTATTTCCTTCTATTGATTACCTTCCTCACTCCGGCAGGTAGCCAGACAGAAAGACTGTCCTGAGGAATAGCTTCCAATGACTTTAAACGGACAATTTACAGGGAAGTGTTTAAAGAAGATATTAGACTCAGTACAAATCAGTGAACCTAATTTAGTCAATACTGCTAGATTTCACTGTTTGCACATGGCCACAAGTTTTGCTTTAAATGCACCTACCATGACCTATCAGCACAATAAGCCTAGCAGTCTAGAATTTAGCTCTTACTGATATCGCAAGTATATTCTTCCTTTTAAAAGGATATTTTTTATTCAAAACTGTTTTCATTCAGTTCCATCTGCAGATTATTTGTTTCTATGCAAGTTATAATGATTGGTTTGTTTTCAACTTTAAAGTTAAAAATATTAAGAATACTGTTGTAAAACACACAAAAAATGATTTTGTTGTTCTTATTTTCTAAATTATAAAGTTGAAAATCAAAGCCTTAAATACTGAGGAGCCAATTGTTTAGTTTGTTCAAATTCAGGAGCATAATATTAATGAAAGAGATTTAATGGAACCAGTTATAAATTATAATGATAATAATCCTTGCATTTAATATAGTGCTTTTCATGTCTTCTAGACGTCTCAAAACGCTTCCCAGGATATACTTCTTCAATTAAGATAGAATTATTCACTATTGATGTCAATTTTTACCTGATTCCATAACATGTTCCTTGCCTTAATTTGCACAAGGTGCTGGCTAAGGAATACTGGCTAAGGAATACAGTAAATTGTGCCCCTGTATTTTGACATCCATTCATATTGCAGGTAATATTATCTACGCGAACAGACTTCATTATTTGTATGTTTTAAGCAGTGTTCGCAATGGAAATGGTGATCTGTCGAAAAGAGAATACAAAAGGGGAAAAATAAATGATTTTAAATATATGTGTGTGGCAAAGCAATTCTCTTATTAGACTACCTGGTGCAAAATATTTGTGAGGTTATAAGGGCTAAATATTCTATCACTGCAGATATGAATTGTATAACTAACAGGTTTAAAGCCAAAACACAGTTAATAAAATAGTATCAAGCCACAATGCACAGTTACGTATGTCGTTAATATGTTACTAGAATAGGAATATTTGACTTTTAAGTGTTAAAATGGAAGAGTGTTAATACAGCACTGTATATTGTTTATCCAAGATGCATGCACCCCGCAGGAGGGAGGAAAATGTGTGTGTGTGTGAGTGGTTGTGGGGGTGGGGGTGTGCAGGAGGAGGGAGAGAAGCAGAACAAAGCTTGTATTTACCCAGTAATGACAATTTGAAGATAAAACTAAATAGGATTCAGCAACTCTCAATCACTCTTCCAGTTGCACACAGACAGAAATTTGGAGCTGGTTTGAACATAAATTTGCGTTTCAGTATTTTCTTTATCATGCTGTAGCATTGTGGAAAGCATGTTGTTTTACAGGGGGTGCCTATGCTGCCCTTATTATATACCGCCTGAACAAACATATAGCTTACATTTAAAATTGTTATTCAACTTAACTTTCCGTGACCTCTCTACATCAATATTCTAACCTATAGCAGTTATAGTATTCATCCTGGTGGTTATTAAAAGCTGGAATGCATAACTTTAAAGTAATTTTTTTTTGCAGTCCCCAGGGAAGAGTGGCTACCAGCATTTCAGTGTCTCAAAAGACTGCTGTTAGCTTTAGAGCATATTTTTTTGTGTAAAAATCTGATTGAAGGTTTATATGTTGGTTTGTAGCAGGATTTTTTTTTGAAGGTTGTGAAAGTCAATTATGAAGGCCGGTTTAAAAAAAAGGTTCTGGCCATTTTAATAATGAAAACCTTACTTATTATCTTTATCTTTGATGCTTAAAATACCTTGCTTTACTCTAATGAATTATTGAAGACCTTCTACATTATGATTGGGTTTTTTTTTCGCAAGGCTCAACTTATTAATTTAGTTAAGAATCTTTACTGGATTGTTATTTTGACATTTTCAATATTTTGTTTACGTGAATAAACTAAATGTCATGGGAAATTTAATTGAATGTGCAACCGTTCATATCTAACATTTTTTCTACGCAGAGCAATGAAAAAAGCTTAGTGGAAGTGTTAGAATTTTTTTTCAAAACACAACTTATGCATTTTACATGACCTCTCCTTTCTCTCCCCCCCCACCCTCTCGCTACCCACCCCCCTCTTCTAAAGATCATTGAAGAGAAGACATTCCAAACTGCAGGTAGCAGTGAGACGAGCTGAAGAATGAACGTTCTGGCCTATCCATAGATCTCCCCAATCTTCAGTGCAAACCAACAACTCACAGAGAGGCGGCTTTCCCAAAGATTCAGCAGGCAGCACATGCAACCCACTGAGTCCATCAGGGAAGCTGCATCCGGGAGGACGAGAACAAGTGCGCACACAAACACAAAGGCAGGTGTAATACAGGAATCTTTCGTACGTTTGCAAAAGACAGAGCCGCCACTTGTTTCGTTTGCTTTGGCTGAAGGAGCACTAAAGCCATTTTTTTTATATATGCCTAAATACCGTAATGTCGTTGGTGTGGTACTGAATGGTGGTGTGTGTGAGAGGAGAGAGGGAGAGCAAAGAGGGGGAGGAGGGCGGGGAGAGAAATGAAACTATGATTTTGACGATTCCGAATCTTTTTATCTTGACGCAGTGTTTGTCAGATATTGTTGTTGCTGGAGGTTCTTATGGCCATGAAGTGGTTTAAGTGCTGTTTGTTGAAGAGCTGCACAATGTGTGTTTAGATTGATTTAGGGAAACATAACAACAGGAAAATTATATTTTAGCACTTTTCTAGCTGGACCTGTTTAACCCTTTTGTACAAAGATCTTCAGCTTTTAATGGCATTAAATTACTGCTCAAAAATATTTAATTCGACCCGATGGTATTCTAAAAATCTAAATTACTTAAATTTCCTTTCTGTCAGGTAAGTCAGCAGTGAATGTGTTGCAGAGGGGTAGAATCCCTTCTGTTATTTTCTCACTAGAAATAGGTTGTTGCAGAGCGCAGATAAAATTGTATTTTTTGAAGGCTAATCATCCTACGATTAACGTGGTGCCTAAATATTTTCACTTAAAATAAACATGCTGAAATTTGCTGCGAAATCTACACAGGCAGGTTACCTACACTGCTTCCCGAATAGCACCGTGCGGATTTTATACTTACTCCGACCAGTGCAAACGGCTGGTGATATTGTGCAGAGAATATGCTTTTGTTATGCTTATTTGCTTTCCTTGGGGTTTAAAATGTGGGATTTTTTAAACGGGATTCCTTAATGGGATTTTGCGCGGTGCAAATATGGATTCCTTCCTGGAATCGGAAGTAAGTTTAACTCGACCTGCCTTAATTCTAGACCAACATGATCTACTTTCAGAATGGAATTCCTGTTGGTTGACAGGATCTTGCACAGGATTCTTTATGGCAGAAACACATTGGGAAATCCCATACTTCAGACCTTTTTACGTGTATGTGCATGTGTCGCTGTCCGAAAGGAATACGTGAAGCAATGAGGAAAACCTGAGTTTCGGATTTTTTTTATTCCAGGAAGGCAAAATGAATTCAATTTTTAAAATTCTGCCAGGCCAGTTTTGCAGAATTTCTTAAGGAAGGTCTTAATTAACAAAACGCCAGTGGGCACCCGTTCTGGTAACAGACGCAAATTTTGTACGTCACACCTCAAGGGAACCCCTGCTCCGAAAATACATCCTGTCGGAGTGCCGTTCCCATGAGTCAAAGTCACTGATTTTCGGATTTCTTAATTAAGAAATCCGTTTTTTTAAAAATCTGGCAGGAATAATATCCCTGTTTACGTGTGCAACTCAGGATGAACAGTTCATAATCTGATAGGTAATCTATTGCGTTTTGGTATGCAATTGCGTTTGCCTGGTCTCCTGTGAAGCACAAGTCAAACACAGACCAGCGATACATGGTGGCCACCAACAACTACCAACTTCGGGCCAAACCATCATGTCAATGTAGACAGTGGGCATGGGGGCAGGATTTCACATCCAAACCAGTAAATAATTAAAGACCAGTTTGGGCTGCGCTTGTCAGCGATGTGATCACATCGCACGTTACCTTTTCCACATCACACGTCACCTGGTCTGCATCACACGTCACCTTTTCCACTTCCCGCTTCCCCTCTCCCTCCCCCCCCACTCCCCTCCCGCAGACCCTCCATGTAAAATAATGAATACCTCAGGTGCAGTTCTAAGACTGTAATTCACTCTCGTGAGGTTGCTTTGCTCAGAAAACCCCGCAATTCAAATCCAACCTTATAACTTGCTCTCAGCCATTTATTGTATGACATTTTTAATAAATCTTACCATAACATGGTTAGTGAAGAGAACATCTCAGAAAAGGAAGAAACCAACGGCTTTATTTTAAAACATGAAAAATACTATGAACTATCTTCTTCTATAGGTTTAGTGCAACTATCAATTCTGTGTTTTTAATAACTGCTGCGTTCAATACTATGGGTGCTGTTGGCCAGGATTGTGGGTCGTGAAGATCTTACAAAAAATGAGTTAAATAATAATTTTAAACCTGAACTGTTTGATGTTTAGATACCAACAGATACATAATCATGCCAGAGTCGCTGTTCTCTATAAGAACAGCAAATCCTGCACATTGTTGCGCTAGATTTACTTTAAAACAAGCTTTATTATTTTTTTACTTTCCTTCATGCTTGTTTAAAAGTCGCAGTGTGCTCTCCTTTTTCTTAATGTCACTGGAGTCGTGTAACCTGGGTATTAATGATGATCATTAAAATAAAAGATTTGAGTGAGGCCTCCATTGGACAAAAGCAAAGGTTTAAGCTTTTAATCCAGTATTAGCATTTCGGGCTGTTGTTTTCAAAAGGATGTCAGATCTGTTTACAATAATTATTAAAGTCTTAAATTCTACGATTGGAAGTAATATTCTGCTTGCTTTTGTTAATGTGACTACATTTTTTTCACCCCTATGCATATAATTTTAATCTGAGACTCAGGCAATCTCAGATGATTTTAGGACTGATGTCAATTACTATTAGCATATCAATGATCCCGCAAAGCCACTGAAAGGAGCTGTAGATGCTGTATATTGTCTTTGGAGAAAGAACCACTGCTGTCACTCTTTATCATCAGACACCGATTATCTGGTTCTGAGATTAGGCTGGACATTGTTTTCAAAAATTATAACGGCTTATGAAAGAGCCGGGGCATGATTAGATATGCATGGGCCTGCACGATTGTTTGTTTTAGCTCCTTCTTATCATCACTTTGGTTTACTTAACCTATTCTTTAATTATACTTCATACTTTTCTCGGAGTTAACACGCACTCTGCATCGTAAGTATGTGGATGTTAATAGTCAGACTCACCACAGAGACACAAGATCCACTCTTCATTCACACTGTTATCTTTAGACTATCTGCGTTATCCTTATTTTGGTATTCATTGATTTCACATTGTCGGTTGCTTACTTTGTGGCTTATTATTGTGCTTGGGCCTAGGAAGGGCTTCGGAGCTCATTGCCACTGAATATGATTTGTAATGACACAGCTTGAGCCGTTAAATGTCTTTGCGGAAAATCCTGGCAGTGGTGAATTTGATTAAAGAAGAGAACAAAGAACATTTTCCCACAATATAATTTAATATGAGATATATTTTTTAAAAAGGGCGAACAGCGGCGACACAAGTCAGGAGAAGAAACTGTTTTGATATCAGCCAAAAGCCTCGATATCCTAAATTAGATACTTACCTGACATGGAGGAGCACAGAGAGAAATGATAATGCATTCCTTTTGCACCTGATTTTACTCAACCCTCTGTCGAAGGGTCATTATTATTTTCATTTCAGTGACACTTTGCCAGAGCAAGCGTGAATTCAGCCGACCCCCAAACACAGTTGGGGGTGCATTTTGGGCTGTGAAAGTAAACAGTGGAAATTAAAACCATGGTGGAAAATGAATTCCAGGCACCATACCGCCATAAAAATGGCAGTCAGCAGAGTGTAATGAAAATATGTTGAGTGCGGAAAACTCCTGAATGGACCCGCGAAACGACTGCAGATCAATTATTTTTTAGCATTAGCTGAACCACATCTTCCTATGCTTAGCTGCACTGAGTGACACTATTTGTGATGCCCACTCTGCTGAAACAGAGCAGGTTGCTGTCAGTTTAAAAATGACTATAATAAAAATGACCACGAAGATGGATCTTGTGATTTTGCGTTTCTAATCAGTCATCTGTGAAGAACACTTTTGCTTTGATTCAGCAGACTGGTGACAGCCATGATTGATAGAGCATGAGGGAAAAAAAAGGTTATTAACTGTCTTCCTATTACACTCAATATATTACCCCTCTAGGTGTAGCACATAGTTCTGAGGTTGCACATCGGCTCAGGTGAGGTCATGGAGGAACTCTATAAAAAATTGTAAGTTTGAGGGTTGGCAGCTTTACGACAGCAGAAGGAAGACATTTCCACATTGTTGTGATGCCAGTGTCACTAATACCTGTACAGAGAGAGAGAAGGAAAAAAAACATTTATTAGCGATTGAAAATCTGTCAGCGCATCAACCGGATCACAAAAAGTGCACAAAACAATTTTCTGTAGTTTATTGTGTTTTTTAAAAAAGAGAGAGATAAAGGCAGGCGTTTCTGATTAGATCGATATAAGTGGTCCATAGCACTCATTTTGAATTGGCATTAATGCTTAGATATGTTTTGTGTCTTAGATTTATTTCCTATTCATTCTTTTGGCTTAAGACGTAAGTGGAAAATAACTTACATTCCTGGAATTATAATCATTTTAGACACTAATATAAAATATTCCTACAATAAATGTCATTGATAAAACTCATTGTTTATATGATATAAATATACATAACATATATCTCTATATAATATAGATATATGTGTGTATATATTATTTACATATGTATGTATATGTGCAATATTTACATATGATAGTTTTTGGCACTTGCAAAATGTCTGCAGTTTGCCATTGCAATGAACATAACTGCTGATATTACAGATCAAGTGTAAAAATGCAATTTAGTTGTTTAAGTGGAAAATATAATGCAGAACAATTTATGTGAAAGGTAGAAAAGATCAACTCTCAAAATATGCTTAGAAACAGCACTTACCGGAAACACTCAGACTGCAGCAACCAAAAATTGAAGTCCCTTGGCACTACCGCTGTTACAAAGCACATGTAAATATACAACACAAAGAACACATGGGGAAAAAAGAAAACCAAGAATACAAAATGAATGAACCTAACGTGATTTCTAGAGCCTAATGATAAAACATGGGGGGAGAAAGATTTATTGCACTGATTTATAATGCAACAGCTGTCAAAAAATTCAACAGCAAAGAGGCTTCTGAAATGTGCCTGTAACAACCCAGAGAAGTTGCTCAAGAAAAATGATAGAAAAGAATTATAAAGAGTGGGGACCTGTATGTAAAATTCATGATTGAAGCATGACATTGATTCATTGAACACTTAGACATTTAAGTGTAACATACGATTGCTCATTCTATACCCAGATTAAATTTTCTACTTGCTAACATAATATGGATTTGACAAAATAAACATGACCATTATTAGACTTTGTCACCGTGAACTGTGTGGGGGGAGAGGAAACGAAAAGCTGAACAAATCTTTTGCTGGAGTAAAACTACTTGGATTTAAGACCATGATTTATAAAGAATTGCATGTGAAAATATTACATTTTGTACACTAGTCACGATGCAGTACACTGCCATTTATAAGTTCAAAACTTTATTACTGCAATTTTGGTTTGTATTTAAAGCAGGCATAATTAACCTTAAAAATTTAAGGTCATATTTTTACCGTAGCACTCGGTGGTTTTCAAAGTACCCTCTATTCCTGTACAGTAAAAATTCACTGATCGAAAAACACTTGCTACCAGCCCTCTATCAGAAGAGAATAACTATTGAATTAATAGTTGTTTGGTGATTCATTAAGATCTTCCGCACAATACTGCAGCAATAAGTTTCGTTTTATCCAAAATAAATCTATGTGTGGAAATATGCTTATTGAATGCTCTGTGCATGAATATTGGAGCATTGTTCACGGGCAGTGTTAGGGGCTGAATTCTGTTGATACCGCGTATGGTGCTTTCACATCCGTTCCTTGAGAAAAGCAGCAAAGACGAGACAAGTGTAGAAATTTATTCTCTCTTCCCTTCTCCCTGCCCACCCCACCCCCTCCCCCGCCCCACTCCTTATGTGAAAAAAATAAGAAATTATCTTTGCCTCCTTGAAAGTGAAAAATAACACATTTAAGCTATGACTAGGTGTACTAAACTCTTGAAGACTGAAGGTGCACAGGGACTGTTGAAAAATGACAAGCAACAAAGCTGAAAATGATCAAGGTGATGAAAATACTGTATATGTAAAGTTGCTCCATCACATCCCCATTGCATAGAGAGCACTGTCACAAGGAGAACATACGGTAATTGCCATGAGGAACATTTGTGTTACCTGTTTTGTTGAGCAATCACTGTACTGTCACCCAGCAGATCTAATTAGTCTATTATATGATATGGAAGTTTTAGCTGAAATGAAACAAACAAAAGAAAATGCATTAAAATCTGCGATGTCCTTTGTTTCCAATGGCACTTTACCATTCTACCATTTTGATATATTCATGGGCAAAGCATTGTTAAAATGAACATCATTTTTCGGAGTGGTATTTTTTACAAGTAGTTTTATAGGACAGTGTAGCCACAGAAATTTAGAGGATAAATATTTCTTGGTGTTGCTGTTCGCGTGTGTGTGGAGATCATACGTTATGGCACTCATGCAGGGTGACCATAAACAAAAACTCCCCTATCAGATTTAGGGAGGACACAGATTATTGATTGGATCCCAATTTGATTTTTGTTTTAACTATACTAATGGCAGATTACTGTTGAAGAATGGAAATGTTCATGTTAAGTTGGTATGCTACAGTTTGGGCTCATTTGCTTTTGAGGCCAGTTAGGAAGAAATTTCACACAGAGTTTTCTTTTCTCTTGGTTGTTTTCCTTGTATTTATTTACCTTCCTGAGGAGATTATGCTCGAGAGCACAAATTGCTCACAGTCCATTGAAACAAGTGTTTTTGATGGACTGAATGGTCTCTTCTCATTCCAAGCTACGTCACCCTCTTCGGTTATTCTAAAATATTAGTATACATTCATCCTTTGGCTGAGACGTTAAACCGAGGTCTCATCTGCCTGGTCAGGTGGATGTAAAAAATCCCATGGCCATATTCGAAAAAAGTAAGGAGTTTCTCTCTCTCGGTGTCCTGGCCAACAATCCCTCCAAATAAAAAAAAATTGGTCACTCACTTCATGGCTGTTTGTGGGACACTGCTGTGAGCAATTGGCTGCTGTGTTTCGCCCACAAAATGCTACAGTCAATCCACTTTACAGTATATCCTGTGAAGTGCTTTGAGACATCTCAATGACATGATAAGGCGCTATATCAAATGCAAGGATTATTATTATTATTGCTAAATAACAACATAGGGATGGAATAAAAGTCACGAGGCAATGAGCTCAATCAAGCTTTGGTATAGTATACATTTATCTAAACCAGAAGTATCATAAGTTATGAAATAAACCTTTGCTCAACAAGAACTGTTGCCAGTCCACAGAACTGTAGTGTTGTGTTTATATCTTGTCCTGCCCAGTGCTGACCTGTCTAGTGGTAACAGTTAAACGACTTGCTATTCAGTGAATCAGAATTCCGGAATGAATAATGTGTTCATTAAAAACAAACTCGCATGTCCAGCAAAGTTCAAAAAGTTGAGGCTCGCAGTTCATGTTTATAATAATCTTTGAGCTACAAAGAATAACATAAATTAGTTTTTTTTTCCCCCTTCGTGAATAAATAGAGGCTATCTCACTGACAATGCTGAGTTACGGCCGTTCTTTCATGAGTGTGAAAGACCCATAACTCACCAGATTCACAGACCTGAGTGAGTTATGATGGTCTTTCGCAAAAGTGAAAGAATGTCTGGAACTCCCCATCACTGGTGAGAAAGTCTGCTTATTATACTTCAGGTGTGGGGCGACAAACCTTGCAATGGAAGTTGTGCTGTGTATATTTTCAATATGCTCACTAACAAGTTAAGAGGTTCTTACCTCAGTGGTGACAGTATCTGTCTGACATTCTCCCTTGCATGGTATGGCCACTCTGCAAGCTGAGCTTAGTAGCTCTGGAATTTGGGCGAGACATCAAGAGATGATGCTGTCAATGAAGAGCTATGAACCTTCACAGTCCGTAAGCTTTTGATGAATCCAAAACGTTCCTAAATGGAGTTTATATTTTGAAAACATTAAATATCCATCTCCTGTTATTTTTCATAGACCCTGTTTATGATATTATGTTGACTTAGTTACCAGTGAATTTTCATCTTATTTATGAAAACTGTACGTGCTTCCATCATGGTTGTGACAGGGTGTAGGAACCCTGAGCTATGAATGGCACTTGTTACTGGGCAGGAGTAACATTTTATTTAGTATAACAGCATACATATATTATAGAATAAGAGCACGCTACTCAGACAATCAAGCCTAATCTCCTCCACTGGGGACTTGCTACTTTAATCCCAATTGGCTGCTCTTTCCCCATATCCTTTTATATTCGCTGAGTATCCAATTCATTTTAAATGCTTTATGGTCTTAGCTTCAATGGCCACTGGTGAACAAAGCATTCCATATTCTAATAACTCTTTGTACATGAACGTTTCTTATAACCTTCCTTTTAACTGTTCCAGTAATAATCCAGGACCTAGCAACCTTTATTATTACCAATTTACTAACCAGCAGGAATAAGCTTTAACTGTCTACACGTTCAAAAGCCTTATGGCTTTTGAACACCTTTAGAAGATCTATTCTTATTTGATTTATCTTTTTTCCAAACAGGCACAATT
Organism: Callorhinchus milii; assembly: GCF_018977255.1. NCBI lineage: Eukaryota > Metazoa > Chordata > Chondrichthyes > Chimaeriformes > Callorhinchidae > Callorhinchus > Callorhinchus milii. The sequence goes on along the minus strand of NW_024704743.1, from coordinate 111,942,245 downwards.
TTTCAAGCCTATCCTCATAATTGTAACATTCTTCCTCAGTATATAGGAATTCACAAGACTTTCACTCTGCATTTGAAGCTTAACAGTAAAACCTAGAGATAATACTTGACAAAACACGAATGAGCAATGTGGAATAATGGGGGAATCTAGGATATCCATTCATTTAATAAAACTACTGCTTCACAGTTTAATATTTAGGATTTTGTTCAAATCATGAGCTGGTTTTATTTTGCTAAAATGTTAACTATCGGAAAGAAGATTTGTTAGGGAATGATTACAATGGAATTACCCAGGAAAAAAATAATCAATTGTGGAATTGAGTTTAAAAGAATGATAAAGTACAAAATAGTAAGGTTCCACTGTGAATCAGTTTAAACAGTATCTTCTCTTTGAACTGATTTAAATTGCTTTCTGCTTCTAATTTTACTGTATCTACAATGACCGTCAAATACAAAGTCAGGAAAATACAACACCTGCATTATTCACCTTCAGATTTAGTCCTTGTAACTCACTCATTGGTTTACCAGTTTTTACTCCGCAGATCCTCCTTGCACACTGCATAAATTCACCATTTCCCCCTTGATAAAGCTTGGCCATTTACAGTTGAATGTATTGTGTGCACTCCAACAGGTAACACTTTGATGTTCCACTTGCAATAACTTTGTGCTGATACACATATCTGTTTGAGATCAGTTTTGGATGTGACGGTGAAAGGTACAGATTGAGATAGATGGGTACTCGGAAAGTAAAAGTACTAAGAGGTATGAAAAAAGATGGGGAAATAGAAATACAAAGTAAGAAGACTTGATTGAGAGTATTATTTTACTTGGTTACCAGGGATTATCTATGCAGAACTTTCTCTCATGTGATACAAAGGGTGGAGAACAGAGGTTTTGTATGGATAGTGGAAGGAGCAGATTTGATGGGCTGAATGGCCGTTTCATTAAAAACTTTCCTATCCTTCACAGCTACATTGTATGTAGAATATTATTCCCTTTTGCATGTACATTGCTTGCAACATTTGTTTCAGTTCAAAGCCACTTGTGTGCACAATCCTTCACTCTACTTTTCTCATCTAAGCTATTGCTTCTCTGACAGTTGCTGGTGGCATAACTAAAGTTTGAATATCTTTCAAGCACAGTAAAGTATATAATTGTGAGATATGCAGTACTTTGGATTGTATGAATTTTCCCCAGTTGATTTTAATCACATTGTAGTTTATTTTAGCCAAGTCTGCAAGTGAAATCCACACAGGTGAAAAAGAAAAGTATGATTTGGATACAATAACTAGGTAGCATCCATTCATATATATGTCAAAAAGATCTCCACAGATGATAAAAGTCACATTGTACAAAAAATTATGAGTTATTCTTTAATAGTAACAAGCTGCTATATTTGCAACCTGACTTTCAGTGTGCAAATAAACTCGTATTGTAAAATAAATGACACTAATAATTATTTAAAGGACATTTTTACACCATCATTTTCAGTTGTTCATATGTAAATTTGGATCGGTGCATTTTTCCTTTAGATCCTGAGCATTTGCATATAAGAGGATTTCATCATATGTTCAAAAACACTAACACATTACACTGAAACAGGGGAATGACAGCTTCCATTTAAACTGTCCAAGTACAATGCTGATGGCCTCAGTGATTTCGAGGGAAGCATTGCATCTCAACTCCCAAGGGCAGCTGACAGGAGTCAAACCCAGTCAGTGTGTGCCTCAGACTGCGACTCTTCTGCTGAGAGCCTATACCTGCAGGAACTGATCCAGAGGGAAAAAGCACATGCTATACTTGCAGACTAGTTATCCTACTTGTGCATTAGTTTGATCAGTTGGGATATCAAAGTTAAGCCAATAGAAGACTGATGTAGGCACAAATGAATAATTAAGGTCCCAATTATCGAAGGGAATCACATAGGTTGGAGGTTGCTTGTTAATGTGACACAGAGGAAAATAGAATGTTTTTTTGATGTTTTTCATTAAGATGGAAAAGAAGTAATCATTGCCAACTTTTCTCTGGAGTTTTGCATATTATTTTAATGTATCACATGCTAACAGTTTCATTTCTTAACAGTCAAAAGTGGCTTCAAGACTGCTGCAAGCTGAGAAATGAGATGATTCAGGGAGAGAGAAAGAGAGAGAACAACGTGGAGAAAGAGAGAGGGAGAGAGGGGGAGGGAGAGGGGATGGAGGGTGGGAGAGATAAAGTGAAGAAGTGGGAGAGAGCCAGGGAGGGAGTGGGATTTTTTTTTGGTCAACCAGGTGTCTGATGCATGTGGAAACCCATCACCATGTTTAAGATTTTTTCAAATCAAACTGAGAATTTCCGTGAGTGGGATAGAGAGGGAGAAAGAAAAAGTGTAAGGAGAGTGAGAAAGCCAACGGGAGCTAAGGAGGGAGGAAGAGAAGGAGCACGGAGGGAAGTAAAAAGCACGAGGGTGTGCCAGAGAGAGTAATTGAGGAAGGGAAGAAAGGAGGTTGAAAGGCAAGCACTTCAAAATCAGCCTGGAATACAATAAACTCCTAATAACTCATCACTCCAAGGGAAAAAGATTCAGTGACGAGTTATCCGAGTGGTGAGTTAGGCATGTATAAACATATAAATAAATACTGCCGAGATATTGACAGCATGATGACTTAAGTGGTAATGAATGAGTTAAACTAGGGTTGAGCTTTCAAGGGGTTTACTGTATATATCCTCTATGAATAAAGCTTCCTCTTGCAGTTTTAAAATAAATTATTTTATATAGATATATATATAATTTCTCCTCCTTTTGATTGCCTCTCATTCATACAAATCCCTTTTACAATTGACCGCAGGAAGAAACTGGTGTTTTATTGTTTTCTTTGACTTTTTATTTTTTTCCTCCAATTTATCTAAAAGCTTGGTGATTTTTAGATTTGTTTCATATTTTTTTAAAAAAGGAAAAATCACCGCTCTCCAAAATTACAAAGAAAAAAAAACCTTTCAAACTATTAATGAAATCGCCCAAACTTGGTCCAGGTTGAAAAACAGTGGGACCTAATGTAAAATTACACTTACTGTGGCAGGTTGGTACTGAAGCAAAAAGACAGTAATTCAATTGAGCAGCTCTGATGATGTCATAAATCGAAGAGCTGAAGCCTGAGCAGTTTATGAACATCAGCAGAACCTTGAAGTTGAATTATGCCTTAAATTTACTGCCATATTTGTTATTCTTCATAAAATGTAGCCTGTAGTTTCTATTTTTATAAAACGAGGCTGACTCGGCTGTTTTCTGATAATCAGCTGCACATTATCGCTGGGTAAAACCTTGTACTCATTATGTGATGCGCGTTAATCCTGCAGTGAAGATCCACTGGACCCTATGTCCTGGTCATTCATGACTATGACACCTGTCGTCTGGGAAAATAAAAATGGGCTGAAGACAAAATTATGAATGGTTTTGACGGGTTAAACAGAGAGAGATGTTTTTTCACTGATGGACGACTCGGTAACAAGAGCGCATAAATTGAGTATCATCGTCAGAAGAGGTTATAAGGAATGGTTTTATACAAAGGGTCCTTAGAATGCCTCACCACAAATTACAGTTGAAGCCAAGTTAAAAAACAGTACTTAAAAGTTAATTAAATGTTTGAAAAAATATTGTAAAGGTACAATAATAATAATCCTTACATTTGGAATGGTTAGGCATATGTATAAACATATAAATAAATGAAGCTGAGATATTGACAGCATGATGTCTTAAGTGGTAGTGATGAGGTAAACTAGGATTTTACGTCAGGAGGACATCCCAAAGCACTTTGCAAGATATATTGTGAAGTGCTGTGACTGTGTGTTTTGTAGGTGAATGAGACAGCCAATTTTCGCACAGCAACTTACCGCTTGAAGTGAATGGACAAAAAGTATGGTTCAAAAGGAGAGGAATGGGAATGAATAATAATCCTTGCATTTGATATAGCACCAATCACGTAGGTAGGACGTCTCAAAACGCTTCACAGGATATATTGTAAAGTGCAACAACAACAACAACAACAAGATTCCATTTATAAAGCGCCTTTCACGTCAGGAGGACGTCCCAAGGCGCTGCACAGTTGGGTCATGACCCGAGCAGGGGGGAAATGGTCAGGGTGAGGGGAGGGGAGGGAACGAGGAGGGGGGAAATGGTCAGGGTGAGGGGATGGAAGGGAGGGAGCGAGGAGGGGGAAGAGAGTCGAGAGGGGAGCTGAAGGCACGGTCAAAGAGAAAGGTTTTGAGACCGGCCTTGAAGGAGGAAAGGGAGGAAGCAAGGCGAAGGCACTGGGGGATGGAGTTCCAGAGCCTGGGGGCTGAGAGGCTGAAGGCCCGACCACCGATGGTAGGGCGGTTGGGGCGGGGGACGTGGAGCAGACCAGAGCCAGAGGAACGGAGGGTACGGGCAGGTAGGTAGGGGGATAGTAGGTTGGAGAGGTAGGAGGGAGCAAGGCCGTGAATGGCCTTGTAGGTGAGGATGAGGATCTTGAAATCAATCCTCTGGGGGTACTGCAGTACTGTATTGTAAAGTGTCGACTGTGTACTTTGTAGGTGAAAAGAGTAGGCAATACAAGTGTGGGGGAGCCAAATGACCTTTGTAAATTTTCCATTATTCTATGAAAACCAACTCCATACTATCGGGTAAACTCAAGTGAATTTATGGTGGGATCTTACCATGAGATTCAGATGATGTTTACTCGTGGTTTGTGATTTGATGTCAGACAACATAATATTATCTAATTCTTCCAATGAAATTTTTGTCCTTAAATCACTTTGTTCTCTTTTGAAATACTCTGTTTTATTGTAGTAAAGAGTGTGCATAGTCCATGGGTTGAAGAGCAAATCGGCGGGAAGTGACACAGAAGAAGAAAGCTATATGACATTATATATGGGTGCAAATGCATTGCTTCCCTACTGGTTCACTAAAGTCTCTGTCCAATGTGAAACTTGAGTCATATGGATTGGAAAGGCTTTATATTGGATTCCCCAGTCTATGCTGAGTTAGCTAGTCTGGCAGTGAAGGAGATTACAATAAAAAATAATTAATTTGCATTTATATATAGCACCTTTCAAGTGAAAAAAATTAAGTCATGAAGTACTTTACAAAAGCAAATTGGTTAGAAATTAAATCAATGTTATTATATAGGCAAACAAGGCAGCTAATGTGGACCAGCAGTGCCCTATAAATAATGAGACAAGTAGCCAATTCCTTTGAAAATGTGGGGGTAAATGTGGATTAGGAGAGGAATGGTTAACTATGAGAAAAAATCCATAAATGATAGGGAGTTACTTTTACATCAACCTGAATCGCAAGTCAAATGGAACCTAAAATTAATAAGAATAATTAAAATTAAGCTGAGCATCCTGGGCTAGGAAATAAATAAGTTAAACGGATTCCTGCTTCTGATCTCTATCCAGTGGCACCTGTGGGAAAGTGTGTTTACAGACGTCAGGATGGGGTTTTGTTCTAACATCCTTGTGGTTGAATGGTCTGTCAACAATGGCTTACACTTGAGGAATGGTTACTTAGGCAAGAGGCAACCAAAACCCCAGAATAAGCTGGCAGGAGAAAAGTGGAGGCTGTAAAAAAACACACACCAAAAAAAATTACTGTAATAATATCACTCCTTTCATAGAGGCTGTACACTGGAATAGGTGTGATTACGAGGCAGTAATCTCATCAGCGATGGGGTCATAAACTGCAAGATCAGACCTGAAATGGTTTATAACCATCATCTGAGCCGCAGAATGAGATTACAGCCTTGAAATCACCCCAGGGTATCTATTGTTTACTATTATACTGTGAAGTTCATAGTGTCTGGGTTTTATTCAGCTTTGGTTGTATTCTTTCGATGGCAGCTACTGTCCTGGTGGATGTCCCTGGCCAGTGGAGCTCCAGGCAGCTAAAGCTAACGTGTGATGGCATCTACACTAAAGTTTTAATGAATGTGACATAATCAGTGCAAGTTTATTGAGTGATAATTAACGGTTGATTGCCAGGAAATAAGAAAGTCTGTCTATATTATATCATTTTAACTACATATTTGAGCTATTTCACTGGTGAGCTTCCATTATGTTTTATTCGACGTTATTTTCACTGCCTTCCTGACACAATACTTCACTGTGAATTTGCACTTAAACTGTCAGCCCACGTGACGCTTTTCCAGAGCACATTTTTAACCCTATCAATGCAGTGACCAGAGCTAAAGGAGAACACGGCACCAGCCATGGTGTGATTGCACTTCTCCAGGACTCATGAGTTATGGGGTCTTTCACACTGGTCAATGAAATCCAGCAACATACCTCCAATGGCACAATATCCGGTATCAGTTAAATATTACAGAACTGAATTGTTTTAGAGTGAGGTTTGCATACTCATATTTTACACTATTAAACTAATCAAGTCCTGATGTGAAGGGCTCTATTCTGTTACGCTGTTCAGCTCTCTTGGGTTTACAGTACAGTGGCTGAATGTGGCAGGAACTTTCTAACTCTCAACCTGTTTAAATCAGTCTTGAGACATTCTCACTTGCACTGGAACTGAAACTGAAAGATGTTATCGGAGACCTTTATAGTGGTTTAGTGATCAATGTGTCTCACCTACTGAACAATGAAACTCCTATTTAAACTAACTATATTTGGAGCAAGAACAATTCTTTCCCAACTTTCCTCATTTAATCTCCAGTTGCCTTCATACCAGAAGGATGAAGAGATAATATTAATAATCCTTGATCTGGTACAGTGCCTTTCACGTCAGGAGGATGTCTCAAAGCGCTTCACAGGATATACTGTAAAAAGTGATAACACCGTATTTTGTAGGCAAACACAGCAGACAACTTGTGCACAGCAAAGTCGCACAAACCGGCATGAGGTGAATGACCAATTTTATCTGGGGGATTGTTTGCCAGATTAGCAGGAGAAATTACCTTTGCTTTTCAAATCGTAATAATAACAATCCTTGCATTTCATGTAGCGTCTTATCATGTCTTCAAGATGTCTCAAAGCGCTTCAAAGAATATACTGTAAAGTGAGTTGACTGTATATTTTGTGTGTGAAAGGTGGCAGCCAATTGTGCACAGCAGTGTCCCACAAACAGTCATGGATTGAAGTGACCAATTTATTATTATTATTTTTTGAAGGAATTATTACCCGTGAAAAAGCGATCTGCCAATCGACTATCAGCTGGGTTCCTACTTACTGCTAGGTAAACAGAGGCGTAAGAAAACTTGCCCCAACATTTCGCCCTGCCAGGAATTGAACACAAGTCTCTTGCTTGCAAGGCGAGTGCTCTAACCACTGAGTTACAGGACTCCAATGCAAGGATTATTATAAGCAATAGCATAGGATCTTTAACATCAACCTGAAGGCTGGCACTTCCAACAGTACAGTGCGACCCCAGTTCAAAGTGTCGACGTGGGGCTTCAACTCATTCATAGCCTTCTGATTCAGAGGTGCAAATGCTGCCAACTGATCCAGGATTACCCCTAAGATATTGTGGGTAAATTACTGGGCAGTATAGCACTAGACTATACTAAATGATGCTTTGCAGAATCTAATTTGTATCTGTGCTGTCAGCTGAACACAGCCAGGACAATAGTTGAGCCATCACATTTGCCCCAGCACCTTTAATGCTTTTGAGATTGTCTTAATTACTTAGGCTACAAGCAGGCCTCAAACAGTAAACAATTACAGAAAGTCTACTTTGTTATAAATGTTACACTTTTACGATGTGATGCTTCGAAGGTTTAAGCTTAGGGACTTTGGCAAAGTGCACTTATAATGGAAAATCCCATTAACTGGGCACGTCCTGAAAATGTGCTAAATTTACTGGGACAAGGAACGTCACCCTCTTAAAGTTAATATTGTGGCTATTATACTGCAGGTAGTGGTGAGGAGCGGAGCACAGTGCTGATATGTGTGGAGTGGGCAGTGCTATTGAACCTCCAAACATCTCTAAACTGTGCTCGGCAAAATGTGCCCTTACATAAATGTGTGAAGCTCTGCTCACGTGTCAAAGTGTCATTGAAACATTGAATGTCACTAAACAGCCAATGCAATCATTATCTCTTTACCAGCATTTTAAAAAAAAACTACAAGACACTCTTGGAGACCAATGAAAAAATGATTCCAAATGTTAAATAGCTCCTTCCAGGACTTCTCAAAGTGCATCACAGGATTTACTGTAAGGTGTAGTGCTTATGTATAGGCGAACAAGGCAGACAATTTGCACTCAGCGATGTCCCACAAACAACCAACATTAGAAATAAATGGTGAAAAATGTGAAGTGCTGATTTACAGTAATAATTGTCACATCACATACCACATTATCCACCCCAGGATTTTAAACTGTTGCTTCTTACTGGCAGTTAGTTACACTTGAAGCTGGTGCAAAGCTAGGGCAGCCAGAGACTGCTTCCTGGATAATAAGTGTGATGTGAGTTGTGTCGCAGTCCTCTTGCTCTGGAGCAAATCACTCTCCTTAGATGAGCTTCCAGAGTTTGCATCAGTTTGACACACCAAAGGTGTTAAATTGACTCAAACTCCGCAATATAACTGGGCCGTGATGCTGTGCTGCTTTTCCTGAACACTTGACTTGGTATTATAAATATTCCGGGCACTCATTTTTTTAAAATAAAAACTGCTATATTTCCATACTGCTTTGCTAATTACAAATAACGAGTGAAAGATAAGCTAATCGTTTTGGCTCAATGTACCAAACTGTGCTTTCAGACCCATCTTTTTGCCCGCGCTTTGTCATCTTTCCTCCCACCCCCCCCCACCCCCCACCCCCCCCCCCCCCCGACTCCCCACGAATCACTTTGAGGCGCCCTCCCCGACGTGAAAGGCCGCCGTGACGCATCAGCGCAAACTGTCCTTGTCGTCCGCGCCCGGCCCGTGGCGGTTTTAATAATAATAATAATAATAATCCTTGCATTTGATATAGCGCTTTTCACGTCGGGAGGACGTCCCAAAGCGCTTCACAGAAGACACTGTAAAGTGAATTGACTGTATATTTGTGGGCGAACGCGGCAGCCAATTGCGCACAGCAATGTCCCACAAACAATCATGGATTGAAAATGACCAATTTATTATTGTTTTTGGTTTTGGAGGGATTATTATTAGGCTCTGTGTGGAGTAAGGAAACTTGCCCAAGGTTTCGCCCTCTGCCTGGAATTGAACTCAGGTTTTGACAGAAGCGGCAGCAGCTTTGCAACGGGTCCGAAAGCCACGCGGGACCTTGGCGTCTCAGCCTCGGCTTGGCCGCTCGGGGCTGCGTTGCAAGAGTGTCAGTCGGCGTTGGAGCTCCGGCCGGACTGGACTGAGGGGACCAGGAGCAGTGAGTGCCAGTCCACACTGCTCCATGTGGCCCGAGTCTGGTTGGGAGCAGCTCTCCCGCTGATTGACACCTCGCCTCTTTGTTGATCCGCCGGTTGCCCTGACACCGGCCCCCGACGCTGTCCAATGGGCGAGGGCCCCGCCGTCTGACCGGGTTTGCGCGGGAAAGAGGGGCGGGGCCAGCGCTTCCTGGATGGTGAGGGACAGGAGGAGGGGGGAGATCTGGGTGGTGGGGGGGGGTCCTACACCGGGACTAATGGGAATAATAACGCAGGGCAAGTGGGAGTGACTTGCACGGGGCAAGTGGGGAATTGTCCACCAGGGAGTTCTGGGGGGGGGGGGGGGGGTGGCATTCAGACACGAGGAGTTTGGGGAGAAAGCGGGAATGCAACAAGGACTTTGGGAGAGATTGGGAATGAAATACAAGGGAAAGTGGGAGTAATCAATGGGGAGTTGGGGAGGAAAGTGGGCTCCCAGGTTACACAGGGAGTTTGGAGAGGGAACACTATACACGGAGTTTGAGGAACAGTGGGAATAAGATTCAAGAAGTTGGAAGAAAGTGGAAATAAAATATAAGGAGATAATGGGAGAGAAAGAATTATCAACACAAGAGAGGAGAAAAAGAGAACAATAATGCACTATATATATATACATATATATTTGTGTGTATATTGGGAAAGACTACGATAACCGAGAGAAAGCACAGCGCAGGAGAGCGAGCGAGAGGAAACTGAACGAAAGGAGATATCAAGATGGATTGAACGAGAAAAAAAAGGGCAATGAGTGAGAATGGGAAGCATGAAGGGGGGGGGGGATGCAGAAAGTATAATTGTGAGTGCGGAATGCAAAGGTGTGAACATATATAGGGAGAACGTAGACACAACCAGAAGAAACGGTGGGAAAAGAAGTGAGAATGCAGGAAGAAATATGCAATGACAGCGTAGAGAGAGGGAAAGAGAGAGAGAAAGAGAGAGTAAAAACTGAGAAAATTACAGTATGGCAGAATGACAAAAATGTCTATAGAGTGACGGACGGAAAGTACAAGAGGTGAAGACAAATTGCCAAACAGGCTGAGAAAATAGAGCAAAAGAGAGGACAGGGTTGGAAAGTCAACGAGAAGCCACTGAATGAGAGATGTGAGAAAGTATGAATGAAATTCAGGGAAACAATAATCATGTGTTAAAAAAAAACACTGAGAGCAGATGGAGAGAAGAGGTGCGGGTGAAGTGGGGAAATACCTGGAGATGGTGATGGGGTACAGGAGGAGAGAGTGGACAGTGGGCAATGGAGCAAGCGAGAGACGGTGATGGACTTTGTAGGGGCAAATCGAGGGGTTGGAATACCAAACTGGGAAAGGGGAGGTAATGCGAGGGAGAGAAGTGAAGATGCAGGAAAAGAGGAGAAAACGGGGAGCAGAGGATGGGACAGGAGAGGTGTAAAAAGAGACAGAAACCTAATGATTAAATGATAGGGAGTGGAGGGAACAGATAGGGACTAAATACAGGGAGATGTAGCAATCCAGAGAGGGGGAAGAGATGGTTGAGAAGGCGGACAGGGAAAAGGGATCTAGACAGGTCAAGGTCTAAATAAGCGAAAAATGAAATAGCGATAGATCCCCCAAAAAATTGCAGGTTAAATAAAGCAAAGACACGGAAGTGAGAGAAAACGAGTTAGGGAGATGTGGAGGAATGGGGACTTGCAGAAGGACCGAATCGTGGGCATAACTACAGGAAAGAAACCAGGAGAGACGGGGAGGTGTGTGTGTGTGTGGGGGGGGGGGGGGGGGGGGGGGGGGAGACATGCAAAAAAATTAGAAATTGGGTCTAAAAAAAAATAAAAAGTAAAGCAGTGGAAACGAATGTAATAGGTACTGGAAGAGAGAGGGAGAGAGAGAGAGAGAGAGAGGAGAGAGTGTGAAAGGGAGCAGAGGGGAGGTTTAAGAATGAAAGAAGGAAGAGGCGGATAAAAAGAAAAAGGTCGTTGGCAAAAAACAAAAGAGTGAGAAAAAAGGGGGAAAAAAAAGGAGTGAGAAAGATCAGAGCGCCAGCATTTCAGTCACCAAGTCAAGCGTTAAGGAGCGTGTACTTAAACATTTCCTAACTACTCAATTTTCATCGACCAACCACTGTATTTAGTATTCTCCCCTAGTCGGTACAAACACGCCTCACTAAGTACTTTAGAGGCAATTTCATCGATTTTCTTTAACAAATAAAAATAACGATTGTACAGCAACAGTTCGAATTTACATTGTCACAATTTGATAGTCGCCATTTAGTGGAATTTTTGGAAGGGGAAAAAAATGGGAGATCTGAAACAATGCATTAGGGCATTAGCCCCTAAATATACGTGGAAAAGGCAGAGGATTAGTGTGAGCCCTGCAACAGCAAACACAAATGTGATTCCTGTTAACCCCCCTCCACCCCCCACCACAAAAAAAATTGTCTCGATTTCATCACAGATTGTTGCTGTTTTTAAAAAAAAAAAATTTAAAGTGAGAGCTTGTTTATCCTTAAACAGCAAACGGGATTTCTTGAATATCATTGGCAATAATTTTTTGTTGTGTGTGTGTGTGTGTGTAACGTTTTTTCAGAACGGTGCGCCAAATAAAACGCAGCGACGTTTATGAATAAAGGAGAGGTTGTCATTCAATTGTAGATCATATTACAAAAAAACACACACAAACGAAAACCATCCTTTGCACATTGTTGTTGGCACCATAATGAGCACTGGGTGATTTATTTTTTTGTTTTAACTTTGGGACCTTACGAGGGCTGCAACATGGGAGGGGGGGGGGGGGGGGACAGAACCTTGCATTGCGAGGATATTGAATATGCATTCATATTAAAAGTGATTTTTTTTAATATAAAAAAAATCGCACACCCCGCAACCACACCACCTCTGTGTTGTTTATACTGCACAGAAGTTCCCCATGTCCCTCTGTTGAATTGCTTGTGTTTAAGGAGTTCGTGTGCTTCCTTTCACGTGGAATCACCTTTTTTTCGTTGTGAGAGGAAATGTTTGATTGAAATGATATGTCACTTTTAAACGCTCTGATAGATTTCCGTTTATCGAATCGATCGGAGGAGAGATCAATCGGATAACGGCGGTGTTCTACATAGGGGAACACCTCGTCTATATTACTCGATTATAGATCTTTTAACGATTTGCGAGTGTAAGAATTTAATTTGTTTACTTTCAGGCTGATCGGAACATCCAAAATGCGGCTTGTCAGATAGATATATTTTTAAAGCCTTAAAGGACTCATAACGATAAAGAGAAATATAAGGTAATACCTTCAATGTAAAGTGATAACACGCTCTAATTTCTCCCTTTGCCCCCCCCTGCTATAAGTGGGGCGCGTTTGAGTGCAATCATTGGTTTCTATGTAAAATCACTGAAATATAGGCGTGAATTATTTGCGTTATAAAATATGATTGCGGAATATTAAATTAAAGTCAGATAAGTCCGCATTGAGAGAAGGCAGCACTCAGTAGCGAATTTATTTATCGCATTTTTTTCCAGTGGGCCCTGCTGTGCTGGACACTTTGGGGATGGCAATCTTTAAATCCTTGCGAATTTGCAAGCGGTTTTAGTTAGTTTTAACAAGAGGAGTGTCCAAGAAACAAGAAGACCAGGTTGATCGATAAATCTCTGGAGGTAAAAACAAATCTCTTTTGCTCTAAAACTACCCTCTTTTTTGGGGTGGGTGGGTGGGGGGGGGGGAGTGTGTGTGTGTGTGGGGTGTGGGGGTGGGAGGGGGGGATGACACGTACCCCGAACAAAAGTTGGACAATTATTGGAGGTTTGCAAATGTTTTAATCGTTTTGTTTGGTGGCGGTGGGTTTGGTATTTATATATATGTGTGTGTGAGTGTGTGTGTTGGAGAGAGAGGGAGGGGAAGTGGGGTGGTGGTGGGGGGGTGGAGGGGGTTGTTGGTGGTGATGGTGGTGCTTGGATATTTCCACATAGAAAGTGACATTTGTGTTGTTGTAAAGTGATAGGGGAACGGTGTATATATTTCTGTGTTTATAAACAATGGGCCGAACCCGAGAGGACATGATGGTCAGCCTCCTGTCAAACTGCTGACCTTTTAAGCCCCAGAGGGCGCCAGGCATGTTCATCGCATACATTTCCCTTCAACAGAGAGAGAGAGAGAGAAAAAAAGATCTGCCACATTGTGTACAAAATAAATCCCCCTAAAAAATCAAATTACAAAGACCTATAGAATAAAGGATTATTAGACCTGAAGATGAAACGCAGGTAATACATGGAATACTTTTTTTTGGATAAAAAGTATATATATATAGAGAGAGATATATCTATATATCTATATATCTATATATCTATATATCTATATATATATATATATCGCTGTATGTATTTATAAACTCCGAAAACGTGGGCAGATAGATATATAACGGGTTATTTTTTTTTTAGAAAAAGCGTAACAAAATAATGTTAAAGGAATTTCTTTCAGGCGGAATTGGTGGCAATGATATTGTAGTTCGCGGACGAGTAAGAGTGAAATAATTTAAGAAACGTTATTTTGTTCACGAAGCGAGAATCATGCGGATTTGTATGCAATCGTTTCAAGTGTCAATTTATTTAACTTGGAATAATAGTTCGCAAACTAAATAGTTATCATGATTATTATTATTATTATTATTATTTTTGCTGTAATGAATTGCATCAGTTGTGGTGCGATTTCCTTTTTTTTAAAAAAAATAACAGGATCAACCCCAAAAACGCCTGTCAGGTTGAAACGCAGCTCAAAAAAAAATAAGTTTGTTGTTCGAAGTTCAAACCGATCAATATTACTTTATGGTTTTATCTGAAAATCGTTTTGTCTCTCTTTGTATGTAGAGGTATATTTATAAATATTACACACATATATATATTAAAAAAACAGGTTTTATTAATGGGGTTTTGCAAGATCCTATGTGTTTTCCTCTCTTGTCTACTTTCTCATTGTAGATCAGTAATGTGGAGATTGTTATCGGCATTTGAACAAGGTAGTCAGGATTTTTTTAAAAAAAATAGTTTACACAGTGCCTTTGCCAAATAGCCCCCCCCCCCTCCCCAGGGGTGGGGGTGAGGGAGTGAGGGTTATCGAGGTGTCTGGAGCGCGGGTCCCTAACATTTAAGCAGTACTGATGGGTTGGTGTGTGGAGCGATCAGAGTCCCACAGAGAGAGACAGAGTGAGACAGGGGGAGAGACAGAGAGAGAGAGAGAGAGAGAGAGAGAAGGCTTGTGTGATAGACAAGGGGAGAGATCAAGAAGGAGGACTGAGGGCTACTGGCGGCCACCGTACAGAGACCCTGATAGAGACCTCTATGTAGAACAGAATAAAACAGTCAGGAGAGAGAGGGAGAGAGGGGGAGAGACAGAAAGAGAGACAGATAGAGAAAGAGAAAGCATGTGCTTCTGCAGTTCCACTCCATCTCGCCTCTGCCTTATCATATCTTCCCAACCCAGCTCTGAATAAAGTGCCTTCGATTTTCCCCCCAGATAAGTGGTGATCTCCTGATTTTCTCATAACGATTAACATCCTTAGTGTCTTATTCGATAGCGACTATTAAGGGTGAGGGACAGAGAGAACAAAATAAAAGGTAGGGGTTTGCCAGCTGTTCAGACCCTATATCTGAGACAAAAATCAAACTCCCGCGACAGCCCCGCGTTATTTCTGTTCAAATACAATCGAGAGATATAGACACAAACATTAAAATAGAGGGAAAATTGCAATTTAGATTTGCTGTTGCAAAGTCACGTCAGTGGATCAGATATCAACGCAATCAATACAGGTAGTGTTTCATTGAAACGAAGCGATTAGTGTGAAGGAAGACGAGACCCGAGTTTTTTTTTTAACCTGATTTGAAATCTCGGCGTTATTTGCCTCTGTGTTTTAACGTTAATTTCCACGCCCTGTGTTTGTGCGTTTTATTTATTCAAAAAAAAACACAAGTGCAATATTATCATTATTTTCCAATCGTGATCGCAGATTTTATTTGGTGTGTTTGTAGTTCCCCACCACCCCCCCCCCCCCCCCCCACCCCCAAAGAAATCGCAGAACTCATTTTTATTTTCATTTCTCAAATCTTTCCCCTCTTAAAGATTGTTCCCTTTTAAGACTTTTTTTCCACCCCACCCCACCCACAGTTTGACTTTCCGTCCTCGATCTGTTATTAACAACTTCCAAAAATGTTTCTCATTGTGCATTTAACACAGTAGCTCAATTTATATATATTTATATGTATATATACATATATATTTAAAAAATCCCGAAGTGCATCAAACAAGATGCCTCCAAAATTTAGTCGTGGCTATTTTTACGCATTGTTCTTACTTTTTTGTTTCGTTTTTGTGCTTAGGTTTTAGGAGTTTTTCTGATTGTATTAATCACTCCCGTCTTGTAATTGTTTCTCCCCCCCCCCCCGACCACCCCCTCTCTCTCTCCCTCTCCCTCCTTTGCCTTGTGTGTGTGTGTATATATATATATATGTGTGTGTGTGTTAAATCACGGAAATATTTGAACGCTTTCTCCCTTTTCTGTGTGTGTGTGTATGTGTGTGTGTCTTTGTCTTTGTGCCGATGTTGATGCAGGGATAGTGGTAGTGAGTGAGTGAGTGAGTGAGTGTGTGGTGGTGGTGGTGAGGGGTGTGTGTGTGTGAGAGAGAGAGAGAGAGAGAGGGGGTTACGTGGGGGGGTGGGGGGTGGGGGGGAGAGAGAATGGGAGAAAAGGAGGTGGTGGGGGGAAATCTGTGTTAGATAGTGTGTGCACATTATCTGTGTGTGTGTGTGTGTACATGTGTGTGTGTGTCCCTCTCCCTCTGTGTGTGTGTGTGTGTGTGTGTGTGAGAGTGAGACAGTGAGTGAGTGAGTGAGTGAGTGAGAGAGATGAGTGTGTGCGTCTGTGTTGTGTGGGTCGTGTTTACGACTTTCCCGTGACCAGAGCCCCGGGTTTGTCCCCTCTCTCTCTCTCTCTCTCTCCCTCTCTCTCTCTCTCTCCCTCTCTCCCAACTTCAAAGCGTCAAATCCAATCTTTTGAATGTTGATCACCTCACTAATTACACCTTCCCGTCGTGCATCGGTAATGAAGACACATGCGCACTCAACTTAATCAGCCATTTTTTTTACAGGGGCAAAATAATTAGCAGAATAAAGATATATCGGATTTTCATTTCCAGTTTCCCCTTTTCCGTTTGCGGTCGCACGTCGGAGAGAGAGAGAGAGAGAGAGAGAGTTCCTTACACAAGTCACCTCGGCCCACAGGACCACTGTATGTCCCATCTCCTTCTCTATTCCTTGGCAATCTCTCTTTTTTTTTAAATTTTATTATTATTATTATTATTATTATTATTATTATTTATTTCCCTTTCCCTTTTCTTTTTTTTTTGTGCGACTTTTTTTTTTTGGGGGGGGGGGGGGTGTGGGACTTTTTTTTTAATTCTCTTTTTTTGCGGGGGGTGAGGGGTTGTCTTTTCTGGGCTCTTTTCTGTTTTTTTTTGTGGTGGTGGTGGTGGTGGTGGTGGGTTGGTTTCTGGTTTTTTTTGGGGGGTATATTTTATGATTCTTGTGATATAAAAAAAGAGAGGAAGGGAAGGAAAAAAAAAGAAAAAGCAAAAAGAAAAAAAAACAACACAATTCGGGAGGTGGTGGGGTGGGGGGTGGGGGGTGGGGGGTGGGGGCCCTCCCGACTGGATGTGTGACAATAATTAATGTCATTATAAAAAAAGAGAAGAAGAAGAAGAAGAGGGAGAGAAAGAGAGAGTGTGTGTGTGTCAGAGAAAGAGAAACAGAGGGAGAGGCAGAGACAGACAGACAGAGAGAGGGAGAGAGAGAAGAAGCTGCGAGAGGGAAAATAGTAAGTTGCACTTTATTAAGCGGTAAGACAGTGTTCTCTCTATATATCTATCTTATCTATCTATAATCTATATATATATATATATATTAACACACAACCAGACCTCGTTAGTCGGTTTAAGCACTCTTGTGTTTTGTCGTGCCTGGATTTTTGATTCATTTCAATTTTTATTCTATTTTGGGGGTTGTTTTTTTTTTGGGGGGGGGGGCGGGGTGGTGGTGATGGTGGGGGGGGGGGGGTTAACTTTTTTAAAAAAAGAAACTCAATGGTTCTTTGCGATTTCTTTTTCCCAACGCGAAAAAAAAATAGCGGATGTCTTCCTTTCCCCCAAAACTCGGGTTTGTTATTATTTTGTCGGGGTGGGGAAGGAGGGGGTGGGGGGGGGGGGGGGGGGTGGGGGTGGGGGTGGGCGGTTGGTTTGTTAACGGGAGAAACGGGTACTTGTGTTTACACAAGTGCGAGCGATGGGGTGTTATGTGTGTGTGACTTTTAGGACGTACAGACAGACAGATAGATGCTCATCACAAGGCAGATCGGCTGTCAGATTTGCTCCGAAAAAACAAAAAAACTACTTGCAGATACAAACTACTTGCTTTGCTGGATCTTTCGAGGGGGCGAAATAAATAGTTTGGTGTCCGAGAGACAGACAGACAGACAGACAGACAGACAGAGACAGACAGACAGACAGACACAGAGGGAGTGAGAGAGACAGAGAGACGAGGTTACGGCGCTGTCAAAGCCCCGCACTTCGCCGTGTCCCAGCGCTTCATTCAAGCGCTCACTTCACTACACACTCACTTCACTCACTCACTCACTCACGCACTCTCGTCTCTCGTGTTTTGCAAAAGGGGCCGATCGCTAGTTTGCAATTAACTGCTGTCTAATTAAGTTCATCCGAATAAGTTACACCAATATTTCCTCCTTGTTTTTTCGTGTACAATGTTAACCCAAACTGCGACTGTCCCCCCCCCCCCCCCCCCAGTCAGCTTCCTGCCCGTCTGAGTTGAAATTTATCATTCTCGCTTCTTTTTTTAAAAAAATATATCTACTATATCATATGCACGTCAGAAAAGTTGTTTTTGGTGGTGGTGGGGGGGGGGGGAAGGATCGACCCATCAACGTGCACGCGGTTTAGCTTTTTCTTTCTTTTTTTTTGGGTGGTGGGGGGGGGGGGTGGTGTAGGGTCGTTGTTTGGTTTATCTCTGCTGTTGCTGGTGTGGTGGTGGTGGTGGTGGTGGTTGTTGTTATTATTATTATTATTATTTTACCTGGGAATGTGATGTGTGACCGGCTGCTGGATGGCTGGGGAGCCGAGGGAGAAGGCAGCCGGGGCCGGACTGCACTGGCACATCGAGCCGAGGTCGGATGGCGGGCGGGCGGCGGCAGGTTGTGCGCTTGTTTCAGTCTGGTGCTGCTCTCGGGGCGATGAAGCTGGTGGTTTGGTGATGGTGAACCTCGAATGTAGTAGAGATACCGCTTCCCCTTTGGTATTTTCTGGACACACAGTCTGTGTGGATGTGTGTGTTGTGTGTGTGTGTGGATGTGTGGTGTGTGTGTCTGCACTCTCTCTCTCTCTCTGTGTCTCTCTCTCCTACTCTTTCACTTAATCCATCTCTCCTTCTACCTCCACAAGAAGCCTCTTCCCGTCCTGTCAGGAGCCGATTCTCTCTCTCTCTCTCTCTCTCTCTCACTCACTTTCTCGCTATCTCTCTCTCTCTTTTTGATATATATAAAAAAATCCTGCCCCAATGTCCCAAACGCCGGCTCAGACGCACACCTCTCTCCGTTTTCCATTCCGCTCGTCTTTCCCCCTTTTTCGTTTGTAAGACGGGGTCGGAACTCCCCCTCCAAAAAAAAAAAGACGGCAAAAAAAACAAACAACCAAAACAACTATACACCTCAGCTCCCCCTTTTGCTTTTTGCCCTGGCGAGGCTGTCCTGTGTGTGTGGTGTGTGTGGTGTGTGTTGTGTGGGTTGTGTTGTGTGCAATTTTTTTTTTTGATTATTGCAACTCGTATATGTTAGCCCTGCCTTTTCGTTTGGGGCAGACTTCTGCGATTGGGACACGACAGTGACATGCGGATCGATCGTTTAAACTCAGAGCAAACGCTGGGTATGTAACACACTATTCCCCTCATCACTGCAGTCAGCAACACTGTGTGTTGTGTGTGTGTGTGTGTGTGTGAGGGGAGGGGGGTTGGGGGGTGGGGGGAGAGAGAGAGAGAGAGAGGGGAGAGGGGTGTGTGTGGGGCCAAGAAATCCGACAGGAAAACTAGGCTTAAAAATAGAGAGAGAGAGAGAAAAAAAAAGCTTCACAAATAGCTCTGGGAACGAGACGTCCTTTCCCATCGGTTCCCTGTCCAAGTTGCTTTTGCGCAATTTCGTGTAGGTTGACTGTTTTATCGGGAAGGGCTCCTCCGTTATTTAAAACTCCCCAAGTCTCACCAGGACACACACACACAAGAAAAAGAAATAAAAGCGTTGAGTTTGACTTTATTTCTGTCTCTGTTCTTGGGGCCATAACAGTCAAAAAGGAGAAGGAGATATCTATATATATTTATATATTATATTTGTACAGCGACCGACCAGACGGGCGGATTAATAATCTTCAACTTTTTTTTTAATGGTGCATCCATTGGGTCTTTGCTGTGTTATAAATACACTCCTATATATACAGTATCCACTTACCTATTATATGGATCACACACACAATCACAAAGACACCGATCCAGGTTTGCGTAGAGAGCATTTTATACGAACCATTTTCGTTTTTACGCGTTTTCTTTCCTGGACAATATTCCTGAGGTCGTTGCTCAGTTATCCACCAGTGCCGATTACTAATGGAGAGACAATTTGTTTAAAGATTCCCCCTCTCTCCACCCCCACCCCCCCCAAAAAAAAACACACACAACAACCCACCTCATGTTTGTTCTTAATATTATTTTAGTCAGTGGAAATAATCAAATCTTTGAAGCTCTTAACAGCAGTGGCAAAAAAGGGAGAAAAAAGGCACAGGTTAACTTATTAAACGATATTCCTTTTGGAATGATTAACAATGAGATTTGTATAGATTATTATCATGCACTATTGTTATTGACTTTTTCCATGTTTTGTCCACAATTAAATTAGAACCGTATCCACTCAGATTTTGCAGTTTAGCGTTTTGCAAAACGGAGCAGGAAATATGCCCTTTTATGAGAGAGGGAGGGAGGGGAAAATGCTCTTAATTTTTGTATCGATATATTTTTTTAAAAAAACCTTATGTTGCAAAAAAAAAGGTTAATCAAATAAGAGAGGGTCTGGGTGAATCAGCTCATATATTCCATAATATTCTCTCGGCACTTTAACCATAGCTAAAATTTACACAATTAAATTAGATTATCCACAATAACAATATTACAGCTTGTCTTGGATAGAAGCAGAACTGAGGTGGCTTTGTTGATTGCAAGGGTTTAATGTTGCATTTCAGAATCAGATGTGGTTTAGCATCCGTTCCATTAACTGGGAAAAAACCCCTGAGGTTTTACAATTATTTCTTAAAGATAATACATTTAACATGAAATTGGTAGGCAGAGGAAAACTCATAAAGGCAAGAAGGAAAGCCCTTAATAACTCTTGAGATTCAGACATGTTCAGCAGTAAGATTGGTTCTGACTTCACCGAGGGTCGACAATGTGTCATTTCCATGAAGCCAAATTGCCCTCGCCCTATATGATATTAATGTGCAAATCAATATTTCAGGGATTAAATTTCCCTTCTTCATTTTTTATGGTTTCTACCTCAATAAGTCTCAAGTCTATTAGAAGGAGCTGGGTGATTTAAAATCCTTCACTGCAGAATGGCATGTTGCAGCCTTTCCTTTCCATGTCGTGCTTTTCTAACCACTGAAGTTATCCTGAGAAAGCTGCCAGTCTCCCTTAGCACATGCTCAGTTGTGTCTTTGACCTCTGATAGGTTAAAGGCCTGAGAAAGCCATATTCATTCTGTTGTTGGTCGTTGACCAAAATATTGTGTTAATCATATATTGATTTATTTTTAAAATCAATAATCACCTTTCCCGTGCTGATAGCAGATGCCAAATTATTTGGTGAATACTCAGAACAGTTGTCATTATTTTGATGATAAAAAAATCCTGTAGAATTGGAAAAATTCTAGATAAAGTTCACAAAAAACAATGTCTTATGAAAGCAGTAAGACAAGAAAATACAAATGTGAGTGTCTTGGTACAATAATTTTCTAGTCCTAATGGCAGCAGGATATTTGATTGTAACTTGTATTGAGGTGGCATCTTTTTGTTTGTTGCTTCTTTGAAGTGGTGACTACTTTTATTTTCAATATGTTTCCCTTAGATTTTTAGTTCTGGATTTATTTTTATATTTGCATACCTTATCTCTGAGATGTTGTTGCTGACGTGGACATGACGCCAGCAAATTTAATAGAGTTAGCACAAATGTGTTGGTAGAGACTGTTTATGTCAGACACTATAAATAGTGTGAATATGCTCAGTGACGCTCGGTTTGCATATATTTATCATTGGGTGAAGTCGTGCAGGTTTATTGACAGATCAAAACTGTCAAACGTGTGCAGGCTATTGCATTGTAACATGTGATTTTTTTTGTTGATTTTGAGAATTTGTATGTGTGTGTGCCTAAAGCAGCACAACTGCCCGATGCTGGATTTACTGACTGAGCAAGCTTCTCCAATCCAATACAAAGAAACAAAATTCAAAGCCTTCTTACAAAGAGCAAAATAAAAACAATTTGATTACTGTAGCTCTTTTGTGGACGTGTGAGTCTGGTGCTATTGTTGAAATTGTTAATGTTGATATCAACTCTTGAGCTAGTGTGTTTTTATGGGTCTGGCATTTTAAATCTAAATAAAGGCAAATGTGAAATTCAGCAGTGAAATCACCTGGTGGGTAAATACTTCACATTCTGACCTAAAAAGTCTGTGTCATGTCAATCGTACCATAGCTTATTTCAACGTGTGTGTTTTTATATATAAATGGATAGATAACATATTATATGTGCGCGTGTGTGCGTGTATGTATGTGGTTTATGTACAGTAAAACACAATGCCTGGTGAGGCTCTTTTGAATGTAGAAACACAATGCAGGGAGCATTCCTTGATAGTGGAATGCTATCAGTGCTTCACTATCGCTGGTTTATTATTGTAGTTGTTTAGGCCTCTGTGTTAAGAACTCCGTGTCGATGTCAAGCTTGTATGCATATGATATGAACGTTTATATATATATATGGAAAATATATACATATAATTCATATATTTTTAAAAAATAGTTTTGCGGTCAGACTGTGAGGTGTTCGGGTATTGTGTAACCTTGGGGAGTTTGGTTATCTCACTTTTTGCAGTTTTATAGTTGTGAACCATCTGGATGAAGTTCACATGCAGCTGCACCAATTTTCGTACGCTGCAGAGCATTTTTTCCATTCAGTGTAAAATGTTCCTTCCTAAAAATGTGAAGCAGACTCGCTCAATTTAGTCTACAAAAAAAAGTAATGCATACGAAAAGGACAAAGGCTCTTTAATCTATGCAAGCTGTCTGTTTTGCCAAAAATTCCTTTGAAAGGTTAGGTATGTTTGGTGGGTGCTGCTGCAAATGTGTGACTTTAAAAAATGGTTTTGTTTTGAATTCAACACAATCCAAACAATTTACAGGAAATTTCCATGCTTGTCAAAATACAAACAAGTTTGATCGCCAACGTACAGTTACTTGTGGTTGAAAAAAAATCGTAACCATATTTTATCTAATTGCTTACAAGTTTTTTCAACATTGTATAATTTAGTTTAAATGTGCTGGTATGTCAGTGACAACGTGGCACACATTAATCTTTTTGGGAACGGTTTTGGGTTCACACTTGTTTCGCTGTCGGAGAGCACTGTCCATCCACAAGTAGCAGAATAACTGGTTGAGCAGTTGTACTGTAAGTGATTGATGTGAATTAATTATTGTGCTTCATCTGTTGATAAAGCGAGGCTGTGATTGAAAGTCGGGAGACATTAGCAGATTGGCACAGTGCACATGCCCCAATACCAACAACTGTTGTGAGTGAAAAGATAAGAAGCCAGTAGTAGGCTTAATGTATTAAGTGTAGAGCTCTTCCATGTGAGCCCTGGGGCTGTAGTGCTACACAAGATTCCTTCCTGGTTAGAATCCTTACGTTTTAGGGTTAAAGACTTGGATAGAGTTCAAGCTGAAGAGCACCCAGGGAAAGTGAATGTGAATACGTGCAACTTTCATGTAATTAGCACTTAATTATATTAACATATGCAAATCGTCAACTTAGAGGCTTGTTGAGCTGGCAGAGATCAGCCGAATACAATCGCTTTATTGTTCTGGAGCAACTAATGGATTTTGAGTTGGATAGTGGAAACACATAACTAGCTATCTAATTTAACTCATACCACGGTAAAATTTCATTAGTCACCATGGCAACTGGGTTAATTGTGCTGACTAATGTTCGGGGCTGCAGAGTGTCCTAAAAAGAAAGCCTTGTTTGCCTAATCCACCTTACAATGACACTTGTTTGTACATGTTTCCCTTGTATGGGAATTTGCATATGCAAACGAATGGTTGCTCTGTCTCATTTGTCATGGTTCTTCATTACCCATGAAGAGGACATTGTTACTTAGCTTTTACTGAGTCTTCGAAGCCAGGATAGTGTCAACCAGTCCAGCTACATTCTTTCATAATTTGTTTCTGATTAATAGACTAGTTTCAGGCTTTCTATTCAGAGAGCTCAGTGAGGGAAGGTCAGTTCTGTTGCCGAAAAGAGTTTCCGCAGTAACTAAAGCTGTTTTCCTTTGACCAATTAAATCACCGCTTAAAATGCAAGTGTGGAGTCACATTGTGGAAATACCTTCATTATTAATCTCTCTAGTTTCCGATAACTGAATATGAAAAAAAAGACGAGATTCTGCTGTCCCAGAATTAATCCTGTTTTTTTGACAGAAACGTAAACTGATATAATTGCTTTTCAGTTGGAGAAATAGAGGTTTATACAAGTGTGAAAGCATCGGAAAAGGATTAGCATTTTTTTGCATAATGAAAAGTGCCGTTGAATGGCAGTCTGAATGGTTGACTGAATGACTAAGATGAAAGGAAGATGAAAATGCAGGCTCTTCCTTTCCTTGCCCCCCCCCCCCCCCCCCCTCATCCAGACACACACACATGCTCAGCTCACTCTAAAGATATGTTTGTCCAGGACTTGAGAAAACAAGCATAGTCTCATATTTCAGCAGCTTTAAGGAATTCCCTCGGATTCTCACACCTTGTGAAGTAATATGTATGATAATGGTTCAGTTTGAGGCTGATAAACAGAGGATTTGTATACAGAAGAGTTACAAGAACAGGCCAGGCTTGTTGCTATAACCAAATACTGACCACTAAAGGTGTCAAGTAAGTTCAGCTATTCTCTTTCTCAGATAAAGTTATTTTCCCCAATAAGTTACAAACAGCATCCTATAGAAAGATAATACGAATGAGTAAAGGACTGCATCAATTTATTATATTATTCATGTTTCACAGATGCTTAAAACGTTTGTACCTTTGTGAAAAACAAGAGCTTTATGTAGCTAAAGAGATGGAAATCAAAGGACATGACTGTTTGCTTCGCAGTCCTTCTGAAAGTAAAAATACTTCAGGGGTTGATAAGCTTTTAGGAACAGGGAATGAGAGAGTTTTTTCTGTGCAAGATTCTTTATCTTGACTTTTTTCGATAGGTTTCACATGGGTTTTAGATTGTAATAATTAACAGTTTCAGGCCCCAGACGAGTGTACACACAGTCCATCAGCTGTTGACCCCAATTGTTTGCTGGCAGTTCACAGAACTTCTATATGCACATACTTGTCATTTGTATAGAGGTCTTGTCAGGTTAATTTTTAATGTGACATTATTTAAGATGAATAAGCTGCAGACCACTTGTAATACCGTAAGATGAATTCACTATTTAATGTATATCAGTACAGTATTTTAATTTGTGTATGGCTCTCAACAAGTAGAATGTGTTTTGTTCTGTTTCTGTAAAGATTGGCATATTTTATAATTGTGTTAAACAGAGTTAATAAACTGTCATGTGCTGTAATTGGCATATTTCCAGTCTCTGCAGAATTGAATGACATGCAGGTTAGTGGCTGGTTACAATTTGTCTGCATTCCTATAGCAAAGAGGAAGAATAGCTAAACGACTCTAAGTTACAAAAATAATAATTGTTAATGCTTTTGGGGTAATTCAGTGAGTTTTATCTGACACCTTGTACAAATGCAGTTATTGAAGAGTTAGCGTGTAAGCATTGAGTTTAAAAAAAGTGAATTGATTCATATTGCAACCTATTCTGACAAGATTTAAGTTTATTGTTTTAATCAGAAAAATAGCACCAAACAACAGAGGTATTTTAGCTTACATTTCAGGTAATTTTATATTTTCACTACTTCATGACGTTGAAAAACAAAGTATAACGCAAGCCAAATGTTCTAGAGTTATTCTGTTTACAGTTTCGCAAGATCAAATGTATTTAAACTGTTCTATTTTGGATTTATTAGCGTAGTTGTATGTTGCTGGCTTGCAAAACAGTTTAGGTTATCACTCTACTGAAGGGATAGAGTTCATTGTGATTTGAGTTGTAAGTGTACAGGTAATATTGACATATAGCTAACTGCTGTAAAAGAGACTACTGTGTCCTGTCCATTAAATCACAATCTTGAGATTCGGATCATTGAATATTGTATTTTCTTAAAGTAGAAATGAATTCTTATTTTTAAATTTTAAGATTCAAAGAGAAAGGAAAAAATAGCTACAGTCTTAATTTCTTTGATGCACTGTGCTATAGCCAAACAGTCATTCAATCTGTTTCACAATGTCTAGTCACAACATTGTAAGCCATAAATAGAAGGAAATTAAAGCATTGTGTTAAATAAAACAGAATACCATATTCAAAACAATGTTGAAGGTACAAATTATTCAGATTCAACATCAAACAGATACCGCATTGAATAAACAAAAGACAAACAATGTTCCAGGAACATAAATGTTGTATATTTTTAGTGATCTGCTTGACAGGGAATGCATGATTGCTTGGACAATATGTAATATCTGCAGGGTTACCTATCATATTGAAAGCAGTGTAGTCAACTATCAACTTGTCACTGAATCAGTGCGATCATCTCAGATAAGCTTTTCTGTGAACTGAAATTCACGTTTTGCTAATAATCTTGATACAGTACAATATAAGGCTATAAACTAGAAACAATGCAACAAAAGATTCAAATTGTTGTTAAGGTTACAAAAGGATATCAAGTATGATGCAAACTGTGTTTTCAAATATTTTATTAAACAACTTATAACACTGTAAGAGGCAAAGCCCACAAATTATAGTCATTGCAATCTACAGTAAAACACGTTGAGACATCTCAAAGACATGATAAAGAGCTATACCAAATGCAGGGATGATTATTACTGTTCTAAACACATATGCATGTCTAGATTAATTCTAGTTTGTCAGAAATGCTCTTATAAAGTTATAGTAAACCCCTATTGGTGGGAACATAGTTTAAAGGGAACGTTTGTCTAACGAGCAATTCAGTAATCTCGTGGGACAGTACTAAAGGGGATACATACTTTATTTGCTCCCCGACAGTTTTCACTCCAATGATAGTATAAAAGGGAACACAAGGATTATGATATCAAATACACAGAAAATAAATGTATAGATAGTACTGCTCAGAGATTGATGACTTTCGAGGAATGCAGACTCCATGCTGCAGGTACAAATGCTGAGTATCACTAAAGATATTTCTATCCATTAAAAGTATGTGTTTGCTTTCCTTATATGGGCAGGTTTAATACTGAAGCTGTTAAGGGGTCATATGAAATGGTGGAGATTATTAGTTTAGATAGTACTTGCAGCTTTTATGTGATAGTGTGAAGTACTTAAACTGAATTCCATAAAACTACATTGCTAATTGTGTGAAATTAATCGTTCAATAAGGATCCCACAAATATGTTCTGTTCCTTTTCTTTTGTCTGCACAAAACTCAAATTTGAAATTCTTTAGCTGTATCAAAATGGAGTTTAAAGAAAAATCCTTAACAAAGAACCGCTTAAGTAACCAGAGTCTTAAGATGACTGAGTCTGTGGCTGACTGAACCTCTAAAGTTTAAAAGGGATTTAAAGTGAATTAAATTTTCTGTTATTTGTTCTTTGTGACAGTTGTAGATTTTACAAAGAGGAAGCTTCTTTAGACAGACGAGCATGATGTGCAGGTTTTCAATTTGTACACTCGCCACATAAAAAAAATGCCAGTGTAATTACCTGACACAGAAGAAAGGGCATGCACTGTGTTGGTACAGATGTGTAGATTTTTGAAGTGGCATGCAAGAATGGGAGAGGTGTTTTTTCATTGAAGTGAGGCAGGGTGCATTGCTGGAACCATTAAGCTCTGCCAAGTGTTGTTGGTTGTACAGGCCTGTTTAAGTGCTCGCTGTCAACAAGCAAATCACAGGGAGCACTTTCTTTGGCTCACCTCCGTTTTATTCATGAACCGTACTTCACACACCACTCTGCTTTGTCCTTGGTCCAATAAGAAGGGACAGATGCCAATAAGAACATCACTTGAAGAGTTTGCCTTCAGAGCCCCAGATGTAGATAACAATTCAGAGAGGAGGTTGACTCCACTTATGAAGGCCTGTACTAGCAGTGACTGTTTAGCCCCTGGTACCAGAATGAATTAAAGGGGCTAAAATGAAAATAGTATTTTCCCCCTCTTCTGCACCGAAGATCAAATACATGAAATAAGTATGGGCATATTTTAATTAATAGAAGGAATATCCAATTTGTACCTCAAAAGTGCTACTGATCTGTAGTTTAATAGGCATTTACAGTGTAAATAGATGTCAAGCGCATCAAAGAGGAACATGAAAAGTTTATAGCCAGTGTTTGTGTGAAGAGCAACTTTTTTTAAACAGTGTGCAGCACAGTATGCAGAGAGAATTTACAGTAACACTAACTACAGTATATTCTATGGGTATGATTTTTTTCTTTTCCCAAAGAGTGGGAAGGATACACAATAGACAGATATCTGGCACAGTGTTTGGAGTGGGGCAGAGGTTGAGTACAGTTACGAAATCCCTTGAGAAGCACTTACTAAGTAGCCTTCTCATATCCTGTCTGATCTATGGTGGAAGAGGAAAGACTGGGCAGCTTTTCTATGTACGTGCTAGTATTATTAGCTGAAGATATTTTGAAAAAAACAGTAACGTAAAATACTCCACATCTTGGAAAATGATGAGATGAGAGCTAATGGGATAGAATCTATTTCCACATCAGGAGAATGGACTGATGGAAGCTAATGATTTAGTTGTGGGTAAAGTAGTCATCTTGTGCAATCTGATCACCGTCACCAGATCATTTGTCATGGATGAAGTGAAAATGTCAGGACCAATGAGTCTATGAGTGCCGAAGGGGCAAAAGGGCTTCAGGAGACACTTTTGTGCCGTGCTTGGGATACAATTCAAATACAACTCTGGGGAACGCAGGGTTAGTAAATGCTGGGCATGTATCCTAAGTATAATGGAATATGATAAAATACGATAGAAAAATGATAAAACTGGGGTTGTGATATCAAACTCCAGTGGTGCTTTTCATCCTCAACCATAACACCACAAAGAAATTCAGTTAAACAAAGCAGACTACAAGGGCCGATTTGGTATCTCTTTAAGCATGTTTCAAGCACTGTGTACTGCAGCTTTAAGATCGCATTCACGCATTCAAGATATTGCTGAACAGCACTAATGCAATGATGTTTAAGTCAATGGCAGAGTAACAGCCGGTGAAGCACCACCTTCAGTGAATTATTTTTAATGCGTAAAAGACTTTCGTAGCTGAATAAGCATTTAAATAGGTCCGAGGATAGTAATCTTGGTGTGAGTGTGGAGTATTACTGCACAATGGAAGAAAGTGCGTTTTCCCGGCAGGCCTGACACACACTCATGTGGAGTGGTGTAAGGACCTTTTCAGCAGGGAGAGTTTTACCCTCCCCCTATCACGACAACCACAGTGCTGAGGACGTAACGGGCTTGACCGGACGTGACCTCCCATTGAACGTGGTCTTCGGAGGACTCCCCAGGGTGTACGGAAGAAAAAAAACCTGATTAACTTGAAAAGAAGTGCTAAAGGTACAGGATTAATTCTGCTGTACACTGGAGGCGCAGCACGCTTACACACGCTGTGTGAAGGCACAATTGTAAATGTTTTTTTCGCCGAACATGCAGAACAAGAAACGCCTGTGATAATTTCTTGTAATAAGTATTGAATGGTATTTAGCAAATGACATTGACCATGCAGTAATGGGAGTTGATGTATCACAGTTAGAATTTTTGAAGGGTCAAATCATTCTATCTCAGGAACCATTACCTCTATTTTGAATGCCTATACTGGCATTCAGTCACCCTATAATATTCCCCCCTCCCAACTGGAAGTCTTGACGCTCTCAAACTTTTGATTTATTTGGCCAGACAATTGTAGACGGGACGGGGGCTGTTGATGTTAGACTAGATGAAAGCCTCAATGAAAGGTACATTCTTATAACAGTGCCTGAGTTGGTGGTGTCTTGGGAAGTCTCACAAGCTCTTCAAATCACTGCATTTGTATCAGGGCACTTTAGCAATGCAATGCAGTATCCATATGGATGTGTGCATTTGTTCTGATCATGGGCCATCTTCTCTCTTCACAGAACAAGGAGAAAGAACCCAATGGAGTGGCTGCTGCATCACAAGAGCACCACACTCCATACAACAACTAGCACCAACCACAAAAATATCTGTTTCAGGAGCTTTAGTCAGTGTTGCCAAAGTGTTGTGCGGGTTGAACTCCTGGGCCACAGTGTAGCAGTAGTGGAGAGTGAAGGTGGAGAATGCTTAAAATAATAACCCTTGCATTTGATATTGCACTTTTCACGTCAGGAAGACATCTCAAAGAGTTATCGTGAAGTCCAGTGACTTATATTTTGTAAGGCAGTGTAGCAGCCAACTGCACATGGCAATGTCCCATAAACAGCCATGAAGTGAACAACGAATGCTTCTTTCTCTTGCTACTGTGGAAGTGGAAATGTCCCAAATCCAAAAGGCAGTGCAAATCAATTCTAACTCTTGGTAAAAGATTGCAGTCAGTCATTACAGAAGCCACAGTCTCGTGCTTTCAGAGATGAATAATAAGAGTGGAGCAGATTATGGTACAGCTAGCAGACATTCATGTCAGGTGTAGTTCTGTGCCATTGCAAGGCTGGAAAAAGGACAGAAGATATATTTTTCTTGAGGTAGACACTGAATCCTCAATAGTATAGCACCAAGGATATCTGGTACTTCTGCAGATTATTAGAGTTACTTACAAATAAACATGCCAGGCCCCCAGTGGCGTGTGTCTGGTTCAATTGGTTACATTTCACAAGGTTGTGCATTCACGCCCCTCATTGGGACTTTGAGCTAATAACCTAGACTGACACTCCAGTGTAGTGCTGGGGGAGAGATTTATTGTCATTGTGCAGATGACACCTTAAATCGAGTCCCAGTTTGCCTGTTCGGATGGATGTTAAAGGTCCGCTGGCACAACTCACGATTTTCTCCCAGTGTCCTGGACATCAATCTTCCAGATAAAATTGATTATTCACTTCATGGCTATTTGTGGGATATTGCTATGCATACATTGGCTGCTACATTCACCCACAATTATAGTAACTACACTTGGCAGCAGTTCTCTGTGAATTGATTTGAGACATTATGACGTGACAAAGCGCTCTATGAAATGCGACGATTATTATTAGTAGCAGACAAGACTTAAAGAACAACCAAAAAGAAGATAACGACACATAAAGGGCAAACTAGGGGCACATCAGCACATTCAGACTGAAACTCTACAGTGCAAGAAATAAATGTTAACTTCGCACAAATCCTTGCAGTGTATCATATTTTATTTGTGAATGAAACAAAGGATCAGTGTTGAAAAATAAAAGCAAAGTTAAAAGATATGCATTGTGCAGCAAAACTCAAAACAGAAATGAGGGGAAAAAATACAGAGCCTGGTTGTCTTTACGTCCATAACAAATGAAATGAGTTCAGTTGGCAGAGCTACTGACAAAACTGCACAATAATATCCTGTGGACCTGTCTTCCTGGCTGCTGATGGCTCAGGCTCCATGTCTTGGTGGTGCTTTTCCAGTTGTATTACTGAGGCCTCTATCGGTTGCTGTGTTATGCCATGTCACAAACAATTGTGGCCAGCCCTCTGCAGGTTGTATTCTAACACACTCCCTGGCCGAGGTAGACAGCAGAGGCCTGAGGTTTGCCATGATATTAACCTTCAGAAGATTGTCTTCAAATTCAAAGTTGAATTTAAGAATTTTACAGTCTGAATTTGAAAGCCCTTTTTGTTTCAAAAGGACTGGAAAGCTGTCCTTCAAATTAAGATTGAATGTAACAATTCTACCAATATCTACGCAAATTTAAATTCTAAGGCTTGAGGAATAATAGGATTAGAGCAAGATCCTTTCTTAGCTTTACCTCCTAATATTTATACTCTTGTATGTACTGTAGGTGAGTTACTTGTATTTAGCGACCTGAAGAATACACTATCCATAGTGGACTGTTGTAAAGCAGTGTAGCAGAAGACACTTTTGGTAGATGGTGAAAGTCAATCTTCCTTTCGTTTACGTTTGTTACAGCTGCATTTAAAATATGATTAGCAGAGAAGAGGTGAGTTCACAGAGCAGTGCTCTTACAATTACACAGCGTATTAAAATTGGGAAACACTCAATATCTGAATTAATAGGAAAAGCTGGTCCAGTGTAAAAGGTTCAGGGCAATATTTTAAAAGGTGTTAGTGTATGTATGTTCTCACAGTGGTTCTGGCATTCCTTGTGTTAAATTCAGCTGAAATGGTTTACCTTAGTCAATTATAAAAATAAACAAACCTGCCCTTTAGTGCAGACAGAAAAAGTAATTGTCTTAACTTTCAGCTTACATCTGTTTTGGGGCCCTTTTTTTCTCCAATATTCTTTCCCCCCTCCCTCCCTCTCCCCCCCTTTAATCCAGCGCTGACTTATATTGATGTACGGTTGTGAAGGTGCTAACAGCCCCAGGCCTCCGTATCACTCCTTATGTGTGAGCCTGGACAGTGAATGTTGACAGGCTATTTCCAATATCGGGGTCATTACAGACAAGCCTCAACAGAGATCACTGACTTGTGACAGGGAGCAGGACTTGTCCTCTCCCCAGCGCAGATGCTCTACAACTGTTCGTAGGGTTCCCCCAACAGCTTCTCTGCGTGTGTTCCACCAGCTCGGCCCAGCCCTGTGATTGAGCATCCATCGTTCTTGTCTGTATGGCTTAGTGCTGCACCGAGAGATACCCCCACCCCCATGTTTTGGGCTGTCCAGCCAGCAGTGTTAACCACTTTGAGATATCCGACCAATGCAAAAGGCACTATATAAATTCAGATTGTATTGTAACTTGTGTTTTCTTAACTAGATTCAATTGCCTTCAGACAATTTTTTGATCAAAACTCCACAAATGTCATTTGATTATTATTATGACAAATTATGAAGGAGAGGTTCTTGAACTGCCCCTGTCCCTGCTTTTCTGAACATTGCCATAACTGGGCAGCATTACAGAGGAAACCCAAGTTCAAGTCCTGTCGCTCAGTGGTTAGAGCACTCGCTTTGCAAGCGAGAGACCCGAGTTCAATTCCAGGCAGAGGGCGAAACCTTGGGCAACTTTCCTTACTCCACACGTCTAATAATAATCCCTCCAAAAACCAAAAACAATAATAAAAATTGGTCATTTTCAATCTACGACTGTTTGTGGGACATTGCTGTGCGCAATTGGCTGCCGCGTTCGCCCACAAATATACAGTCAATTCACTTTACAGTGTGTTCTGTGAAGCGCTTTGGGACGTCCTCCCGACGTGAAAAGCGCTATATCAAATGCAAGGATTATTATTATTATTAAAAGGCATTAGTGAAATTTATTTTAAATAGACTAATCTACCAGAAGAAAAGCCGTCTCAAATATCACAATATGGTTTCTTTCAAGTCCACCTGGAGTGACTGTGCTGGGCTATGTAACAGTTATGTTCTAATTTGCTTAAAAAGCGTTTAAATTTCAATCAATATTCTTCCTGTTCATCTCCAGTCCAACATTCTTTTTCAACTCAGAAGCACTTCTTGTAGCTCATACACACTTATTTTGATAGTAATTTTCACTTGAAATATTTAGTAAAATGAAGTCAATCACAAAAAGTAGCAGCACAGGCAATTTCCATTTCGGCTTTTAAGCTTTGTTTTGCTCCGCAATGAATATTTCATCTCATTGTCGTATTGCTTTGCTGATTACTGGCAGCTATTGTCTGTTTGTGCTAAGTCTTGATACCTAATCAACATCCTGCTTTAGGTAGTGTTTAGGGGTAAACTTTAATTAACTCTTATTACATTGAGGAAGACTTCAGCTGCCGTCCTGACTAATCACTTGCCTTCATTATACCCTGACGGCTCGACTTGTTAATGGCTTTAATGGAAGCTCTGCTCATTGAATAAAGCTGCCTACTACTTCATTCACATCGCTAGTGTAGAATTATATTGCTGCTCAAATAGTCAGCGAACACTCCAACTAGCATTCCCCACTCATTGTACATTTTGACTGGCCTAATGAAATTATCTTGCCTGTGACTCCTGGAGAAAACCATATTCAAAGAAGTGAAAACAAAAGTGATTCTCTGCATCACTGTCAGACGGGTCTCACGGAAATGATTCCCATTTTATTGTGAAACTGAATCTGGTGCGGGGATCATGTCATGTTGTAACTGGCCTTTTGTTGTTAACTCAGCTCTGCAAGCAGTGTGGGTTGAGTTTGCTGTTTTGCTCCAAACTGTCAAGGGAAGGTAGATAGGGCAGGGAGTTAGCCGAATGCATCGGTTTTACAGAAGCCAATAGAAACGCAGCAGATTCCTGTTTGTGGCAAATGCAGTTGGCCGATCAAAACAAATACTGGTAAGCGTGACGTGCTAGACTTGAGCTTTCACTCCAATTGGATATCGTGTTCCTCACAGAAGCAGGCACAACCAACCATTTTACAACTTAGAAGGAAAATAAATCACTGGAACATCAGTGGGCACTCAATTTTTTGGTTGCAGTGATTGCTGAGGAGGTTGTCGTGACATTTTAGTCCATGGGACCTCAAGTGTGGTGCACCCTCTGGCTGGTCCAGTGAGAAACTAAATTGCATCTCGTGAAAAGCAAGATGCTGACATAAGCTGACCATAGAAAAGTAACAAGTAACAAACAACAGAGAAAGTAAATGACATGAATCAAACCAGCAACTCCAGTGAAAACATTTAAAGTGGCAATCGGTTGAAATCGCTACATTGAAGGAAAGGCTAGTAGCAATTTGACACTCAGAACATTTTCAACAGTCGTAATAATAATGTTTCCATTTGATATATCATTTTTCAAGTCAGGAAGATGTTTCAAAGCGCTTCAAAGGATTTACTGTATAAAGTGTATTGACTGTGTATGTTGTAGACAAACGTGGTAGTTAATTTGAACATGCCAATGTCCTGCAAACAGCCGTGAAGCGAATGACCAATTTTATCTGAGGGATTGTTGGCCTGAACACCAGGAGAAACTCCCTTCTGTTCAATTCAATAAAGCAGCTTTATTTTGGTTTTGAAGTTTGATTATGGCAAGCCAGTAATGATAGACGTTAACATTTGTGCATAAACACTTTTGGGGATAATTAAATCATTTACTGAAGTGCAATTTGAGTCGTTGATCACTTTTCCAACTGACTCGAATGACTGAAGACTGTTAGTGTTTAATGTGTAATCAGTGTAGAGATAGGAATCGTTATTTAAGAGCACTCTTATGTGGCTCGTATTTTAAGTGTGGATTTTACAGTAAATTCCAAATTCATAAATCACTCCCCAGTTTTTGTGCTTGCTCTTTCAGTTAAATATACACACACTTTTGGTGAATATGCCTCAGTTGGATTTTTTTTAACAGGATATCAAAAGCAGAACAAAACTGTGCCTTAAAAGTACAATTTTATGGTAGTTTGTAATGGTGTGATCAGGTTCCTGGGAAATGTCTTTGTTTATGCCTACTTTCACGTAATCTTTTTAAAGTTAAGAATGATGAGAATTTCTTATTTTGAGGATTACTATAAAGCCACAGTTGCATGGCAAAATCTACCTTCTTGACGAACACACGTCCGTGTGTTATTATACACATTCAGGTCTTATGTTCTTATGTTCTACCTATCTTTTTAACTAGATCTGAGGCTAAAACATTGCTAATAGCTTTGGAATGCTCACTGGGGTACCTGTGATTACATTTTATGAAGATAATTACAGTAGAGCTAGCCTTGAAGCAGGATACACTCCAGAAAAGTGTTTGAACTCTTAACATATATGGTGATTCTGGTTAGATGGCAGGAGGAAGAACCAGCATTATTGGGCAGAAATGACCTGATAATTATATGGGTATCTGTTTGGAACATAAATATCTCATGGGATGAAAATGTCAAAACCTGTAGCAACTGGAAGCCCATGAATAGGTTAAAGGAAAGCCGAGTCTTTTTTCTCACTTATTGTTCACATTATCCTTCAAAGCAATCCGAACGTCCACTGTAACTTTGAGAAGGGTTGAGTTTGGATGAAATTACAGATTCTGAGTAATGAGCCTTAAATAAACATGGCACCATTAATTGATAATTCATAGGCCAGATTAATGCTCTCGATCTTTGTGCTTGACTTTCAAAGACAACATGGATTTTGCAGTTAGGCTGTGTGTAAAGCTGGATTGCTAACTTTACATTAATTGCTGAATGGGGGGTTCTGGAGAGGGAAAGAGGATGATGTTATCAACAGACAAATGCTTGTAATATCAGCTGCAATTTACATAACCTTCAAGTACTTTCATATTGTATACACTTTGCATTATAATACAAGATGTGATTGACTTGTAGATTAATATTTATTTAGTGCAGGGAAATCAAAGGGATTAAGCAGTCATCATTTTAAATCTAATCCTTTGCATGAGCGAGACAAAGAGAGGGTGATTAATGTACAGGAGGCTGATGGAGGCACAGTGAAATATCGCTGTTTCATCTGTGCCCATTTATGATCTTAAAAAATAGTGCCACAGCTTCAAATGTAAAGCAAGCTTGTATTTAGGAACCTCGCTTTTCTTTCCTTGCGACTTGTATTATGCACGCCGCTCACCTTTAACCCCTCAAGTGCTAAGTTTATTGTATCTTTGGCTACAGGCCAGCATCTTCTATGGGATAGAGCTGACGAAAAATGATATTCAGCAAAATTTTTAGTATTTGGTATGAAGGGAATGAAAGCATAAATGATGGGAGGAGGAGGAAATATTATTTTTTTCCTCCAAAAAAAATCCAGTTTTGTTAAGATAGTAATAATCTGCAGACAGTGATTATGCACTCAAAGGGTCAGTGGTTCATCTTTGTGGGGGTGAATGCCCCCCTGCCTCCTGCCTGCCTCCCCAACCCCTGCTAGCTTGACATCTTCAACTCTGCAGCAAAAGACAAAACAAATGACTGTACCAAGCCACTTTACGCATGACACACATGTGCTGGAACCGTGTTCAGGAAACTCTGAAGGCACTGGGCTGTTCCTGTGAGTGCCAAAACAGTTACAGCTGAACAGTGTGCACTAATGGGGCTCAGACCCTTTCCATGACATGCAGTAGAGCTCCTGGTTGTGTTGTATTGTTGGTTGTGGGGAGAGATTGAGAGAATTAGAGGGGATGAGAAAGCAGCATCGGCCTTTTCATCAGAGATGAGACTGCACAAACTCGAGTAGCGCATAAGGGAGGATGCAGGAAAGGGTTTGTTAGAGCAGGCAGGTTGGAAATAGTAGATTACTACACTGGAGGTGACATGTTGTTCGAAATGGTGGTGGTGGGGCTGGGGGGCGCAGGGATTGGCAGTGTAGGTAGAGAGATATCACCCTTGCCTGTTAGGTTTAAACCCATAACACTGTATTTCACACTGCACGAGTGGAAGAAGAGAGCTTTGAAGGGATAGATAGTATTTCACACATCCATTCTTTGTCGCGCAAAAAAAAGTGAAAAGTGACAACCATTATCGTTACTGGCACTGTGCAAAAAAAAGTCTTGTGTTTAGACTTGGAGTGAAATCCATAGAAACTGTCGAGCTGAGACAGTGCAAGTCACATGTTATCTGGATTAGTAGTTACAAAGAAATCTGATGTGATAACTCATGTGAACTTTAATGAACAGGATTAAACAAAAGGCCAACTTCAAATGGTCAGGTAGCACACAGATCTCTTCACGGTTTATCTATTTATTTGTGTCTTTTTCTTCCCCTCCCTGAAAAGGCTTTGAAGGCAATTCAGCTTTTAATTTCTTCACCTTTTTTTTCAAACAAGACAGATGTGTATTTTGTTTCAGTCTCCCATTCAGACTTAATTACCTTCTTCGTCTTTGTGGTGACTTGGGTGGAAAGTTTGCGCCGAGTCAAAAGAGGTCGTCACACATTCTTTTGCAGTTCTCTTCATTAATTCATCCTTGCAGGAGCGTTTTCTTTCGTGCTGGGAAGGTAGAAGGGTGTAATAGAAGAGCCCTGAAATATCAGCAGGAAGCTCTAAGCTGGTTAATGCAGTATAATTGTCTGGACATAGACTGGCCTTTGTTTGTGCGGTTCACTTCGAATCAGCTGTAATTAACTCCAGAGTGTTTCCAGATTGCCAGCAAAAAAAATTACAGCTTTTCTGTTTTAAATTGGAGAGCTCACAAAGACATTAGCTATGCAGATTGATTTACTTTGATTTGCTCCTTTCTTGTGCAGTTCCTAAAAACTGTTTTCGGTTATTGCAAAATTACACAGTTTCTGCCTTTTTCATGTTCTACACTCATTTTAAAACAGTCTTGTTCTCAGCAAATGCATTTTAAGTCCATTATTAGCCAGAATTAAAACAGTTTGCAATTACATTTGATGCGTCAACAGTGTATCAAGCCATCAGCTTCCCTGAAATGATTTTGTTTGTGCAAATGAGGGTTTGGTTTGGTTTAGCAGCACAATCCTGTGTCATGTAGGGAGCGGCTGTAAGTTAAAGTTTAATTCTGGATAACTTCAAATGAGAGACGGCTGGTAAAGACTGAGAAGATAAAGGAAAATTTGCTTTTCTGAAGATTAGTGCATAATTGTTAGCCTAAGACACGTTACTTTAGATAAGAAACTTGAGGTAATCTAATGTAATTATTGCCTTTTTGTGGATATCAGGTACTTGCATTTAAGTGCTTGAGTAGGGTCAGTGTGGTAAAAGAAAAAGTTTAATACTGCGCAATGCATGGTAACGAAAATATACCACACCCTGTTAGGAGATAGCAGAGCTTCTAATCACTGATTGTGAATTAGGCTAAATGAGGTTACAGCACTGGCTTGGGTGCCCAGTATTATGTTTAATATCACAAAACTGGTCAGGATCCAGCTCAAAAGTCCATGCAAAATTGTTTTCATTTTTAGGTTTTAACAAAATAGCATTAAGTCTTAGTGTGGTTTTAGCGAGGGAAGAAAAGAGGTTCCTCAGTGCTGGTATAATACTGCATTGATGGATTTTTCATCAGTTGTCTTTATGTGGCAACAAATAAACAAGTATAATTACACTTGTGAAGGTCTATTCATTCCTTTGTCAGGATTAGATATATGTGCAGTTTTCACACTGATCCTCTCTTTTGTCTTTGCCTAACTCAGTATGACATATTGATAGAGGATTTGGTGTGGGGGGAAAAGGCCACAGCACAGACAGAGATGACCTTTAGGAAACTTGATATAATTCCGGCATAATTGTATTTGTTTTTAAGAGAGTTATGTAAGTTTTAACTTTGCGTGGGTTGAACTGGTGTTTTATGTGGGCAACTTTTAACCTGTGTCTAACAGTGTAAATAAAGAGTTGAAGTCAAATAAGGGAACCAAACAGCAGATGGAAAAACAAAAGAGCCAAGAAGGCTATTGGTCTTTTTTTTCCCAGCACTTAGCACTGTGGCAAACCTTGCATTCCTCTGCCATTATTCTCCTCTCTTGATCAGATCACGTTCTGTTTAATCACTTCTCAAACACTGTCTCACTGGAGCAGAGAAGAGGGCTGGGACGATCTCAATTAAAAAAAACAGAGGTATAATTGGCATTTGTGATTCTAGTTCTTTGTTCCAGTGGGAACTGAACATTCATTCAATGCTGAGACATTACCCTATTGTTTAACATGTACACTTTTTTGTTAGTTAATCTTAGTGTAGGTGCATCGATTATTTTGCTGGTAATTATTCACACTGTGTTTGCTGCGGGAGAGAAAAAAAGAGAAGTTAGCAATTCAAATGCAATGTAAAAAGTCAGTTGTGTTGTGTTTTGAAATGATCATATTGGGTAAAATGGTATATAAATTTGCAAAAGATGGTAGAAATGGTAATTGGATCAGAAAGGTGCTGAGAGCAAATGGGATTCTACATGTATATGATTATGGGTAAAATAGTTTTGAAAGAGGTAAATATTTATACAGCGTTAGTACAGTGATTAGGAATCATGTCCTGGAAGTTTGTAAGAACTGGAAATGCAGTCTGCTTGTTAACTGTGTTGGTACTGTTTGGGGTTGTGCATAGAGATGCATTGAGAATTTGAATACTTGAGTTGCTTTGACTGCAGAATGAATGTGTGTCCAAACAGCAGGTATCATGATCAGTGTTCAGGGGAATATAGCATATTTTATAATTTAACAGTTTTTAATGATTCACTATGTATTGCCCAGAAGTGTAGAGACATTCCCCATAGAGTCATTTAGTGCCTGAAGTGTTGAGAGATGCAACATTACATATCACAGTCTGTTGCATTTTGTCTTGTTTCATCAGTGTAAAGATTCCTTTTCCTAATTGTCTTAATTGAATTGTTTTGTCTGTGTGCTTATATAATACATTTAAAATATGCCAAGCTGCATCTTTCTGGAGCTATAGGTGGAAGCATTTACAAAGCAGCGAGGACAACTCATTTATCATTATCCGCTTTTCAAAAGATGAAATGAAATATGAGTTCTCCACACATTACAACATATTCTAAGCTTATTTCTGACGTAAATTATTCAGTGTTTCGGGATTTCAGCGTATGTGGGAACAGGAGTAGATAGTCTTGCTTGTTCACCAAATAAAAGAAAAGAGCAGTAAAGCGATTTTGTGCTGGAAATGGCAAGATAATACAGTAAGGAGCCCATTTTGTGTCTGTCCAGAGTTATCAAATGTGCATCAAACACTGGACCTATTAGTGCTGTGAACTCCTGAGAGTGTATTGTGTGTTGAGTGCTCAGAGTAGCCCAGATCTGCCTGTTGTGTTGCCTCTTCCGATGACTGTGAGGAAGCCTGAATCGTGTTACAAATCCCATAACCTCATTTCTGATGCAAATATTGTTGGTGTTAAATTGCCAAATGCAGAGGTAAATGTGCCTGTCTGTGAACTAATTAGAAAATTATTAGGTGTTCATGCTCTTTGTGTTGAGGTTCATTTCAGAGATGCTTTATTTCTGCTGCATGCAAGCCATGAGCATAATTAACCTGGAGCTCATCAATGATTAAAATTACACGCTAAGCTTTATGATATTCAATTCAGAGGCAATTAGACTGTCATTTTAGCCTATCTCAGACAGCAAAACTAATTTTAATTCATTTTCAATCTGTGTAAATCTTCTGATGTATCTTAAACTGATCATTTCCCTCTTTGACTTAGCTGAAGAGATTAGATTTGATTAGAGCAAAAAAAATTAAACAGCTATTCTTCAATGCTCAATAGTAGAAGACCTCACCCCCCCAAGCATTATTTAGTCAGAAGTTGTTTTAAATGAATGTCCTGAATTGCTGCATACTGGCAGATTATACGTAGCAACACAGTATGATTTCTGCTCTCAAGTAAGTGAATAGAGGTGTGTGCTTTTTAGTTCCCAGTATGGAAACATGCTGTCCTCTTGGCAGTGAATGTGACAAATTTCTTAATTTTGAGAATACTCACAGTGAGAGCATCATTTGCAGATTACAGTCAGCTTGTTTGTCCTTTTTGTTGCTCCTTGCCTTTGTCATGCTTTGAAAGTGAGAAGCACCGAAGTGGCTGACCGTCCTGCTGTTGTGTATAGTGCCATCATTCTGTAGGCTAGGAGATCTGCAAGGACTAGACACACTCAGGATCCATGCAAGCTTCCAACACTCTCGCTCCAGTCCACCAGACAATGAGGCTGAAGGATAGCAGGAGTTTTAGCCTGAACTTTCCTCGTGTGTTTTGCCCTGCTGTGAACCAGCAAAATGGCCCTTTACAGACACCTTCAGCATTTCCACTGAAGGGACTGTACGGGCCGTGGTGCCTGCCTTGAGAAAAATGATTGAAGGATTCTCATCGTCAGGACTTTCATACGATTTGCAAAAGATAGGAGCGAAGTTGATTGAGGCAGCCAGCCGCTGAGAGATGGGCAACACACCAGGATTGACAACATGAAAATTGTATTTGAAACGGTGTTCATTACGTTCGGTGGTGAGAAAATTTGACTGAGTCTCATTTTCCCCAAGGATGATAGGACTGGATGCACTAAATATTAATTTCTGTTTCTATGCCTATTGAAGTAACTGAAGCGTGGGGAAGAATCCTGATTGGTGCTTAATCAGGGCTTGTTAGGTACCTGCTGAGGGCTTTCAGAGAAGGAAGATTTGAAGTAAGCTGATTTTCTTGGTCAAACGAGACACGAAGGGGAGCATAATATATTTTTTCATTGTTGGCGCCATGATAATTTGTATTTGCTTACTCGTTTTTTTTGTGATGCAGGGCTTTCTGATTAAATGTACCTAGAGTTTTTTAAAAAATACAACCCTATAGAAAACTTAAAAAGATTTAGTGAAGGATTTAAACTACTATTATTATTATTATCATCAGGTTGGGGGCGGGGAAGGGGGTGGTGTTGAGAGGGAGAGAAGGTTTCTTTTTTTGTATTTATGCGGAAAATCCTGTCAAGAATGTACTTTGCAAAGGAAGCAAAAAGTATTCAAATGTTATCGCGAAGAAACGGTGAATATTTTGAGAGGCTTTAAAGCGCACTCTGATCTTTTGTAATCATTGACGAATATCTCCTGCTATAACTTTGAAGTCGATTCTTATATTGTTGCACGTTATTGTCACCTTGGTTTTTGCTGGTTTCCAATCGCCCTGTAATATTTGAAGCCCGTCTTTCATCTTGTTCATAAAAACAAAATCCCCAGATGTTTGCAGCAACTGTTTTATTATGGAGCAAAGAGGAAATTATTTTAGCCCCTTTGCCATGTTATTCATGTGAGCGCTTACTGCTGGGGATGCTGGGCATCAATCACTGCAAACGTATATCTGTGCAATGACAGACAGTAAGATTTCTGGGGTATTGTCTCTGGTGTACAATAGAGTAATTCATTTTAAAACTTTTATTTTGGAGTGAATATAGGAGAATACATGGGTGTGGGTGGGTGCATGTGTTTCTCTGTGTGCATGTGTGTGCGCTCATGTGTATGTTTGTGTGTGTCGGGGGAAGTGGGAGAGAGAAGAGAAAATTTGAGAGCAAATTCCACTCTGTATTACGTTGGACTGAGAAAATGACTTATTGTGTGAGAAGTAAACAGCTTTTAACCATGATTTTGGTGACATAATTAAAATTGATATGTTTAAGTCTGTACATCTGTTTTCAGTGCTGCCCAAACTATTTCCAGGGAGCAAATTTCCACAGGCCGTAAACTAAAGATAAGCTATTAGTGAACAATATCGTCATTTAATAAAATAGCTTCTCTCAACTTGTTTTTTTTATATATATATTCAGGTCCCTGACAGGCTGGATGAAATGAGATCCCCATGTAGCGATTGCCATGGAAACCTGTGACTCCCCTACTATCTCTAGGCAGGAAAATGGGCATAACACATCAAAGCTGTGCGGAACGACACAACTTGATAATGAGGTGCCAGAGAAAGTTGCAGGGATGGAGCCTGACAGGGAAAACAGCGCCAAGGATGACAACCTGAGAACAGATGAGCACAGAAGCAGAAGCTTGTTGGATTTCAGTGTGGAGAATGCTGCCACCACTCAGGTTACCTCAGCAAAAGAGATCCCTTGCAACGAATGTGCCACTTCTTTTTCAAGTTTACAGAAATATATGGAGCACCACTGCCCGAACGCCCGCCTTCCTCTTCTGAAGGACGACAACGACAGTGAGATAAGTGAATTGGAGGATAGTGATGTGGAGAATCTGACAGGAGAGATAGTTTACCAGCCTGATGGGTCAGCATTTATCATAGAGGACTCCAAAGACAGTGGGCAGAACGTGCAGCCAGAAATGAACAGTAAGCTCTTTTCCTCAGCATTTTTCCTGAACTCACTCGCAGCGGCTGAGGAAAAGAATGAGCAAACAGCCTGTGCACCAGTATCATTCTACCCACAAGTCATCAACACTTTTCACATTGCTTCATCCCTTGGAAAACCATTTCCTGCCGATCAGGCTTTCCCAAATACCTCAGCATTTGCAGGAGTTGGTCCTGTCTTGCACAGTTTTCGTGTCTACGACGTCCGGCACAACAGTGAGAAAGATTATCTCAGCAGCGATGGCTCGGCCAAAAACTCCTGCGTGTCCAAAGATGTTCCTAACAATGTGGACTTTTCCAAATTTGATGGTTGTATAAGCGATGGGAAAAGGAAACCAATTTTGATGTGTTTCTTGTGCAAGTTGTCTTTTGGTTATGTTAGGTCGTTTGTAACCCATGCTGTGCATGATCATCGGATGACCCTCAATGAAGATGAGCAAAATCTCCTAAATAATAAGTATGTCTCCGCCATCATACAGGGGATCGGCAAAGACAAGGAACCTCTAATAAGCTTTCT
The DNA here is from genome assembly GCF_018977255.1 of Callorhinchus milii. Classification (NCBI taxonomy): domain Eukaryota; kingdom Metazoa; phylum Chordata; class Chondrichthyes; order Chimaeriformes; family Callorhinchidae; genus Callorhinchus; species Callorhinchus milii. The sequence goes on along the minus strand of NW_024704743.1, from coordinate 111,898,089 downwards.
GGAACCAAAAAAATCAAATTCTGTCCATCCGCGGTATTCTGCTGCAAACCTCATGGGCCCCGATCCAACCTACCGTGGTTTGTGGAGTGCGTTTCACGTCGAAAATGGGGATTCTCTTCAGGCTGGCTTTGCGTTCTTGAAAGGAAGTGCGAGCACTGCTAGCTCAGTAGATATGTCACTGGGGAACAATCTGCTGCACAATGCTGAAGCCAACCTTGGGGGGCTGCCCAGTTTGGCCCTGAACACCCCAATTACCTCAGCGTCCCTCAGTCACTCGTCGCCTGGGTCAAACAAGCTGTCGGGCAACAAGGGCCTAGAGGGTAACAGTGAACAGGAGAAAGAAGCAGGTGTCTTGCATCCAGACCGAGAGTTCCGCATCAAAAGTGAACCTGTTGAGCCAGCAGATGATGACGATGAGACGTATTCGAATGACCCCGAGGATGATGAGGTATTGTTGTCAAGTGGATTTGTGGACCGCAGCGGTAACAAAGATTTCCCTCTCTCAAACCAAAGCATTTCTATGTCTCCTTTAATGCCCATTGCGCTAAACTTTAATGATAAGGGTACCTCTTCTTCCTCTCTGACTGTTTCTGATGAGCTACATAAGATAAAACAGCTTGCTGCACTGAAGGACAGTTGCAGTGATGATAATGACCATAGTATCAGTGGCAGGGACTTTGTGAGTGCCGGCAAAGACAACGCCACAACCCTTCAACCAAATGACATGATCCACGGAGACGACGACAGCCCTGGTTCTCATCACCAGTACAACTGTTTCCCCAACATGCTGGGAACAGGCGAAAACTCCCCGGGAAGTGGCGTAGAGTGTCCCAAATGCGACACGGTCCTTGGCTCGTCGCGCTCTTTAGGCGGCCACATGACTATGATGCATTCGCGGAACTCATGCAAGACGTTGAAATGCCCCAAATGCAACTGGCACTACAAGTATCAGCAGACCCTCGAGGCACATTTGAAGGAGAAGCACCCGGAGCCTGGCAGCTCCTGTGCTTATTGTAAGTCTGGGCAGCCTCACCCTCGGCTAGCCAGGGGCGAGAGTTACACTTGTGGCTATAAGCCCTTCCGCTGTGAGGTTTGTAACTACTCCACAACTACCAAAGGCAACCTCAGTATTCATATGCAGTCCGACAAGCACCTAAACAACGTCCAAAACCTACAGAACGGAGGAGTCGGCGAGCAAGTGTTCGGGCACACTTCCTCGGCAGCGTCCAGCAGCTGCGGAACTCCGTCTCCCTCCAAACCAAAACAAAAGCCCACCTGGCGCTGCGAGGTGTGCGACTATGAAACCAACGTGGCCCGCAACCTGCGCATCCATATGACCAGTGAAAAGCACATGCACAACATGATGCTGCTCCAGCAGAACATGAAACAGATCCAGCACAGCCTGCACTTGGGCCTGGCACCTGCCGAGGCTGAGCTCTACCAATACTACCTGGCCCAGAACATAGGCCTGACAGGCCTGAAACTGGAAAATCCAGCTGACCCTCAACTCACGCTAAATCCATTTCAGCTTGATCCAGCGACCACAACATCTTTGACTCCAGGACGTGGTTAGTACCTGTCAGGTTTCTTCCTACTCCCACCACAACATGCGCGCACACACACACACACGTATATGCAGGTACACATACACACACACATATCAGACATGCATGCACACACATATACACACACCTGTGTACACACACACGTGCGTACACACACTTTGTACAGAATTGCCATTTAGCAATTTGACTTCTGCCTGTGGTGTCTTTTATACAAGATCAAGATATTCCTGTCAATTTCCACCAACAAACAGTTACCAGACAGCCAAAATGTATCAAATGCATAATGTAAAAATCTCAGCAACGTGCCTTAATTCCTAATATTTCTTGCAATAATGGGAGTGTACTGTTGTTGCTTTCTATTTCAGTGCAGAAATTCTCTTAAATTGCAGGCATTGCTACCTTGAAAGGGTTGAAGTACACAACAACAACAATTTGCATTTACTTAGTGTTCATCACATAGGATAACTTCTCAGAGTGACAGTGACAGAAACCAAGCAAGGGATGAGGGGAAGGGGAAGTGATGATAGGCGTTATCGAAGAGGTAAGTTTTTAGGTGGGACTTGAAAACAGTCAGAGGGGGCAAGACAGAGAAGTAAAGAGGAGTGCCTGATGTGGGAAGGGGCAACAGGGGCAGATGTTGAATAGGGAAGGGGGGGGTGGGGTGCACGGGAGTGTGAAACAAAGACTTGAAGGAGGGCTTTGATCACATTTGGTGTGAGATAGGGCCCTAGGTAGTGAAAGTGGAGAAAATTGGTCATGGTCAGGGATCAGAGCTGAAGATTGAACAGAACACCAAGACTGTGTACATGTTCAAGGAGTTTGAGAGAGGGGTTTGGGAAGGTTGATGTTGGCATTAACCATGGAGGATGGTTTCTGTCTCGTCCAACTTAAAGCTGCAAGAGTTTACACAGGAAGAAATGGCAAGGCAGACGTATTTGCTACAAAGTGATTTTCCACAAGAGTTTGCTTGTGTAGGAAAGTGTATTTGATCTTACAATACAATTTACATTTATATAGTGCCTTTCTCTTCAGGATGATATCTCAAAGCGCTTGACAAAGCTAGATTAGCATCTATACAATGTTTTGTGCTTTTAATGGTTATTAAAAATTGGTCTCTTCCCCACCCCACCACCTCCATTGAAATTAATATATTTTTGCACCATTTCTATTAAGCTTATTTTTGGAAGAGCTAATAAATTCTTTACGTTTTACATTGAACCCCTCCCCTGGATTTGCTTAAAAGAAATATTCTGAGTGTACACCGGTGACTGATCAATGTCAGAGAAAGGAGTCAAATTCACGGAAAGCAAACGCTCGGACACTTTAGCCACAAAAATCATGCTTGCTAACTGTGCAATTAATATGGTTTCCATGGGTCCAGCACCCCCCTAGTCAGACAAAAACAAGGCTGCAATGTCACGGTGATTCATTGAACACTTGCCAGCCTCTTCATCAGAACATGTGTGGAAGTGGTTAACATTTAGCTGCACTTGTTATTTTACTGTAGGGCGAGATTTAAAAGGCGACACTTTGGTGGTAGACCTTTTTTATTTCTCTCTCTTTCTCTTTCTCTACTTCTTGGTCAAATAATTAACAATGACATCTGACCCAGTGCCTCTATCTTAAACCACTAAGATTTCTTCCTGAAAGTAGAATTAGCTAAGTGACGGTAAAGTGGAGCAAACGGTAAATGCACAGTGGTTTGGAGTTTGCTATTGATCAACTTTCATGTCTTTAAAAATACTAATTTGGGAATGACATCATGCCCAGTTGGAGTAATTAAAGCTATCTGATGAGGGAATTTAAGAGTTGAAAGGGATGATTGTAATTGATCCTGATTCAATCCTATTACAGCTTTTTATAGTTTAAGCTCCAGAGAAAGTAAACCCCCATGAAGGCTTTCTTTTACCAACTCCTTTGTGTGTTTCCAATTCACGGTACACTACAAGCTTTTCCTTTTTCTTCCCTAACAGCAAGCTATTCCCTTCTCATTTTTCTTTTTGCAGTTAATAATGAGCTGCCACCTGAGATGCGGCTCGCGAGTGGCCAGTTAGTGGGTGATGACCTGTCCTTCCTCACTGCCGGAGAGCTGTCACCTTACATCAATGACCCCTCACTGAAGCTGTTTCAGTGTGCAGTGTGCAACAGATTTACCACTGACAGCCTGGAGGCCCTGAATATACACGTGAACAGTGAGCGCACACTCCCCGAAGAGGAGTGGAAGGCCGTGATTGGAGACATCTACCAGTGTAAGCTCTGCAACTACAACACCCAGCTAAAGGCCAACTTTCAGCTGCACTGCAAGACAGACAAGCACATGCAGAAATACCAACTGGTGGCCCACATCAGAGAAGGGGGAAAAGCCAATGAGTGGAGGCTGAAGTGCGTAGCCATTGGGAATCCAGTGCATCTGAAATGCAACGCCTGTGACTATTACACTAACAGCGTGGATAAGTTGCGTCTTCACAGCACCAACCACAGGCACGAGGCAGCAGTCAAGTTGTACAAGGTAAGAAACTGACATTGAACCAATTTTGTATCACTTCAAAGAGACGGTAGCCAACAGCTTTAGTTAGCTGTCTAAACCATGCAACAACTTTCACTGATACAGGGTGATCACGCTTTGATTTTGGGTCCATGAAATTTGACACGACGTGTTGATGGAAGCACAGAAAAAATGGCGGCCAGGCATACCACCGGGTCATCTGTCCAGTAATGCGATCGCTTCTAGCTGATCGGTTGACTCCAGCCATTCACACTAGTGTTTCTAACAAGGTAGCGGCCGACCAGGCTATGCACATGCCAGAAGCCAAAAGTGTACTGCACATGCTGGAAGCCAGCTACGCAAGCGCTGGAAGGTGGCTGGTCAGTGCAGGAGCCTGGCTAGTCAATGTGATAAGCCGGCTGGTCAGTGCGGGAGGCTGGCCAGTTAATGCGATAAGCTGGCTGGTTAGTGTGGCGGACTGGCTAGTTAATGCAATAAGCTGGCTAGTCAATGTGGGAAGCCAGTCAGGAACCTCGGCGTTTTGTTCGACCCTGAGCTGTCCTTTCTCCCTCACATCCGCACCACAACTGGCACCGCCTTCCATCACCTCCGGAATATCGCCAGATTACGGCACTACCTCACCCCTCACGCTGCTGAAACCCTGGTTCACGCCTTTGTCACCTCAAGGCTGGACTATGGGAACTCTCTCCTCGCCGGCCTTCCCGGCACCTCCCTCCACAAGCTGCAGGTCATTCAGAACTCTGCAGCTCGTGTACTGTCCCGCACCAGGCTTCGGGACCACATCACTCCTACCCTCGCTCGCCTCCACTGGCTCCCCATCCCCCAGAGGATTGATTTCAAGATCCTCATCCTCACCTACAAGGCCATTCACGGCCTTGCTCCCTCCTACCTCTCCAACCTACTATCCCCCTACCTACCTGCCCGTAACCTCCGTTCCTCTGGCTCCGGTCTGCTCCACGTCCCCCGCCCCAACCGCCCTACTATCGGTGGTCGGGCCTTCAGCCTCTCAGCCCCGAGGCTCTGGAACTCCATCCCCCAGTGCCTTCGCCTTGCTTCCTCCCTTTCCTCCTTCAAGGCCGGTCTCAAAACCTTTCTCTTTGACCGTGCCTTCAGCTCCCCTCTCGACTCTCTTCCTCCTCCTCGCTCCCTCCCTTCCCTCCCCTCACCCTGACCATTTCCCCCCTCCTCGCTCCCTCCCCTCCCCTGACCATTTCCCCCCTCCTCTCTCCCTCCCTTCCCTCCCCTCACCCTGACCATTTCCCCCCTGCTCGGGTCATGACCCAACTGTGCAGCGCCTTGGGACGTCCTCCTGACGTGAAAGGCGCTCTATAAATGGAATCTTGTTGTTGTTGTTGTTGTTGAAGCTGGCCAGGAGGTGCCGGAAGCTGGATGTGCTGCTTCCTGTGAGCTAAAACTTTGTGACATTCTGTATCATAACTTTGGCAGACTACAAAAGCTGAACAATACCTTCTCTAAACTGCAGGTGCAGGTTTAGTGTCATCTGATAAGCAAGCTTTCCCTCTTGGTCTGTTGGAAAACACATGATTCCGCAGTTACTTGAGGATACCTGTTCTATTTGTTTCCACTTTTCCAAAAATCGAATGTGGAAACAATTCCAAGAGTGGAACCAAACTGGGACGCTACCCTGCATGAGGGGCACTATATAATGAAAGTTGTTGTCATTGTTGTTACTTGGTGTACATCAAAGGTCTGTATGTGGCACCTTGTAACTTCCTTACAGCCAAGAGGAGTGAGTCTGTACATACTAACATTATATGCATATGTTATATGTATATATACTATATGTATATACTGTATGCAGTATATCAGCACCTATTTCATGACTAATTTATAGACTCAGCAGCACCCATGTTAGAGAATAGTCTATTATTGGATTAGCTAATCAAACCTGATGCTGAAGGAGCAGTGGAATACCAGATTCCAATAGGTTATTGCCAGTGTTTGTGAGTTTCATTTCCTTCCGCACTTTGATAAGTTGCTTATCAGACTTGTATAACACTGTATAGTGAGCTTGCTCACCCAGTGGACACTCATGAAATATTACTCAGTCACGTCCGCTTTACATGTTCCTATCAGAGCTCATAGACTTCGAATGGTTAAAACAGTTTTGCGCAAAACCAAATTAGTCTTAAGTATTTAACAATTAGATCAAGACATAAATGAGTGTTCTTGATGTTGTGATAGGTAGTGCTTATTTTGGTTTGAAAAGAACGCCACTTCCTGGGTGTGGCTCAGATTTGCCAGTGTTTGGGACTCTTTAATTACCACATCAATGGTTTATGTAGAAAACAGCATCTGATAATGTTGACCTTTACGTGCCTCAACAAAATGGTTCAGAACTTTAAAGGCTGTTTGAATCATCAAGTCCTTCTTCAATATTTGATATCACGAGGAGCGTTCCAAAGAGACTGGGCATTTAAAAGCTTCACAAATGAATGTAATGACATGGACGGTCAGTAATGATCTCATCATCAAGGGCAGCATTTCTTTTTTTTTTGTCTGGATGCGTGAAAACCTCTATGATGGAGCTTCGGTGGCAGGAACTAAGCATGTCGGTCGACCCTTTGCGAAAAAAAAGAACACAGAAGCGTAAAGACAGGCATCTAACAGCCAGCTTCTTTCACTCATGCTTTGGTGGGTGGGAAAATCTAGAAGCATTTTCACCAGGGCATTGATTGAGTTGTCTAGATTTACAAAGCAACCTCCAGATTTTACCAAATGATTGATAACATTTGAAGTTATTGAAAAAATTATTTTCTGTGGAAGATTAAAATTCTGAATACATTAGATACTTGGCAATACCATTAATCATCTTTGACATGCAGAGAGTATAATTACAGAATCCATTCTTCAGATTTTATCTGTGTATTCACCCAGGACACCCAGCATTAACCAGAGTTACTTAGCATTCCACTGGAATACCACAGTGTAGTGTTTAGCAGATACAAAGATACAAACAAAATCCTATTTTTAATTAATAATAGCAAGGTTACAGACTCAAAAAAACAAATAATAGAAAACTCAGCAAGAAGGTTCAAAGGGAGGAAAGCTATGGCTAAAGATGAAAGTACTGATCTCTGGAAGACTTTCTCCCCCGCCAGTGCAGAACTCAACACGATTATCATCACTGTGCATGTTTTTAGAATCGCGTCTGGTCAGCAAAGCCTAAATAGTTACAACTGGTTTATTGACACAAAGCAGCTGCAAATATCTCATCCATTTTATTGATTCTGCTATTATTTCACTTGCTGTGGGGATGTAGGAACCTTGACAAGCACAACCCAGAAGGCATATCCATCATGCCAATTATATGACACATGAAGATTTTTTAAAAACTTTCGGGAGTCCTCGTAGACTGTTATTACAGCGCCACGGTTTTAAAGAGAGCCAGCCCCTGGGACTCAGTAGGAAGAGAAAGTCGAGTTCTTCAGAATTCTTTTTCAATTCTCAGCAGAAACCATCAAAAAACCCGTGGGGGGTTGAAAATCTGTCTTGCATGGGTGCAAAATAAACACGGAGGTGCAAAATAAACATGGGGGTAACTTTCAGTGAAGGAGCATAGAACTATAGAAGTATTATTGCCAGTGTTTTTATCCCAGTATTTCCTCCCACATTTTCACCTTTCACATTAAATCACTTGACTGAGTTCAGCAGATGGATGTTTCTTCCTGGTGGAGGTGGATGGATGTGCTGCACTGTCACCAGAAACTCAAGTCCTAGGGAGAAGTGGCCTGGTTTATTAATAATAATAGTAATCCTGACATTTGGTGTAGCGTCTTTCACAGCAGGACTATGTCCCAAAGCGTTGCGCAGCATATGCTGTAAAGTGTAGTGACTGTCTGTTTTGTGGGTGAATGATTTGACCCACAATTAGTCATCTTAAGCAGTGATATTTTTCTTTTTAGCCCAATCCCCCCTGCTGTTCTGTTAGGATTGAAAGGTTCAAAGGTACATCGGGCTGCACTGCGCTAAAGAGACAGCGATGCAACCACTTGATTTTTAAAACAATGTAATCTGCCCAATTCATTTTCTAATTTACTTATCACAGGAATATGCCTCTCTGCTCCTTGTCTACCCTATTGCTGGGCTACAGTTGCCCCAGTGCCATTGTGCATGTATCTGCCTTGGTAGTGAGTGCTGGCAGGTGACTCGACTATTGAGAGTCACAACTGAGCCTGAACTCTCTTCATCTGCCTGCTACCCACACAGGGATAGGGGACATTTACTGATGCATATAAATTGCTGAATGGAATAGAGGAAGGAAACCCAGATACGCTAAGGGAGCAGGGCAAAGGAGTTCAGGGTTGTGGAGGGTAATTTTAGGCAGATATCAGAAAATATTTACTATTGTGGAGGGCAACCGCCAGCTGGAAAAGGTAAACATGAGCGTGGTTGAGCCTAGGAAACTTCACTCAGGTGAGAAAGAGAAACGGTGCGATGTTGTATTGGAAAACTGGTAGGATTGCATTGTGGAACTACAGGCAAATCGCTCAAACTTTATGGATCACTTGTGAACCCTTAGTCACACTGCGATGATTCCCCTCAGTAATACTGTTCAAGGGGTTCTTCTCCTTTAGGTTTTACAATTGATTCCCCTTGTTGACACTGTATGAGAGATTTCCCTCAGACACTGTATAGGAGATTCCCCTTGTACAATTGATTGCCCTTTTTCAGACTGGATGAAGGATTCCCCTCGTTGACAGTGTATGAGGGATTCCCTCAGTCATACTACAGCTATGATTTTTGTCAGATACTTTACACTATTCTTCATCTGCAATGTGTGTTCTCTGAGGATAACTGAGTAGTTCTAGACTGAGAGTATTTCCTCATATGTGACCCCAAATTGAGATTCCTTCCGTTTACAATATCCACATTGCAATTCTTCCTGCGCCTTACTTTGCTTTTGCATTTTATACTGATATAAAGGGTATATACTGATATTATACTGATATAATCCCTTCTTCCCCGTAGAAGGGATTTTATACTGAGTTTACATTATATGAGGGATACACAGTAATGTTTTGATACCTGGACTCGCCTTCATCTGTACTTGCTTGACAATGGATTGATGGAATCACGTCAACCTCTTTGGTGATCTCAGTTCCTGTGTCAGATGGATCCGCAGTACTCAAGGGCACTGCTGATGATGGACTAGTCAACTTGGTTCATCAGCATAACCAGATACTGAGAGCAAGGCTTCTTCCCACTCAGCTCCTGTTATCCCTGAAAGCCAAAGCTCTAATGGGTAGGATGGCCCAGGCTGCTAGTGGGAAGCTTTCCAGACAGCTGCTAAATAACAAGTTGTGCGATTTTAGCTGGTTAAACTCCAGTAGTACCCCAATGTACATGCTCATGTCTCCAAGCCGTGGCTCTTGCCAATCTGCTCCTAATATTCACCAGAATTAGGTTAGCAGGATGCCTCCCTCCAGGGAGAGAGTCTGCATTCCATTCCAGACACAGGGAAATTTCCATGTGTGGATGAAATACATATGTGGAACTTTTAGTCTGGTTTGTATACTCTTAAGCACAATGATGGGTTTCTGCTGTGTCCAACACCCAGCTGACCACAAAATATTCAAATGGTTCCATCTCACGGAAAAAAATCTTTCTATCCATCTCAATCCTCCATCTGAGGATTGAGCCTCCACCCCTCCTGAGCTTGAAAGGCAGATAATGGTCTCCATTGAGTTTTTCTCTTGAGAATTTTACAAACAGCTGTGGAGTCTCGGAAATTCCAGAGGCCTTGGTATTAATGGGAAAACCTTCTCTGTCACTGGTAATCAAGGAATATGTAGCTATTATGGTGAACAGGCCCAGTGGATAGGCTGTCAAGTGCTTGCCATACGCTCCCTGATTGCTCTGTCGTGGATGAACTCAACCTCAACAAGCTGAGCATTCAATTCAGAGCAAGGAAGTTGTTCTATTTGCCAAACATCACTGTTCAAATCTGCAGATTGTTAGGTCAGACGAAGAACTCTGTTCTTGTGATGTCCAGATTTAAAACTCAATTGTTAGCATTTGCTGCACTTTCCCATTAAAGTTTGCTTCTTTCTTTTTTATAATCTTAAGTATATAAGTATAATATGATTCTGTGAGTCTGAAAAATGGGACCACCTTGTGAAGCTCTATTCACACTGCTTTTTAAAAAAATCATGATAACAATCCTTACATTTGATTTTGCGCCTTTCACGTCGGGAAGACGTTTCAAAATGGTTCACAGGATATACCAAAAAGTGTAATGACTGCGTGTATTGTGGGGAATGGCATTCCATTCCATTTCCATCACAGTTCCTGGAGTTGGGATACTCTTGTTACTGTCTGGTGATTCGCTAACAAGAGGGAAAGATTAAGGATTGTCAGCAGAAGATACAAGGGGAGGTTGGAAGTTTTTATCACAATTAGGATCATTAGAGTATGGGAAATCTTACCACAGGTGGCTGAATCTATTACAGAATTTGAAAGAGATTTGGATAAATACTTGAAGAAAAATATTAATAAATACGTGAAGAAAACCAATATTTAATTCTCTGGAGAAACTCCAGTACAGGCACAATGAACCAAATGACCTCTTCGTGTGCTGCAAACTCTGTTGTTCTGTGAAATCCTTTTTTCATGCTAATGTATAAGGGATCACTGTCGCGCGGACACTGGACATTTATAGCTATGTCAAGTGGTATTAAAGGGGGTGGCGAAAGAGTAGGGAAATGAAAGCTTGATAAGCTGAATGGCCTCCTCCTGTTATTGGAAACTATTACCTTTTTAATTCCTTTTTAAAATCAGATTTAATGTAATTGTTCCCCTTTTATCACATCTTTTTATTTTCCCCTTTCATTATTTGATCTTGCTTAAGGTGGGTATTTGAGGTCTTCTCATTCTCATGAAAACATTTCAGAATGCTTTGGCACCGAGTGGACAATTAAACCATAGATGGGCTGAAGAAAAGAGCTGCCAAAATACATCCAAACAATTTTAAAATGGGTCCCATGGAACCAAAGAGCATTTAAATCCTGTTGGAAATGGAGTGGTTGCATTTTAGTCACTGCGCCTCTGCCTGATAGGGCAGCTTTAATTTCTGCTGTCAGTTATCTGATCTTTTTCAGAGCAAAATAAAGTTTACAGTCTGTGTTAGGGCTTATTTTTAGAAACAATTAATGCATTTGGTTGTTGGGCTGTAAGTAGCAGAGGGCCTGGCTCCAAACAGCCCATTGAATGCTTTGAAACTCTCTCCCTCAAACCGTCCATCTTGCTCCCTCCTTTCCTTCTTTTAGATCACGACTGAAGACTTTTCTCTTCAACCGTGCTTATGGTAACCTCCCTTCTCCCGGCTCGCCGTCAGGCACTGCCACTATTAAGCACTCCGAGACGCTGCCCCTTGTGAAGGGCGCTATATAATTGAAAGTTATTATTGTTGAATAGAATTGACTGAACAGTTACCCCCTTAAAAAGAGGCCCTAATTCCACCACTTCCACTAATCAGAAGGTGGTTTCAGATATAAAGATTTAGAGTGGTCCATGCTGGGTTCAGACTGGCTCCTGTCACTCCACGACCACTGATCTGGCATTGGTTGACAGTTGTGATGTCAGTTGGTAGCACTTTTGTTTCTGAGTCAGAAGGTTGTGCGTTCAAACCCCAAGTCGAGACTTGGAGCTCATATAATCTAGGCTAACACTCCAATGCAGTGCTGAGGGAGCTCTGCATTGTCGGAGGTGCTGTCCTTCAGATGATACATTAAACCGAGTTCCCATGGCACTATTTGAAAAGAGAAGGGAGTTTCTCCCGGTGTCCTGGCCCACAAATCCCCCAAACAAAATTGATTCACTTCATGTCTGTTTGTGGGACATTGCTGTGTGCAAATTAGCTGCACTGTTTGCTTGCACAGTTACCACATTTCACAGTAAAACTCTGTGAAGTGTTTTGAGATGTCCTCCAGTGTAAAAGGTGCTACACCAAATGCAAGGATTATAAGTCAGTTGAACTGTGGAATTGGCACCTCCATTAGAAAGTGGACGTCCTCCGCGGAGAAAAAGGTTACAGACTTTTTGCAAGATAATGATGCACATGAGTAGCTTCAGTTTTGGAAGGACAATTTGGGACAGATATCAGGAAGTGTTACTTTATGTAAAGAGCTATGAACGGGTTCCAAAACGTTTCCATGGATTCATTTAAGATTCATTTCTATGGTTTCATTCATTTTTTGCTATAATGTGAAGAGGATAGGTCCCAAGGCACTGGACAGTTGGGTCAGGACCCGAGCAGGGAGGAAATGGTCAGGGTGAGGGGAGGGAAGGGAGGGAGCGAGGAGGAGGTAGAGAGTTGAGAGGGGAGCTGAAGGCACGGTCAAAGAGAAAGGTCTTGAGACCAGCCTTGAAGTCGGAAAGGGAGGAAGCAAGGCGAAGGCACTGGGGGATGGAGTTCCAGAGCCTAGGGGCTGAGAGGCTGAAGGCCCGGCGACTGATGGTAGGGCAGTTGGGGCGGGGGATGTGGAGCAGACCGGAGCCAGAGGAACGGAGGGTACGGGGAGGTAGGTAGGAGAATAGTAGGTCGGAGAGGTAGGAGGGAGCAAGGCCGTGAATGGCCTTGTAGGTGAGGATGAGGATCTTGAATTCGATCCTCTGGGGGATGGGAAGCCAGTGGAGGCGAGCGAGGGTGGGAGTGATGTGGTCGCGAAGCTGGTGCGGGACAGTACACAAGCTGGCAAACAACCTGGTGCACAGGTTACTGTGAATGACGACAGCAGTCACTATGAGATAGAATAGCAACTGTCAAACCATGGATAGTCTCAACTGCTTATGCAAAGACAAACTGAGATCGTGCTTTGTGTACTTAACTGTACGGGTGAATGGGAACCTGATTATTTTGTTAAACTAGTTACTCTTGATGGATATCCCAACTCTCTTCTCCAAACGGTCTTTTATATGAGACATGGCAATTTTTTCAGCAGCAGAGGCACCTATTGACAGCGTACCTTGTCCTGAGTCAGTCAGACCTGCCTCCGCAATGTCATCAAATGAGCGACTTGGCTGGCCAGGAGCCGATGGGATGGAGGGAAGGGGGTAGGGGGAATTTAGGAATCAGAAAGTTGGCATCTCAGCTGCATTTTAAAGTTCTTACTAAGATCTGGGAGCCGTGCACGCCAGCAGTCAGGCTGCACCAGGGACATTTCTTGAATAGGTTCTTTCAGAGCAAATGGAAAAATGATCGTGGTTCTGAGTTACAGTACAATTAAACAAAATTACTTGCACACAAGATTTTTTGGAGTCCACACAGAGAGATTTTCTGTGTGTTGTATATTGACACATGCTCTTGAGTTAGTCACATATTGATCATGGGGCATTGCACCTGTTCTGGGATGGGTGAGGTGCTGTTATTTTTAATACTTGGTGTAGACCATTTAGAGCAACATACAATAAATCATAAATTGGACATAAATGTTGAATCAAACAGTCTGCTTTCCAAAGCTACATGCTATGGTATTACATTGCACTGACATCCATTATTTCCCAGCAATGCAAAATGACTCATTTGTTATTGCCAAATTACCTCTGAGATGCACTTCTATTCATTACACGGCTGCTCTTATCTGTGGCTGTGAAGCAGGATTCCTTAAACATTCTTCGGAGCTGTGGGGTTAAGATCAATTTTAAAATACAGCTAGAAAAGAAAAAGTCTCTTTAAAAGGAAGGAGTAATATGTGAGAAAGACACAATAAAATGTTTTGTGAGAACCATCTGAATTCCTGTGATCAAATTACAGCTTATTGATTAACAATAGCAGTTGTTGTGTTATGACTGGACAGCTTCAAGAACATTACTTAGCTTCTTGTGAAGGAACAACAGCACTGAAAGATGACAGGGGCTGAAACTGTGTTTGAAAAGGGCTAAAGGTTGAGAGATGGATGGTAGGAGTCATGTGATGTGCGAGACAACATTAAACTGATCTACTTAATGAAAATCTGTTTTGCAGATGGTCAATATATATCTCTGGCAGTCTTCAGACACTTTTAGCAATGTACTCCTGCTGTTCTTTGTGAAAAAATCCTCTGTTTCACCTGAACACCTTTTTTTTCATCTTTTCGGGCTGAAAGCATATGGGATTTTGGCAAAAGAACACTACATTTTAATGGGCTGATAGGATTTCCATATGTGCCAACAAACAAAACACCTTGTGATTTATTGTCACTCAGGCAGAAACAGTAATGTTTCACTCGGGATGTTTGGTAAAATGTACAATATGTTAACCATACCTGTCTCTAATCTGAGTGTAGTAACTCTTTAGTCTAACATGCTTACAACAGCAACTTGTGTTTATATAGTGCCCTTCAGGTAGGGTAATTGGAGGCATTTTACTTTGGAGCCTGTTAATCTGCAGAGTATAAATGAGAGGAGAGGGCATAGAAGCTGGGAGATAGTGCTTTAATCTGTAAAATGAGGAGCTCATGCAAATGTCCATCAAGCCCAGACACAACATTTCACCAGCTATTATCCTGCAAGATCATATTGACTTCAAATTTCAGATTGTGCAGCATTGTAAAAAAATTCTGCAATTCAATTTTACTTTGGAAGCCTGTTCCTTTTAAAGAACTGGAGAAAAGCGGCTTCCAGATTTAAGAATTTTCCACGATTCTGCGCTACCATGAATTTTAAGACAAATTAGCCTTACTTGAGAAAGAAAAGAAAACAGGTGGAAATTCAAGCCTCTCTCTCATCAGAAAAAGACAAAATATGTTTTTTTTCTCTTCAAAATCTGGTTCAGTTTCCCCTTGCTCTTTCTTTTAAGATGTTAGGCTGAACTTTTTTGTTGAAAACCAAATGACCTCCACTACAGGCGAGGTCACCTAGTGGTTAGCACACTGCCCTTTCACCTCTGGCGGCTGGGCTTCAATCCAGCCAAGACTGGTGGGATGAAAGTCTCCTCGTTCTCTCAGGGGCAAGATTCCCACATGAATGTGCTTAACCAATGATTAGTGAGAGACAGCATCAAGCAAAGGGAGAGGGAGAGAAAAAAAATCAAAGCACAAATCAAGCAAATTGTGAAAATCTGCTAACCTCCAATTCAATTGATATTTTGTAGAATCGTAATCATACACCACAAAAGGAGGCCATTCGGCCCATCATGTCTGTGCCGGCTCTTTGAAAAGAGCTATCCAATTCAATCCCACTCCCCCACTCTCTCTGCACAGCCCTGCAAACTTGTCCTCCCCAAGTAATTATTTACTTCTCTTAAATGTTGTTATTGAATCGGCTTCCACCATCCTTTCAGGCAATGCATTCCAGATCCAAACAACTCGGGGTGTGAAAACATTTCTCCTCACATCCCCTCTGTTTCACTTAACAACTATTTTAAATCAGTGTCTTCTGGTTACCGACCCTCCCGCCAGTGGAAATAGTTTCTCCTTGTTCACCCTATCGAATCCCCTCATAATTTTGAAAACTTCTATGAAGTCCTCACTTAACCTTCTTTGCTCCAAGAAGAATAATCTTAGCTTCTCTAGCCTCTCCTGATAACTGAAGTCCCTCATTCCTGGTACCATCCTGGTAAATCTCCTTTGACCCTCTCCAATACCTTGACATCCTTCCTAAAGTGTGGTGCCCAAAACTGAATATAGTACTCTAGCTGAGACCTAGCCAATGTTTTATAAAGGTTCATGATAACTTCCTGACTTTTGTATTCTATGCCCCTATTTATAAAGCCTAGTATCCCGTATGTTTTTTTAACAGCTTTATCTACCTGCCCTGCCACCTTCAAAGATTTACGTATGTGAACACCCAAGTCTCTCTGTTCCTTCACCCTCTTTAAGATTCTATCATTAGCTTATATTGCCTCTGCTCATTCTTCCTATTTTGCTTACAAGTGTCAATTGTATTGAATTGCCCAGGTCCATTTTTTTACTCCCAATCCATGCATCTATATATTCTAAGAATTAATAATCTTCCTTTATAACAGTGATGGAAGATGCATATGTAATTATGTGATGCCCATGGTTTCTCCAAAACTGTCTTGTGGTATATGAAACTGGGTCTATACAGCCCTGGAAGCCTGGTTTGATCCCTGTCTCTTTACTGAGCTCAATCAGGGTCTGACTACTGTTGATTTCATTGTCCTAGGACATGGGGGATGAAATTCACCCCGAGGGCCCTAAATTACTCATTGTCTGATCCTTATTGCTGTACGATAGTTAGCTGCTGTGTTTGCCTACAAAACACAGACACAGCGATTTTGCAGTTAAATCCTTTGAAGCACTTTGAGATGCCCTCCCAACATGAGAGGCGCTACATCAAATACAAGAATTGTTATTATTAATAAGTAAAACATTGTCTTAATAATATGACTAATTTTGTAAATAAATAAATGTTGTTGGAATTCCGAAGACGCTTTCCTAGGTGATTTTTAAAAAACATAGTCTGGGTAACCGGTTGCCAATTTAAGACGGAATTTAAGATTTTCAGAAATTTTGCACAATCTAAAAGTTTAAGATAATGTTACCATAGTTAAAATCATGAGAAATGTAGGACCTCAGGTTACTACTCAGCAACTACTACTATGGTTGAATTGATGGTTGCTTCTGGGTCAAACGTTTGTGAGTTCAAGTCCCATGTCTGGCCATTGAGCAGCACATAGTCTATGCTGATACTTCAGTGTAGTCCTGGGACTATACTAGATTGTTAGAGCTGTTGTCTTCCTGATGGGAAATTACACAGAGGACCTGTCTACCTGTCACAGTGGACATTAAAAAATCCACAACACCATTTAAAAAGAGAAGGGAGTTTCTGCTGTTCTTCTGGCCAACAATCCCCTGGTTAACTTGGTCAGTCATCTCCTGGATGTTTGTGGGATATTGATTGTGCAAATTGGCTGCTGGTTTCAACTACAAAAACATAGTGTCTACACTTAAAACTTCTGAAATGCTTTTGAGGCATTTCACTGTGTTAAGGCGCTTTATCAAGTGCAAGGATTATTCTTAATAGTCTCAAATGTGGCGAACAGTCACTTGCATGAGGTACTGGCGGGTCGCTGTTGTGTTGGGAACTGTACCCAGCATGAGTCACCAGCTTTAGGAGAGGAGAAGATGATTGGGGGAAGGGTAGTTTGGAAGGTGCATCTACCGTTGTGCCATGGACTGTCTAAGCATTTTTCACATTGATTTTCCACCATTGGGAGCTGATATCCACAGGACATCTCATATCTGTCTTCCAAGGTCAATTGTAGGAGAGTCAGTCCCAGAACACAGAAAGTGACATGTTTTGACAGAAGCAGAAACTCGTATTGTGTGTGTGTGTGTGTGTGTGTGTTAATGGGGATTTCAGCTTCCTAGAAGGCCTGGAAAGGCTTGTTCTATTATGACATTCTGTTGATATTTCCAAGCTGTTGGCACACCGCAGGAGTAGACCACAGTCTCTCCCTCCCGGCACCTTGTAGAACTTGTTTCCCCTGGAATGAAAGATATAAAACAATCCAATTTACATTTATATAGTGCTTTTCACCTCAGGAGCACGTCTCAAAAGTGCTTCATACTGCTGGCTGGGGTGGGGAGGGGAAAGATGACCAAAAACACAATCAGAAAGCTACGATTTGAGATGGGCCTTGAATGAGGGGAGGGAGAAAGTTGGAGGGACTCCAAGTTGGAAATCCAGAGAACAGGAGCAGAATTGCAAGCAAGGTTTCAACAAAGCTAGGAGCTTTTTTATTTATTTATATATATATATATATATATATATATATACATATGAACAGATGCACGCAGGTGAAGCTGCAATGTAAAATTAATTTAAATTTTAGCTATCACAAAGATCGAATGACATTGGTGGAGCATTAAAGTCCTAGCCAAGAAAATTTACAAGGTGAGAGACAGAGCTGAAGCGGGAGGATTTGGGCCAGAGTTTGTAGGTGAAGTCCATATCGTTAATTTTGAACGCGAGTGACGTGAAATGCTTCAAAACAGTGTTTCTGGGCTGTCTGAAGGTACTCCTCTTACCAAATTACTGAGAAGTGAAGACTCATCCGTCATGGTGGTAGTAAGATATAATGTTTGAGGGAGCAGAGTGGCTTGGTTTCTTGTTCATACAGGTCTGCTTTAGCTGATTTTAAATAAAAACAATGCATAAATGATAAATTAGTTGCTAAAAGCTTTTTGACAGTCAGCCCTTTTATGAATGTTCTGGTATTACATCAGATTATTCAGCTCGTTATTAATTCCTGCAAACTGTGACAGGAAATAAAAGGCATCCTAAGTTATTTGAATTTTGCCGCCATCACTTTGGACATTCGAATAGTCTACTTTGAGATAGAAATTAACTTAATTAAAATAACTTTTAGGTGTAGTATTCATGAACTGATATCCCTCTCTGGGGGTCCTGGTTTATTTGGTTTTGAATTCCGGATAGGAAATGTGCCACTTTATTTTATCTGGTGTTGTGTAATCTTTTTTAAAATAATACAATTCAGCGGTAAGTTACTGGTTAATGTGTGGAGTTGAGGAGCTTCCCACAGAAGGGGTGTGCAAACAATTACAGTGGTTTCAGAAGCAGGGACCATGTTTCCTCTGAACACTTCTAATTGGGGAATGGTGAATAATAATCATTCGCTAGGATGCATTGTCACAAAATCATGGACTCAAGATCGTCACATGGGGCTTGAATTCAAAACCTTCTAACTTAGAGGCGAGAGTCCTACCGACTGCGCCAGACTGGCCCACAATATAGCGAGGAAGGAATAAGAAACGGAAATTAAATGGGGATAGGTAGCTGTATTTTGCTATGTTCAAATATGGCACGTATCAAATGCCATCGAATGATTATTAATCACTGTTCCTCAATTAGCAGGGTGCCCAAGAAACCTCTGGAACCACTGGAATTACCTAAACATCTCAAAGGACTTTGCAGGATTTACTCTAAAGTGTAGTGACTGCACTTTTGTA
Organism: Callorhinchus milii; assembly: GCF_018977255.1. Lineage (NCBI taxonomy): Eukaryota > Metazoa > Chordata > Chondrichthyes > Chimaeriformes > Callorhinchidae > Callorhinchus > Callorhinchus milii. The sequence continues at coordinate 111,879,082 of NW_024704743.1, read as the reverse complement.
GGCGAATGTGGCAGTGAATTTGAATGCAGCAATGTCTCATAAATAGTCATGATGTGAATAACCAGTCTTAGGGATTGTTAACCAGCTCAGCGGGAAAAACTCCCCTCTCTTTTTGAATAGTGCCAAGGGATCTTTAACGTTCACCTGAACAGGAAGACGGGACCTTGGTTTATGTCTCACCTGACATCTCTCAAAAAATGCCCAGTACTGCACTGGAGTGTCAGCCTAGACTTTGAGCTCAAGATAATGGCGCAGGGCTTGAACCCATTAACTTCTAATTCAGAGTCGGGAGTGCTACCGACTGCATCAGGCTGACAAACTATAGTGGGAAACAACAAGTCACAGAAATTGAATGGGGAAAAAAGGCATTCATTTTTATATATTCAAATACGGTGTTCATTGCCCAGCTCTGCACCAATTTCAGCAGGACGATGTTCTGGGTAATTTAATGGCTGTGGATCACCTAAATCAGATCCTAAATAACTTGCCACCAATGCGTCTCATTGACAGAACTGACAGTTCACTGGCTGGCTGAACAGCTGCCTTGAGGCAATTTGGCAATCTTTAGTTGGGAGTGTAGTGACTTCCAGTGGAATAGAGATACCACAATAGTCAGCCAAACATAGCAAGTTGCATTGCAGTAAGGGATAACTCTTTATTGATCCCCCCCTCACACACCTACTGAACGTCCATCTCAATATACAGTCAGAATTCTGCGTCGCTCTGCACAGGACTCTTGCCAGAAAGTAAGAGTGATAAGCTGCTTTTAATTGAAATAAAATTTGGCTCGCATTTCCATGAAATGAAACAGTAATTCTATCAATCCATCCCCCTTCATTGGCAAAACATTAACTAACACAAACTTTACATAGTCAGCAGCATCCTTTCCTTACACTCCTCTGTGATCGTTATTCCCAGGTAAAGAAATGTTAGTTGAAACGGAACAGTTCAGTGTTTGAACTAGGGCTGTATTGTGTTGACATTCAATGTGTTCCCTGTAGAACCTCACCTCCAACCCACACTGGTTTTCTCTTAGGAGAGATTTGTAATTTGGAAAAATAGCCTAGGTGGGTTTCCAATAATAATAATTATTATTATTACTATAATTCTTGAATGCTTGCATCGTTTACATTAGAAGAACATCTCAAAACTCTTCAACGGATATACTGTGAAGTGGAGTAACTGTGTATTTTGTGAGCAAAATCAGCAGCCAAATTGCACACAGCAATGTTCCCACAAACAGCCAGGAAGCGACTGACTAGTTGGTTTATGGATGCTTGCATTGGCGTAAAAACTCGATTCAGAGTTCTGTGCAACACATTTGGCAACATCGGATCTTAATGGGATTTCCCCAAATAATCACGCGTTGTCAAAGGCTTTACACATAAAGCTTCACAGAATATTTATCCAAAGGATATATAAATGACTATAGAAATTAAGTTTAAGGCTGCAAATAGATTGAGCTGGAACTATTGTTAGATGTCTATGTTGTCTTTACTTGCAGTGTTACAGAATGGGGTAACTTCTGTGGCAAAATGTATATTTTGTAGGGATAAGATTTTGCACTGAACATTTTAGTTCCCAATTTGTATTGAGATATCTATCTTCCAAGCCTCTAGGAATAACTCCCTAGAATGCAAAGCAAAGGAAGGATACAACATGGACTATTAACGAGCATTGCACTTCAGCATTGGACGAAGATCACAATCTATCCAGTATCAGGACTATTGTCTCCAATGCATCTTTTTGTTAGTTGGTGGGAGGTGTCTGATCAGACGTGGAGAGATGGATTTTCATCAGCTCACTCACTGTGTACTGATTTAAGCCACGTAAAGTGCCCTGTTCAGCACAGGAAAACACAGATCCCCCAGCAGGCATTTGAATTGGCACCTGTTAGAGGGCAGCGTGAATGTTATTTTGTCAGTAATCTTTGTTGCAGCTCATCACCTGCCTGAGCACCTTCAAGCACGTATCTGTTGCCGGCTCGAGGAAATCTATGTGTGTGTGAACTGAATATTCGGTGGCCTGTGAGGAACATATTTACAGCAGAAACGTGTGTGAAGATACTCAGCTTTTGTGCACACGAAAATGTGTGCTTGAATCTGGGTCTGCATGGGTGTGAAACAAACATCAAATTCCTTTTAGTAGATATTTCACAACTGTGTTTACAGTGCTTTATTTGGGCCATTTAAGATGAAGAATTCTCAAGGTTGGCTTTTGTGACTGACAAGCAAGCGTCCTTTGCAGGAAATTCAAATACCATGCAGCACCTGTTTATCAGCTGGGCTTGTGAGCCTGAGTATTTTTACTTGAGGTGTCCTCTGTCTTTTTTGGCTGTGAGTTGGAAGCAATGAACTGATTAATTACGCCATTCTCTATATCTGCATCTGTCATCAGTGAAGCAGAATAGTCTGTCTGGATTCCAGAATGCCTCCTGCATATTCGGTTTGAGATTCTGCCTGGCCTATGTGCCTGGCCTGTCTTTATCCTTAGCAAAGGGACATAGGCGAGGTTGGGTCCTCGGGTGACTTTTCGTGTAATGTTCTCCTGAGGGAGCCATGTCTGGACTCCCTCATTATCCATGATATGGATGATAGCCCCATTGTTTGGCATTGCAAACGATACGGATGAGGAAACAGCCACCGAGAGCAGACCTGCAGTGCAAAATGGAGCTAGATCCGATCTGTGCATATTAGCAGAAGCTGTTGACGCATTGAGTGGCATGTTATTAACACTGAAGCCGTATTATTCTCATTTGAATAGTCTTGCACCAATTTCTTAATTTAAATCAAACATCTTAGATGTAGGAGATTCCAATTATTGCACTGCCATTGTCCCAACTTGACTGCAAAAAGGTCAAGACAATGTGGTTACCATATTTGCATAAGTCCATTGTGTGATGTGAAATTGGAAAGTGTGTGTGAGTGTTTGTGTCTGTGTGCGTGTTTGCATGTGTGTGTCGTGGTACGGGGTAGGGTGGTGGAGATTGATGCTAATTACAAGATTTTTAAACTTGTTGATTTGTTCAGCCTAGAGTCTTGCTGTCTGGATATGTGAAAAATCAGAGCTTTTAATAATTTAAATTGACTTTTCTTATCGATTTGGCAAACTGGTGCCAGGCAACAGAGTTGCTTTAAAAGCTGCTGAACTGAAATCTATTGTGGAAATCACAAATATGAATAAAAATCATTCCTTTCTCTTCCTTCCCCCAACCAAAAAAAAACACTGCAAAATATGTGTTGTAAAGTTGAAGAAATATGTGTCTTTTTGGCACAGGCTCTCACTGTTTTTTTNGTTCTCTTTTTCTTTGTGAAAACCCCCAGATTATTCTAATCATATCAGCTTTCACGTATGAATCAGATAAATGACAATGAAAAAATCTTTCAGGAGGGTCAGCGTGAAATAATAATTACAGCATAAGGACAGACAAGTGCAGTGTGCTGCCGGATAGAACAGGCTGGGAGTGGGGTGGGGGGAGAGAGTTTGGACTAGGCTTTTCACTAATCTGCCTGGATATTAACAAAACTTTCTTTATCCCTCACGGTCACAAGCAGATGGTCATTTCAGCACTTCAGGGCAAAGCCTTGGTCTGGGCTGTTCGCTGATTGACATTTGATGCATGCCGTGTAATTGCTGTCCTTTCCTCCGGTGCATTTGAAGATTACATTTGATAATGCCCAATATTAATAACCAGATGTGTTCTTCTTCCTGCCTCGAGGTCAGGCTTGCTGGACAGGTCAGACCGTTTGTCTGTGTGCACAGACTGTGAAGTCTATTCAGGATGACAGGTATGAAAAGGAGTATGGGGTGTTCACCCCCAGACCACCAAAGGGAACTTCTCCCTGCAGGGAACAAAGAGCTGTAGGAGCCGCGGCAATTTTCCTGGGGATTTAAACCTGGTTAACAAGTAGATCTCTACAGCAGTGGAGTGCTTGTTCACTTCACTTCAGTCGCCCGTAGGTCAATTATGACAGGGAGTTGAGGGGGAGAGAGTTAGGGGGAGATATTTTAGTTTTAATGACTACAGCTACAACTTGAAGTGGAAACTCTATGGCTGAGATGTGGACAAGCATTGCAGCATGAGCTTTGGATTTCATCCCTTTGCCACAAACCTACAGTGTGAGAACCACAAAAGTCCTTGCAGCAGATTCACGGATTTCACTTTCCAAATATCTCAGCCTTAATTTTACCCCTCTTACTCCACCCCTGGTTTGTCAACAAAGTCAACTCTATCATTGGAGGTTTTCAAACACTGGCCAATCCTTTGAACAGTTGTTTTCAGATGCGGTCATTCACTTTGTACTGTCTACCTCACTGTATGTAGGGTCAGAAAGGAAAGACATACTAATGTGCCCTAATTGATTTTGAACATTAGTTTTCTGTGAATAGATAAGTCATGACTGTGACATTTGATTACAGACCAAGGTACCTATTTAACCTTCTTGTTCATAGTGGCCAGGATTTCAGATACAAGTAACTTACCTCCCTCAGGTTCAGTAGGATTAGATTGTCTGTGGTAATCCCTCATGCTATGAAATGGACCTGATAGAACTGTCGTTTGTCTGCTTGGGATAATGTTGATGAATTTCAGCTTATGTAGATTAGTTAACTCTTTTTAAGACAGTACCAGAGTCTTCAGCATTATTAATAAATAAAATTTTCAGCCCATTCTATAACAAGATATATTACAGTCTAAATTTTTTTGTATAAAGATAAAGCAAAGAGCAGTGTGGTGGGCAGAGGTATTGGTGCATTATTAATAAGTAAGCAGAGAGGATTTGGTCACTTCCACCTCAGTGATTGGAGCAGTCTGAATAGCTGCGTGGTCAGAAAAGATCACTGCATTAGACTCCCCCACCCCCCTGTGGGTGCTGGAGGAGAGTGGAGAGGATCAAACATCACTGTATGTGGATTTTTGTTTTTAACCAGTTAAAGCCACAGTTGATTTCTGCATGTTCTTTGTATGGAATCAAAGAGAGGAAAATGCTCTTAATCTTCAAAGTAGACATTGGTATGTTGAGTGGACCCTGGAATGCAGACTCACTAAGTCCGCCCTTTCCAAACCTTTGTAATTGTCGGTGTAGATGACAACTTTCGGACATAGTGGCCCAAAAAGACTGCCGGAAATGTCAATCACTCCAAGTTTGCAAGAAAGAGGCTTCACAAAAGACTCTCTTTCCTCTAATTTCACTGAATGTTGCCGCAGTCACGATGAGAATCTATGTATTGAGACATCAAGGGAGGCCCATACTGTATAAAGTTATAATAGCTGCACTGCTATATGTTTACGTGTGGATGAGGCTGAAATCCTTCTTCACTTCCCGGGTGGAGTATTCCAATACCCTGGTCTCCCCAGCTCCACCATACACAAAATTCAATTAATTCAAAACTCTTCCGCCCAGATACTCACCCACAAAACTCCGTACTCCCATCACACCAGTCCTTGCCAGGCTCCACTGGCTCCCAATCACAGAACATATCAACTTCAAGATCTTCTCACTCATTTTCAAATCACTTCAATCCCTCGCACCTCCCTACCTATCCTACCTGTTTACCCCGCACTCGCTGCCTCCTCTCAGCTGGCTCTGGCCTTTTAATTGTCCCTCATGCCCTCTGTCCCTTATGCCTTCAGCCACTGCACCCCGAAACTCTGGAACTTGCTCGCTCGATCCCTTGCCCCCTCCCTCTCAAACTTCAAATCCCAATTAAAGACCTTCCTTTTTGATCATGCTTACAGTCACCTCCCCCCTCTCTCTCCCCTTGGCTCAATGTCAAACTCCGCGACACCACCCCGTGTGAAGGGCGCTATATAACTGCAAGACATTGTTGTTGTTGAAGACATGTACTGCATATACAGTAAACTCCGTATAACTCATCATTCCTAGGGAAAAGAGCGCAGTATTGAGTTATCTGGAGTGGTGAGTTAGGTACAGGTTCTCCTGGGCCACAAGGGAGTGCTGTGACTGGTTCAGGTGCTCGGTGGAGATTGGGCACTTATGCTCAGATGCATCGCAGAGGCCTCTGATCTGTTGTAGGGCTGTTCCAAAGCCTCCCGCTCTATCCTGTCACAGGATTGGGTAGGAAGCGCAATGTGAGGCCTGGCATGGTCCTCCAAAAGACCAGAGGCGTCTGCGATGTAAGACATCATTTTATTGGACTAGTTATCCGATCATTTTTAATTTCTAGAATGCGACTCGTGGAGTCCTGTAGCATATTGGTTAGAGCACTCGCCTCGCAAGCGAGAGGACCGGAGTTTGATTCCCAGGTATGGTGAAATATTAGGCAAGTTTCCTTGCTCTACACGCCTCTGTTTACCTAAGTAGGTAAGTAGGAATCCAGTTGTTGGTCGATTGGTGGATCGCGTTTCTGGGGATAATAATCTCACAAAAACTTTTTTTAATAATAATTTGGTTACCCAATCCAGGACTGTTTGTGGGACACTGTTTTGCGCAATTGGCTGCAGGTTTCACCCACAAAATATACAGTCAATTCACTTTACAGTATATTCTGTGAAGCACTTTCAGATATCTCAAAAACATGATAAGGCGTTATATCAAATGCAAGGATTATTATTATTATTTTGTGTTAAGCAGAGTGACAAGTAAAGCGGAGTCCTTTATTAACATTTTGCCCGGGAAGAAGCTAGGATTCTGATAGCGTGGTGGTGCCAAGTTAAGACCGAGTTGAGTTATCAGGCGTTTACTGTGAATACAGGACCTCACTCTGCACTGCTGTATACAGTTGCCTGTGTGAGGCGTATACTGCATAGTTACCTTGCTCAAGTCAATCTGCTACAGATTTTATAGTTCAAATTATAGCGGAAAGACTTTGTTTATTTGTTTGTTGTGGCTGCAATCATTCATGTGTTCTAGTCTGAAATAAATCCCAAAGTTTGAATTTCAAAAAGCACGAGCAAACATTACTTGTAACCAAGTAATGGATAAACGTAGTTTTGATAGCATTGATATAAGAGTGTCCTGGTGCCAGGGAAAGGGACATTGGACACTTTGTGCACAGGGCATCTACTGTACAAAATGCTAACCTCCAGATTTCAGTGATTAAATCAAGTGTTTTTTTNAAAAAAAGTATTGCTGACTTCCAAATTATTGAAAGCGTGTGTTGTAGATTTTACAGAATTAATGTGGTCTCGGGTTTCTAAAGGTAAAGAAAGAGCCTACCATTCTGAATAAGAATTATCTAAATTGCATTTTACGCAATTGGGACTGTTAAAATCCGAAAGCAGCAATGGTTTACTTAACTTCCACAGCAGTTATAATTTGCTGAGCTTTCCAATCAGACATTCCTTTATTTCTATGTGTGTAGCGTTGTGCTGTGTGGGTCCTGGCTAATGATTTTTCTTTTGTACAGTGTAATTCATATGGACATTTGATAGGCAGTTGATTAGTCTGGAATGATTCCTTCAAGATGAAAATTAATTGCAATTTGCACTGCCTTCATTAGCCCACTTTTATAATTGTATATCTGGGTCTGCTTCACTCAATGTGACTCAAAGCAGTGAAGAAACGTTAAACCACTTCAACATATATTTCGCCCACATAATATACAGTCAATTCACTTTACAGTATCTTCTGTGAAGCATTTTGAGGCATCTCGATGACATGATAATGTGTTATATCAAATGCAAGGATTATTATTTATTAGTAAATGGGCCGCGGTAGATATTTAAGTAGATCGATCCATGCCACATCCAAGAAGAAAACACATGGTAGAGAATCGTTTTATTGCTGCAAAACTAAATGTATAATCGTATCCTCATGCAGATCTTCATAATGCTTCTCTGAAAAGCATGATTTGCTATTAAAACAATTTTTAGTTCCTCGGGAATCAGAACAAATTTATTTCTCTAACTTGACATTTGGTGAAACAGTAAACAATTCAGAAGACTCGATACATTTTCCCTTCTTGTGCTGTGGTCACCTATTACTTTAAAACTCTTCATTGTTTCAGAACAGAAATGAGGCAAGGAGGCAGTGTTGAGCGAGTTCGGGGTGGGGGAGTTTTACCAGCATCCCTTCATTTATATAAAGATAATTTGCAAGAGGAATTAAAGTAAAAATTCAGGAAAGGCTTTTTGATTGTAATTATTCACTCAGTGGTTACCTTACCTTTAATAACCTTTTACTCATCTCAACCGCACGATTTATTCCTGATGCGGAACCCAGCTCAATTCTACACTAAACTTTCCAAAGCCAGAATAAATGTAACTTCCTGGGCATCTTTCCTTATTAGAAACAGCCTCACCAGCTCGAATGTATTGAGGCAGTAATGGAGGCACGGGTTGGGGAGGCAAAGGAACGAGGAGGGGGAGGGAGAAAATCAAGTCAAAAATTATCAAGGGTTCCTTGATCAAAAACACAAGACAGATTCCAGAATATCGGTGTGATTCCGGGCTGGGAATTTGTTTGAAAACGTAGCTGGTTATTTGTAGAAGAAAATGGCTTTTTGGCTGCAGTTTAGCCAGTTAATGCTGGAAAAAAGATATGTTTAGGCGACAGATTTTTAAATCACTGTAATATAAATATGCTCCTCTTTTTATCCTGAATTTGCTTTATTTCAAGGTAATTTACTGTGGCAGACATGCACTTATGTCTGTCTTTGTAATTTTAGGGATTAGGAGAGTGAGGATTAAATGCTGCCTCTTAATCTTCCATATCAACTTTAAGAGGGAAATGTAATATGCAAATGGAATACGTTCATTTTGTGTTTACATATTTTTAATCTCAGTAATTTAGTTCTAAGAAGATGGGAACTCATCTTTGCCTTATTTATTTTGAATCCCGAAGCAAGATGCCATTAAAATCTTTATCCCTGTGTCTTAAAGGATAAATGTTTATCCACTGGGGATTAAAATATAATTTTTTTCCTCAAAAAATGTTCTGAACCCGGTGACACTTAATGTCACGCTGAGTTTGATGCTCTGGATTTTTCATTGTGCGTCGAGTTAAAATTACTTTGACTTGTTAAAATAGAACTTTCTTTTTTTTCTCCAAATGATTCGAAGCAACTGCTTTGAACAGCATTGAACCTGATGCTGTACTGCAGCTAAATTGAACCTAGCTCAGTATGATGCCCTCAATAGTTGGGCATTTTCAACTCCTCTCACTCAATCACAGCTGAGGCCAGAGCCTTAAAGAAGACCTATCAGGACTATGGGCAATGTATTTTGCAAAGTAAGTCAAGTCAATAAGACTGGAACCACGGGGTAGAATAAAACATAAAGATGTATTTTTTTCATATATATATATTTGAAAGGAATTTTTTTAGGGGGATAATTCTATCCCTGACTAATGACAAACAGATGTCAAGACAAAAGGATGCACGGTAATGAAACAGCTTAAATTCCAGACTTGAAAACATAAAGTTATGTCTACAATTTATCTTTCAAGTTTATTATCTAAATATTAAAAGATGATGAGTTCACACAGGATGTAGGGGATTTTTTTTTCCACTCGGAAGCAAATGGGTGGCAAAATCTGATTGAAAAAGCAAGCAATGTTGATGCCTGTAAATAATTGTGACTTATGTTGCTCAGGAAGAAGCAGATGCAGTCTGGAGTCTCCCACACATTGTGTTTTCCGTCTCTCAGTATCCCCCATTTTTAGAGCCAAACATATTACATTTTCCCTCTCTTCATAAAATTGCAACAACACCAAGAATGTGCATTTATATAGTGCTCTTCATGCACGATAGTCTTGGAGCACTTAAATTTCACTGCCTTATGCCAACCCCTTTCTGGTAAGATACAGCCTCTTCTCTTCTGCCCCACCTCCCACACCACTTCAACTCGTTTCATTTTTTTCCTTTGTTTATTTGTACCCTTTAAGAAAATCTCTATTTCAGACATATGTTGGAGAAACCAAATGTAGATTTTGCAGGAGAGCTTGATAAATAGGAACAAATTCACAGTATGTAGACTGTGGATAAATCCCAGCCTATAAAATGCAGATCAAGGATAATAGTGAATCCTGCCCATTGGCCACAGCTCATCTCTTTATAGTCTAATGGCAAGGACTGTAAATTTAATATGTTAATGGTTTCACTATCGGTGTCATAGGTTTATGTCTGATGCAGATAGAGCGAGAGACTCAATGAGACTCATTGACAGAGGATAATATCGAGTTTATGATAGTCATCAGAACCCACATAAAAATACATACACCTGGCCAGTCATGTAGTCAGGCAGTCTCTGGTAATGATAATGGAAAGTGTGGTCTGAAGTAGTGGCATCAGGATTAGAATGCCACTGTCAGTGATGCCCATGCGTTTAATGAAAGCAAATGGCTTAACATCTGAATTAAGGGGAGGCTGCACAAAGTGGGAGAAGGAAGGGGGTGGGGTGGTGCGGGAAGGATTTGGACCTGATAATGTTGTCAGCACAAAGCAGTTACCCAGATGTTCTTTCCCCAAAGATAAATAAATATAAAGCTTTCACTCTCCAAGAGCCTAAAATGCCATACAGAGTAATATGATTTGCAGTTTATCTTGCTTGCTTTTCTCAGAGAGCTTTAATTGTGGGGAGTGGGTGGATGATGGTAGGAAGATCTGGTGCTCACATTTTCAACCCTGCCTGATTGAGAGGCTGCGTGACAAGGGCTCACCGGCAGTGAGAATTTCTTCCACTTCCGAAGCATCGCACGTCTCCGCCAATAACTCTCCCCAAAAGCCGCTGAAACCCTGGTCCATGCCTTTGTCACCTCTCGGCTGGAATACTCTAATGCCCTCCTCGCCGGTCTCCCATCCACTACCAACTCTGCCGCCCGCATTCTCACCCGCACGAAACTCCGCTCCCCGATCACCCCAGTCCTTGCCAGACTGCCTATCCCAGAGAGGATCGATTTCAAGATCCTCACCCTTGTATTCAAGTCCCTGCACTCCTCTGCACCTCTCTACCTCCCTGACCTCCTCTCTCCTCAAAACAGTACCCATTGCCTTCGTTCCTCCGGGTCTGGCCTCCTCCTCGTCCCCCGAATCCTCCGCTCCACCCTCGGCAGCCGTGCCTTCAGCCACTATGCCCCGAGGTTCTGGAACTGCCTTCCTCACTCTCTTCGTCTCGCTCCCTCTTTTCCCATTTTCAGGTCTCTGCTGAAGACCTTTTTTTCGACCGCGCCTTTGGTCACCTTCCTCCCCCTCCCCCGGCTCGGTCCCGGGATCCGTTACTGTAAAGCGCTCTGAGACGCAGTCTGGCGTGGAGGGCGCTATATAAATCCAAGTTGCTGTTGTTATTTTTGTTGAGAATGACTGCAAAATATTGAATGATGTATTTATTGCATCTGCCATGTTTTCTTTTGTTAATAAATACAGTAAAGCATTTTTCTATTTTATATGCCCAAACCGTTACTAGTCAAACAGGTTTGAGGTTTTCCAGTGACTAACTTCGTGGTACAATGGAGGATTCAGCCCGTGGCCTTTGACTTGTGCAGTACTGGAGTATCTGACACACTGTGAAATTCATTGTCAATAGACGTGTTTGCAATGTTTGCAATAAGCCATGAGCAGAGTGTGCGCACACAATAAACATCGCGCATTGCATCAAAACAGCTTTCTCTGACTTTAAAATTAAATGACCAGTGCTTAGCATCATGAGGAAATAAGGGCAAAGCTTTTACCTCATTTTCCAGTTCATATTCAGTGCAGTGGCAATGTATATTAATAATAATAATCCTTACAATTGGTGTAGCGCCTTTCACATCGGGAGGTTGGCTCAAAGCACTTCACAGGATATATTGTGGATGAAGTGTAGGCTGAAAGTGTTTTGTTGGGAAGGGGGAGAGAGGGAGGGTTTGAGAACTGTACAGCTATTGATTGTTAAATGGCCTTTTTTTCACTTTTTAACAGTAATTGTGTTGTCTAATTGGCAGACAGAAAGTAAAGGGAATGTAGCATTAGAGAGAGTGCCGTGTAGATTTACAAGCTGTTACCAGGGATGAGTTGATACAGCTATCAGGAACTGGGCAGTTTGTTGCGTTTTGTTCTCTGGAGATTAGATGATTGAGAGGGAATCCATTCGAGGTGTTTAAGATTGTATGAAGGATTCTATGAGGTAGAAGTTAATAGGTTGTTTCCACTTGTGGGTGAGTCCAAAACAAGAGGGCATCAATACAGGATGAGCGAACTCCGTTGCAGAGTCTCTCTGTCTCACCTCTCCCTCCCCTTCTTCAAAACCCATCTTAAAACTTATCTTTTCCACTTTGCTTTCAGTCACCTTCCTTCCTCCCGCCTTTCCACAGCTCCTCCTCCAGCTCAGACTCCCAGGCAAACAACAACAACAAATTGTATTTTTATAGTGCCTTTCACGTCAGGAGGACGTTTCAAGGTGCTGGACAGTCAGGTGAAGCTCTTTGAGACATCCTCCTGAACATGAAAAACACTATATAAATTGTTGGTATTCCTGTTTCTGTTGGTGAGCATGATTTGAAGGAAATTCCTGTATCTGGCAGCTGTTTGGAAAAAAAATTGTGTTGTAATGGCTTTTGGAGGCATGCAAATATGATTTAAGACAAGCTTGTAGTGTCAAAAATCAGATCAGTAATGACTTAAAAATCTTTATAATTTACATTTTTATTTTTATTATTTTTCCAGTTTATCAGGACTGTTCCAGCTTATCGTTGTATACAGTTTTGAACTCATTTTCCCACTGTTTTCTCATCTTGGCAGTTGTGTCAGGGCCATCTTTGGAACATGGGTTGGCATCTACTTCACTTTAGAGCACTTCAGTGTGAGAGAGGCAGAGAGTGAGAGTGTATGAGAGAAAGAGACTGAGAGAGACAGTGAGAGAGAAACGAGGAGGGAGGGGCAAAGCAGAGAGAGAGGCACTTAAGTGCACTATACAATTGTACTGCAAAAATCAACATCCAATCTTTTGCCCATTATGTCTGTCAGATGCTCCATTCCCTGGATTTCTTATCCCAACAGTATGCTTGTTACTTATTGGGATGGAGCTTACAGCTAGTGATTTCTACTGATAACCTGTTATGTCACACTGACCTGCAGCAACCCCTCTGATGTATCTTAGGACTCTTCTGCTCACAGTCCACTTTTCCTTCTCCTGATATGTTTGCTCAAGTTCATCCTATCTCTAAGAAGGTCTGTTTGACCCTTCAAACTAGTGTCCCATCGTCTTGAACTTTCTAAAGGTATAACTTTAATTTTTGAGGGAGCTGAACGGCAAAGCAGTCTTCCACTGCTGCCTCCAAATATGTCTTCATTATTCCAAATGTGTCCTGACCAGTGATCTATACAAGTTTAGAATAACTACTCTTGACTTATGGTCAAATGCCCTAGAGATAAAACTTAGCATTTGAGTAGCTTTGTTGATCACATCGACTGGGATCACTCAGTGAATAATCATTAATTACACTTAAATCCTTTGCTTCTCCACCTTTACTAATGAATACCTCTTCATCTTGTGTATCTCTTTCGTCTTTCCTGTTCCACAATGCATTTATTTACATTCAAATCCATCTGCCTCGTGCCTATCTGTTTAATTACATTAGTGACCTGCCCACCCTGCTCGATATCATCAACAAATATTACAAGAAGTATTCTCCTCTCAGTAATTTATGAACAGTGAGAACAGTCGGTTTGTAATACAGCCATTCCTTATTTTGTGATGAATGGAGTCAACTGGTGATTGAGACAGGAAGGTGCAATGAGAGGCCATGACCTGTGCACATGACTAAAGAAGATGATGTAATGAGCAGCGCACCACAATACATTTGAGATGTCTCTGCCGGTTTGGCACTCCTGGAAGTGATTTGGGGCAAGGAGCTTTATCTATATTTTGCGCTCTGTATACATTTGCCAGGGCTGAGGAGAACTTTGGCAATGTGTTCTGAGTGCATGGGAAGTGTTTAGCTACCTGGTGCTGAATGGTGGCTGGTTTATTATTGTGACTACAAGATTCAGCAGTGCATTCGGCTCTTTAATAACATTATAAAGCTTAAAGTACCGACTAAGACATTTTCAATTTAGATTTTTTGAGGCTTATATTTGTTGAAATTGACTGCAGAGTAAAAGGGATTTATATTGTAGTCACCAAAGCCACCAATTTCATTCCTGAAAATCATAACCTGGTCGAGGTTTGGGGAGTGGTGCTCAAAATCAAATTGATGCCCCTAATCCTGTATTTAAACTGGACGTGTAGTGTAGATTTGTTTGTTTGATGATTCAATGTAAAGTTCAAGTCAGATCAACACTAAAGGGAATTCCATATAACCGTATTACTTGAGATTTATTCACTACAGCTACATGTTTGAGAACCACTGAGCTGTTTTGTGACAATAGTTTAAAGGGCACATTGTGATAGCAGTATATCTGCTCTGTGATACCATAAATAATCAATTACTCTTTGTAAATGTTTTTTTATATGATTAGTAATGTCTATGTGTGTTTGTATGTGTTAGATTGAGATTCTATGTGTGATTGTGTATGTGAATACAATTGTGTGTATGTTGTGTGTGTGAGATCGAAATTGTGTGTGTTTCTGTGTGTTATTGTGTGTGTGAGTGAGATGTTTGTGATTGTGTGAGTCTGTATGTGCGTGTGTGCGTGTCAGACAGAATACATAGTGATGACAATGTTTAATGGAGATTGCTCAGTGACATTGTCACTTGTGGGTTATAGAGCTTTTTCTCCATGCATATAAAACTAGTGCATCCTACTGCTTCCATTTCTAATTTATTGTGTGTCTGAGCCGGCGTATTTATTTCACAGAATTACAGAATGTTTCCAGCACTTATAGAATATACATATTCTCTACCATGTCGTCTCCCGAAACATGTCAGCTTTCAGTCTGTAGAGGCTGAAACAGCCCAGGTGTGGAGTTCTGCACAGCTACTCAATGCCACTCCACCCTTTCCCTTTTCAGGAAAAATTGGATCTTCCTTGTGAGGTTGTAGATAGTATTCCACCTTAGTGGTCCAATACAAGCCTTGGCCAGTGGGGTAAGTGAGTACTGAATTCCTGTCAATGGAGGGGAGGGACTGGAGTGTGCAGTGTTAATATAGTGTTCTGCTTCTGGGGACCTTGGGCTCACACTCAGTCCCTCTTGTTTAGTCCCTCACTATGTAAAGAGTGACTTACAGTCTGTCTTTGTTCTTCCTATAAGCAATCCCTTATTTGGAATAAGTAAAGTTCCAACTCCGTTTAAGGTGCAGAGGCTCATCATCAAGTCCTGATTCAAAACGTATTAATACCAAAAGATAGTTTTCAGGATTTTTGAATGCTTTGAAGCTCTCTGGGACGCTATATAAATGCAAGTTATTGTTGTTGGAGAATGTAGAAGCCATTCTTCTTTTCCTAATGCAGCTTAAAGAACGTAATTGCTTGTCTGAGGTTTGGTTGAGACCAAATATAGCGGTCTGCAGCTAGTAAGAATGATCAAAAATGCAGTGTCTGTTCCTTTCTGTGTGTTTATAGTTTGTGGTGCACTAACTGTAAGTTTTCTATCAAATTGCTTTACCCAAATGAGTAGGTAGTGCCCTCTATGACATTTTCCAATCAGTTACCCTTGTGTTGTGGGGTCAAGTCACTTCAACGCTAAAATGAAATGGATGTTTTGCTCCTCCGTCCAGTGTGTACTTGTTAGAGAGGATCTAGACAGAAGCAACAAGGCAATATCTTCCTTATAAATTCTCAACTATTATAGGCTCAGAAGACTTTTTTTTGTTGTATCACACAAGCTGAGATGTTTAGAAATAAAAATACTAATCCTGGCATTTGATATAGCACCTTTCAGGAGAAAGTCTCAAACAGCTTACCAACAACTTCTTAAAACATCTCGTATCTTAGCACATGGTGTTAAAAATAAAACAAGAATGTTCTGAATGTGTAAGTGTTGTAAACGTTCAGCGCTTACAGAGTGTGTGGGTGTGTGTGCACGTGTGGGCAGGTACAAAAATGGCTGATTGTACTAAGACTGAAAATAATACTGTACTCCTTTGATAGGAATCTTAGCCACAGAGTACTGTGGTGCCAGTGGTATAGCATTACATTAATTTCTTCAGGGGAAACAGTGGCTGGCTGGTGGCACGAGGTTGTATTGAATCACTTGATAGATTTCTGTGTCGGAGGAGCGACCATGTGTCCCCACAGGGTATATAGAATGTGCTGAATTCCCTACAGCTTTCCACACATTCCCAAACTCAAGCTGGCCTGGAATGTCCAGGAACCTGCCTCCAAAAGGAAGGAGAGATCATCAGACAGTGGTTCAGGTCATCAGTCACACAGTGAGATAACTTGGAAACACCTTTCACTTAGTCTTGCTTCCTTCTGAGTTTTGGGGGTCACCTAATGGTGCTTTGTGTTGGGGGAAGTGGCCATTGAATGATGCTAAGTGTTGGGGAATGATTGAATGATATATAACACTCCCATCCCCTTTGCCCTCCACTCCTCTTGATTCCAATCCCCAGCTCAGGTGCAAGTTCTTCACTGTCCAGCGCCTTGGGACGTCCTCCCGATGTGAAAGGCACTATGTAAATGAAATTTGTTGTTGTTGTACGTTCTGAATGGGTCCTTGAATGGTGCTGAGTGTTGGTGTGAAATTGAATAATGTATGTTGGGAATGGAAGGAAACAGTGAATATAAATTTGAAAAACACAGTAGATGATCACCCCCTCTCTGTTGGCTTAGGGTTAAATAAAAGCAATACCTTTTTGTAGGCTGTGTTTTTTTTGGTTAAAAAAAAGTCCTTTTAAAATACACAGTTCAAAATGGCATCAGTAAAAGGCTCAAAGTGGGAAATGATTCACTGAATGATGTAACGCACAGGCCTGAGGGCAACCAGGATAAGTGCGACTCAACGTCACAAGATGAGTTATTTTCCAGCATCGTAGTACTCCCTGGTTGGTAATTCTATTTATACCACAGGACTGTGTGCAGTAATGAAATAAATCGATCATTTTACAGTGGAAAATGGTACTGATGACCCCATGTGACCCAAGGTCAGGAGATGTCTCCTGCATTACCTCAGGGTCACAGCATAACCACTGCATCATAGACTACGTGTGGTATGGATTGGAATGCATCTTAATTAAATAGTTTAATTTTTAAACGTAGCCGAGAAAACATTTGAAAATGACTTTATTTTAGTTTTATGGCATGAAAGTGAGGTAGCTTCTGGAGACACCAATGACATTGTGATATATTATGTTTTATTTATATTATCTCTCCTCCTCTGTCTCTCGTGTAAGGATCACTGACTCAATAGTCAACAACAACAACTTGCATTTATATAGCATCCCTCGTGCAAAGTAGCATAGCATCCCAGAGCACTTTGCAAGGATGAGGTTACTAGGGTTCCTCACCTGATGTCCACAGATCTTCTCCTACCGGAAGAGACACTGGAGAGCAAATTGCTATCCCAGTGGTGCTGATGTCAATTGTAGATTCTTAGGGATTTGCTGGCCGAGACCAGCTTACTAGTTCACAATCTGAACGTGCAATTATGCAGACTGTTTTGGTTTAGACAGTGCCATTATCCACTGGGCCATTGGCAGAGTTTCCAATATAAATTGTGCCATCAACTGCCAGGACAATGAACAACAGGAAACCTCGTATTCAGCCAACTTGTGTTCGTTACAGCAACCAGGTCAGTA
The DNA here is from genome assembly GCF_018977255.1 of Callorhinchus milii. NCBI lineage: Eukaryota > Metazoa > Chordata > Chondrichthyes > Chimaeriformes > Callorhinchidae > Callorhinchus > Callorhinchus milii. The sequence goes on along the minus strand of NW_024704743.1, from coordinate 111,861,467 downwards.
GCAAGTGGGTGACGATCGGTCACCATGTTTCCAGCTCGGCATGAGGCAGTGAAACCTGCAGAAAACGAAAGGTAGAAAAATGAAAAATAACACGCTGAAATGTGATAAGACAAAAGTAATTGTTAAAAAACAAAGGTCAACATAAAATTCCCATGTGTCAATTGGACTGTGAAAGGAGGTGCCCACCCAGCAAGGGTACTTGCCACCACATTTGTCAATCAGTCGATTTTGGTAACTAAATAATTGAAATCGGGTTTGTTCTTTCCTCGGAGTCTGAAGTGTCAGATGAACAACTGAAAGACTGAATATGTTCCTAGTGGGTTTAGAGGAATAAATTCAACTTAGCCAAGACTGCTCTTGCCATCGATATTCTATGTTCGGGACATTATCTAGAAGACTGGAGAATAACGTTGGGGTTGATGCGTTGCAAAGAAAAAATACCCTGGAGTAACTGGTAAAGCAGGAGTTTGCAATGTTGAAAATACATCAATAAATATATTATTCAAATGGAAATTCAAATCCATTATTGAATACAGTTGTTGAAGAATGTAAAACTCGTTACATTAACCACAGAAGCACAGTGGTCCACGTTCAATGATAATAATAAGAACATTTAGAGCCTGATATACAAAATTGTGCAACATGATTTATGGGCATTTTTGAGGTGCGCATCTCTAGGTGAGCTTATGCTTCAATGTATTTTCACAAGTTCATTTTGTCCAAGTGCAATGTGTTTTGAAGTTCCACAATATTAGGAGCAAGAATGTTAGCATGAATGTTGGTCCCAACATATATTTTTGATTTATTTTCAACTAAACGTAAACGTGATTCTACATAAGGAATGTCACTGCTGGGAAATGAAATATTTCCCACACTTGCTTGCTCTCCGAATTCAAGTGTACCTTCACAGATTAGATGCAAAATCAGCCAGCCCCACTTTGCGGTATTTCTTATAAAGAATCTCGCTAGGAATTCCCGTCGAACTATGGGAACGCCTCTCTGGAAATAGATTTGAGGTAGATCAGAGTGGGATTCCCGTGGTTCAATATGACCTAGTTCCCGTTCTTAGAAGGAATCACTATTTGTGTGACTTAGGAATCCCATGAAGAAATAGTGCTATTTAGATCTCACAGTGTGCTTGTAACTCAGCCTCAGGTGAGCAGGCCCCACTGCACAAGTCAACGTTTCACATACCAGCCACTCTGAGAAACATCACTTTCAGTGCTGAGCTGCAGGCAGATTTTTTGGGTGTAAACGTGCTGTGCAATACGATACAATTTGTATAGTGGCTTTCACATCAGGGGGAGGTCTCATATCATTCATCGCTGCTGCTCGGGCATCCGAGATGAGGGTGGGAGTTGAGGAATGTGGGGACGGGAAAGGTGGAAAGATGACTGAAAGCGCAGTCAAAATAGGAATAGAAACTGGGTTGAAACTGCACAAACTTAGAAGCCTCGCATAGAGAGAAAGATTTTCATCCAATCAGTCTGGATTCAACCTAGTGAGTACCAAGTATCAGAGATCAGTGTGTGAACCCAGGATACCAGCCACCTCCAAAATAAGCTATTCTGAAAATTTGTGGCAACCATGTACAAGAATCAACAGGAAATATTTAACTGTGATTAAGATCTTTGGGTTGGGTGGTGGTGGTGAAGTCGTCCTTTCATGAACCTTGCAGTTCACAAAAGAAAAACCCAAACATTTTTTGTTCCCCACAATTGATGTTCAAAAATAGGTCTTAAGAAACATTATTGAACAATGAACTGATTTCTAATAAAAGTTGAGGTCATGCGTTTGTGATCGTTCAATAGCCAGTAATTCACTCAACCTCCATGTGCTTCCTTATGATTTCCCTACGATATATGATCATATACTGCAGTCATGGTACTATCAACTATCTTCCAGGGCCCAGAGACCATGATGGAAACAGTGCCAAATGGTATCTCTTTCTGTTGCACAGTTTTTCTCGTGTGTCTCACCTATCATCGATTCCATTCCTGCTGGTTGCATAAGGTGGCCTAGGTTGCTTAACAATCCACGATGGAGATTTATAGTGCCGTTGGTAAGACAGAGGGGTTGTCCTTCAAAACAGCTGGGAGCACCTTCTTTTATGTAAAGATAGAATAACACAAACACTCTGCCCGGCACCTCGTGGAGGTGTACCAGAAAACCGATAGACCTCACTCAACCAAGGCAAGCAAGTTGGTGTGTCAGGCAGCCCTGAATCTTGAACTCATGACCTTTGCTTGTGAGTCAAGTGCTTTACCACTCGAGCTAGCAGGCTGCCTCAATTAGTGTGTATAGCGGTGAATGAGTTAATATAGGAGATGCCGAGTCCCTTGATCATAATGATATGTCCTTGGGCAGCCTTGTTGTTGCCTTTATTTCCTGTGGGTCAAATAAACAGCAGTTAATGATACTGTGATCTCTAGGCTCAGAAATTGGGCCAGTGGCATATTATGGATCAGATTACCCAACAGTCTAGACCATTTTAAGGAGGTTATAACTTTTCGTTGGCTAAATTCACTGTGAAAGGTCTAAGAGAACTTGATTTAAATTAACATTGGAAAGTAGATGTTTCATTATTGTATTTATTTGACAGAAAATAGTTCCAATTCATACCCACTTAGCAACCTCTTCCATTTTGGTTTGTTTCCTCTGCCAGAGTTATATAGGCTGCTTTTTCTTACCTTTGTTCAATAACTGCACTGGCAAAGCCACCAGTTCAAGAGGCAGGCAGAAGCTTCCCCATACCCTGACGTTGATGATCATCTACGTACTATTCATTGAAATACATTTTTTTCAATACCTGTTTCATTAGTAACGATTAAAGCATTAAAAATAAATGCTTCATACATTATGAATGAAAAGGTTATGAAATAAATCCTGTACTCAGCAGGCGGTGCTCCCTTTTCAACGTTGTTAAATGACCTTAAATTAATGTCTGAGGACACTGTCTGCAGTGCTATGTGCTGGGTATTAATCTTCAGTCACATAGTGCTGAAGATACAAGTGTGGCAGCTGAATAATGTATGAGTTATTTACTGTGTACTGTGGCTGTGATCATCCAGCAAGGCATGACATCATTGATAGGAGCCACAAGACAAACAAAGGGGGTGGGGAGGAAGTAACTTTGAGACTTATTCTGTGTTTTCCATATAGCAAATTTGTCACTTTTGGGTCAATAGTAATAATAATCCTTGCATTTGATATAGTGCCTTATCACGTCGTTGAGACATCTCAAAGCGCTTCACAGAATACACTGTAAAGTAAATTGACTTAATATTTTGTGGGCAAAACGCAGCAGCCAATTACACACAGCAGTGTCCTACAAACACTCATGGATTAAGTGACCAAATTATTATTATTTTATTCAGTACATTTAGTAAAACTGTGCCTAGGTGCTTAAAATGAATTAAAAAAACCAATATTTACTTGAAAATGTAAAATTAAAGGATGCATTTAAACTTGTGTGCGACGGTTATATATAAATACACAGGGCTAAATTTGCACAAATAGTGCTAGGCCAGAGCAAACAAATGTGTTATATGGAGCTCACGGAGCAGAATAACCCCTCATTGAAACAATTTCCTAGCCATAACAATAAGGCATCTCTTCTGTTGAGCTCTAATTGCACCTAATTCCTGCTATTGTGCCAGTTTCCATCCACTCAAAGCCAACATCACAACTTGGGTAAAAATCGCAATTGGATTTGGGAAGAAGCTATTCTCTACTGGTTAATTAATTTACTGACTTTAGAATTGGACTTTTCCCATGTAACATTGTCACAGTCAGCAAATTGTGATCGGGGTTTCCTGTGATAAAATCACAGTCACAGAACAATCTCAAGAATCTTTGCAAGAATTATTGCATTCGAGTTTATGTTAGGTACGGATAATTGATGTGTTCTAGTTCTGTGGGTGAACACTCCACGTGCCATTGAGCCATTCAAATCAGGAAAATCGCAAACCTAATCCCTGGCAAGGATCAAGGCACAGGGCTTGAAAAGGAGAGTTTCGGGACATAGTGGCTGAAAGCACAGTCACTGACGGTGGACCGGAAGGGACAAGGGATACGCAGGAGGCCGGAGCCAGCCGAGCGGAGGTGGTGGGTAGTGGAGAGGGGAGAAAGCAGGTTGGAGAGATAGGGAGGTACTATAGCATGAAGCGATTTGTAAATGAGTCTGAGGATGTTGAAGTTCTGTAAAAGGAAGCCAGTGGAGCCTAGTGGACTGGGGTGATGGAGGTACGGAGTTTGGTGCGGGTGAGTATATGGGCAGCGGAGTTTTGAATTAATTTGATTTTGTATATGGTGGAGCTGGGGGACCAACAAGGAGGACATTGGAATTATCGAGGCAGGAGGTGACGAATGCGTGTGAGGTATGGTCAGAGGTGTGACGGTGGTGGAAAGAAAGTGGTTCTTGTCAGCGACCAGTTGTGTTCCATTGGTTAGGGCATCATGCTTTGATCCCAATTTGCACCAAACACCATTGGGTTACTTGGCTGGTCAGGCATTAGAGAAGTTCAAGTGGTCCTGCTTTCAAGGAAACTGAGGGGAAAGGTGGGGGTGAAGGAGAGGGAAAGGGGTCAAGTACCTGCTGACATCTCCAATTGGTTCCACTGTGTTTGCTGGTAAATTAGTCATTAAACAGGGGATTAGAGTTAATGATGATTAAACAATTTGCACTGTCTCATAAGTAGTTTTCTAAAATGTGTCTAATTTGGCATGATATGTAGAATTCTCATTATCGCAGCAGAGGCCGCTAGTATTAAGGGGATGATACCGAAGCTTCAGGAAATCCAATAGCTTTATTTCCATTTCTGTGCTATTTTTACTATGAGCCTCCTTTCGCGCCTTACAGAGCTCTTGCGGTTCCACGGCTCTACAATTACCACACTTCTTGTCCTCCGTGAATCAAAGGAAAACCGATGCACAAACAGCTTGCAACAACACAAACTTGCATTTATATAGAGCCCCTCACACAGGGTAGTGTGCTGGAGCACTTGACAGTGGCAGAGCACAATGCCGAGCCGGGGGTGAGGGAGGGGTGACCATAGGCACGGTCGAAGAGCAGTTGGAGATGGGGAAGGAGGTGGCAAGGCGGAAGGATAGAGGGAGAATATTCCAGTGTTTTGGCATGGCCATCGATAGTGGAATAATCATGTGGAGTCCTGTAGCTCAGTAGTTAGAGCACTTGCCTTGCAAACGAGAGACCTGGGTTCAATTCCAGGCAGGGCGAAACCTTGGGCAAGTTTCCTTACTCCACACGCCTAATAATAATCCCTCCAAAACAAAACAATAATAAATTTGTCATTTTCAATTCACGGCTGTTTGTGGGACACTGCTGTGCGCAATTGGCTGCCGTGTTTTGCCCACAAATATACGGTCAATTCACTTTACAGCATATTCTGTGAAGTGCTTTGAGACGTCCAGAAGACGTGAAAAGCGCTATATCAAATGCAAGCATTATTATTATAACACTGAGCACCGGGGAGCCTCACTCACGAACAGAGCGACTAAGTAAAGAAGCCACAATTCATCAGCTGCACTGTTGCAATTGGTTGTGAAGCTCTTTGTCAGGAGCCCAAGGGCCAGCCAATAGTTCAGAGACAACTGCTGAACCCTTCCTCTCCTTTATTTTTGCAAGTTGTTTCAGCGGGTCTAATTATTTTAATGGGAGTGTGGAATTATAGCCTAGTGCTCGGATTCATCCTACAACCCCGCATGCATCTGGTGACCTTTAAGTGATAGTTCACTCAAGTGGATTATTGTTTTCATACTTCATTCGAGTGAATTATCACTTGTCCAGGCAGCGAAAATAACATTCGCTTCCACAGAGTTAAACTGGTTGGTTAATTTAATCAAGTTGTTAAGGATTGGGGTGGGGGGGAGGGAGGGAGCTCATATCCAGAGAGCACTCACAAAAAATTATTTTGGTGCCATCGAAAAAAAATTAATTCCTCAAGCGCAAATGAAGTGTCATTTCACTGGACTGACTGACCATATGGAGTTCTTGTTTATTCAGCAGGGATCCACACAAAGGCTGTTTTGTCAGTGCTTCATGAAAACAGTCCCAGGTGCTTCTTGACTTTTGGCTTGTAGGGTGTGACTGACTATTGGGTGTAGAGACTGTACTGAATGTTGCTCTGACCAGCTCCAGTCCATTGCATTTTTAATGGCCTTCTACTGCACTCCTGGCTTACACTTCAGTGGGCTGTTTCCCTAAAATTAAATCTATAGGATTTTTATATCTATCAGCATGCCTAGCAAAAATGTCCAATCGCTTGTATGAAACGTTAAGTTAATGCTGTTAAACTCTGTGGAAAGTTCCCGGGTCCTAACAGGAAAGACATTTTTGGGATCACCAATGACGCAAGTCCACTGCAATTTGCATGGAACAAGCTGTGGATACAATCAGAGGGGCCAAAACATTCTTGCAGTAGAACAGCTGTTTGTTGTGGTTCACTTATAGCTCAAATTTTGTCTGCTGAAGCCTGATTCTTCTGCTGGCACCCTCTGCTCTTATAATTCAATTACAATTTAGTCAAGATATTCTGCACGTTCCTCCCGTTTCTGTAGATGGCTGAGCTCCCAGCCAATGTGTCCTCAAACTCTGTAATGGTATAGAAGTCATTAATGGAGAAAACCTGAAATGAGTGGGGATGGGCAATAGATTACTTTTACATTGTTAATTGTTTTTGGTGTCAAGACACCTTTTCATATCCTTCACCTTTCCTGTCTTTCACCTGTCCAACTGTTGTAAGTTCCAGAGAAGTTTCAATCTCTCTCAACCGTCAAATTTAACATATTTTCTGATCGTATACTGTAATGCTGAAGAAAAGTGACTCAAAACACAAGGCCAAGTTTTATACTAATGTTAAAGAACTAAAATGAAGGCTAACATTGTACCATTTTAAATAAAAATGGCATACTCTTGTCCTATGTTTATTATTTAGTAGTTTAGTCTTGTAGCACAGCGGCACTGTTTACCTAGCAGTAAATAGGAACCCGCTTGTTAGTCAAATTATTTCCGGGATTAATAATTCCTTTTTTTAAAAAAAGACAATTTGGTCCACGATTGTTTGTGGGACACTGCTGTGTTCAATTGGTTGCTGCGTTTTATCCACAAATTATACAGTCATTTCACTATACAGTATTCTGTGAAGTGCTTTGAGAAGCCTCAAAGACGTGATAAGGCGCTATATCAAATGCAAGGATTATTATTCATATTTTACACTTTATTTTGTTTTTTATACATAAGTAATGCTGCATAATCTGTTTAGTTTATATTAAATATTTTTCTTACTTGATTCCTTCTGCCTCTCTGCTCCTATAAAAATAATAATATTAACAAAAAATAATAATCTTTTTACTTGATGTACAATCTTTTACGTCAGGGGTGCTTCGAAGGATTTACTGTAAAATGTAGTGACTGTACATTGGGAGGCAAATTTAAGCAACCTTAAAATACAGGTTGTAGCTCCAAATTCAGTCAATTAAATAACCAAGGTTTACAGACTGATACAATTTAATCAGAGGTATGTCTAGGTCAATCTTTGCCATAATATCCCACTGGCATCCAGGTGTGGCTCCTTTCAACACCTGATTAGTGACTTCAGAAAGAATAGGCAAATAAATTCAGCCATGGTACACCAAGGGTTAATGCATGTTAAGCACTACTCAGATTGTTTTTAATTGATCAGACTGGTTAATTTTTTTTATTTCACACCGGATAAGTTGCTCTGGTGTGTTCTCGTCACCACAGTCAAGAATTAAAGAGGTAACTCTTGTGGGGCTGCAGAATTAAACATTTTTCCTCATGCCAAGGAGATTCTTTCTGTAAAATGTGATTTGCTCCATTCCTCGGCTCACACCACATCAGACGGGCATTGAATGGAATGTATCGTATTGCTGAAAAAATGCATTCCCTCAAATGTTTTGAAAAGAAAGATTTTTTTTGAAACTTCTGTATAAAACAAATCAGACTAAAATGGGGGTGATGTTGCACACAGGACTTATTCCTTCTGATGGTTGTAAGAGGGGCTTGGCTTGCGTGTTCTACTCGCCAGTTTGGTGGAGTGAGTGCTGAAAACAGACTGAGTAGCAAAAGAATGTGCCCAAACATGTAACGTATCCACTTTCAGCTGGTCTTACTAACCCCTTGTGTGCTGACGAGCCTCCAGGTCGGCCATCTTTGTTGCCCTCCGTACTCTCCAGCAGCTAAACTGAAAGGGAATGTGTTTTGATGATGATGGTTGTGAAGTACAATCGTTCAAACTGACTCAAGAGCACTCTGTGATGCCCAATGTTTCCTGGATTGAACCAGCAAGTGGCAGTCTTTCAATGGAGGAGATCACTGCTGCACTTCTTAAAGAGTTAATAATAATGATAATAATAATCCTTGCATTTGATATAGCGCTTTTCACGTCGGGAGGACGTCCCAAAGCGCTTCACAGAACACACTGTAAAGTGAATTGACTGTATATTTGTGGGCGAACGCAGCAGCTAATTGCGCACAGCAATGTCCCACAAACAATCGTAGATTGAAAATGACCAATTTATTATTGTTTTTGGTTTTGGAGGGATTATTATTAGACGTGTGGAGTAAGGAAACTTGCCCAAGGTTTCGCCCTGCCTGGAATTGAACTCAGCAAAGCGAGTGCTCTAACCACTGAGCTACAGGATTCCACTAACGTGCTGATAAAACCCTCAAGGAAAATACTCTGGTTGGCAGTGATCATTGCGTACTTTTACAAATTGCCTTCTTTTCTACTTATAAAGGAGCAGCATCCTATGTGAGAGCGAAGAATGCATGTTGCTGAACTCTGTAGTGAATGTACGCGGGTGAGTTAGTGGTGGGGAGGGGAGAAGTGGTAGGCCAGCAGTGGGAAGTCTGTGGGCCAGACTTCCATCTGGTAGAGTGGTTACTGTGTCTCACTTGGTGCCATCTCCACTACCTGGGACGTATGACCCCCTCAAAAGCTCATAAGATGCGCCCTTCCTCAGGTGGTATGAAGCATGCTCAGTGGCTTCTGGAGATGTGTGACCATGTTAGAGGAGGGATTTATGTTAGCATGCCGGTGATGACTCGTTGATGAACCGTTAAATAAAATGATCTGTCCCCAGGCTAGGTTGTTGGTTCTTTGCCAAGCAGTAATCCAGTGCAATTAACCATCAAAGAGACGTGTGCAGGAGAGTATTATAACAGATTGCTATGCAGCCACCTGAGAAAGCAAGAGAGCTTTCCCAAAGTACCAGCTGAAAACGATAACACCGCCGTGTTATTGTGTTCCACTTCCTCATATTTAAATCCTTTTTTGTACTCTGTACGAACATGCCGAAGCCCTGCACCCATAAAAATGTCACCCTCGTTTGTGTGGCCTTCGAAACACCCCTTTTCAGGCAGTATTTGCCTTTCGATGGAATCTGCTTGTGCATTTCTTAAATCTTTGATTGGCCTGCACAAGCACAAGTAAAGGGAAATAGCAGCTCTGTTCTCCCAGGTCACACCACTGAGCATCAGCTCTTTATTCTTAAAAACCTGCTGCAAAAAAAACACTTTCTATTTTTAAAAGAACTTAATGGGATTTGATTGTTGGCTCTTGAGACACAAACAGGAATCAGTTACAGTACATTGTGTTTTAAAGAATTGTAAATCTTGTTTGCTTTCTTGCCTTTTAGGCAACACAAGTGTGAGTTAAATCACACAAGGCGTCAGCTTGCTTCAGGTGATAGTGCTTTCTTCTCTGGATCAGAAGGTTGAGTTCACATTGTGACTTGATGCTCGTAATATGGATGGGGCGGGAAAGAATGCCACATAGTTGGAGGTGCTGTCTTTTGAGCAGATATTAAATCACGGTCGTGTCTGCTTGTTCTTCAGGTCATTGTTAAAAGTTTCCTCACATTGTTAGAGAAGGGGGTTGTTCTGATCAGAGATCCTCTAGATTGCTGTGATTGACCTCGTGATTGTTTGCAAGACTTTCTTGTGTGCAAAATGCCTACTGTGATTGCCTTAAAAATGTCACAGTAGTTGATAGTAACTATTGCAAAGTGCTTTGAAATGTTTCAACAAGATGGGACAGCAAAAATGTAGGTGCTTCCTTCCTTCTATTGCACTGCCTGCAATTTCAAGAAGAAACATTCCAATATATATGGGTACAGGTGAGAATATAAATATAAGGATAAATAATAATCCTTGCATTTGATTTGTGTGTGATCACGTTGAAACATCTCAAAGCTCTTCACAGTTATTTCTGTTGATTAGTGACTGTGCATTTATAGGCAGACACAACAGTCAATTTGCCCACAGCAAGATCCCACAAACAGCCATGAAACAAATGATCAATTTTAACTGGAGGACTATTATTGGGAAACTGAGAGAAACTCCCTTCTTTTTTGAGATAGTGTTGTGGTTCTGTAGCATTGTGGGTTCTGTGAGATCCACTTGAACAGGCAGATGGGGCCTCGGTTTAATGTCTCATCTAAAGGACAGAGTGTAGCATTTCCCTCAACACTGCACTGAAGTGTCAACTCAAACCATGAGCTCAAAGTCCATGTAGCGCAGCACTTGAACCCACAAACCTTCAGAGGTGAGAGTGCTGCCAACTGAGTCAGGCTGCTGTACCTGATAGCAAGGTAGAAATTTTTCCACCCACACCTTCCCCCCCCCCCCCAATGATGTCGAGATCTCTGCATGTCAACTGTGTGGACTAGATATCCTGCCAAGTTCTTTCCATAATTCAGTTTGTTCGAAATAAGCAATTTTAAAAGAACCATTACAGCATTTATAGAAATTGTGACTGGAGTAGAATTGGTTTGCCCCCGAGTAGAATTGTTTCTGAATTGCTTTTTAGCGTTTAGATTACCCAAGTCCACTTGAAGCCTGTGCCATGTTGTAAATCTCCATAGTTACAGTACATTGTTGCACTGTTTTTTAAAAGAAAAAGCTTTTTAAAACTAATATTTTAGGGAGTGAGAAAAGAAAGAGGTTGTCTGTTAAAGAGTTATTTTAAGGTGCTGTAAATGGAACCACAAATGTCCAGATTCCTCCAGTTTGTGGTCAAACAGCAGCTGAAACTTGCAAACAGTACTGCACTACCTTAACCTTATAAATCAGGTCTTTAATCCGCACAGCCTTTCACTTTTGCCAAAGTGCCCATAGAGAGAATGCAGCAATACAACAGTTTTGTACGAGTACACACACGCTGCCAACAGCATTACTGTTGATTTCAAAAGGAAAATAGTTTGAAAGAAATGTTTTGACTAGGCTTTTTCTATCCTTGTTAACCGCTTGATCTTCCTTAGGAAACCGGAAAGCTACATTTGTAAATGGGCTGCAGTTTTATTCCTTTTAATACCTTACCATACCATAAGCATCATAAACTTCAGTTTAACCACATGATTTGTCAACAGGATCCTCAGAGTGTCACAAATAAAAGTACAGTAATTGGTAAACTGCTTTATCAAGTCATGCTCCGAGGTGAATATGAACTGGGAGATGTAAAGGGTTCCTGGATAAGTAATGTAACTAGTGCACAGCCTTCTTTCTGCTGAAAGAAACAAAGATAGCAGTAATTAATGACTCTGATTCTATGCCAAAAAGGCTTTATTCCGACACCTTCAACTTAATTAAAACTTAAGATGTTTCAATGGTTTCAGAAAGCCCCTGATGGAGTGAACTCTTGCAGACTCGTGAGAAAATTTTGTAAGTTAAAGGAAAAGATGTGTGTTACCACTGGTACTGTGACTCTAATCCCTGACAATCAAAGAATCTATTTAGTCGAGCCTTTTCTTCAGCGGCCTCACACCTGCAGGCTCACTGGCACTTCCTCTACACCAAAGAAGGACGTTTTTGTGTTTTTGCGGAAGATCTGATAATAAAGGCTTTGCGGGTGCTTTTGTTTTTGTTCATTGTTCATTAGCCTGTGAGTGGCGGAGGCACACTTGATATGCTCAGCTTGCCAGAGGGTAGAACTCAGCTGTGAACATTTGAGACGGAGCAACATCAGGCCAGAGGGGGCTGGAGAGGCATCTTCAATACAAAAAAATCTTCAAATTAGGCCACTCAGCTGACAGGCCAGTTTGAATCACAGTGATTTGCTGTTCTTTGCCACGTTTCCCTTGTAGAGGATCATTTGCAAAGTTCGCCTGTGAAGATTCAGTTGTGGTTTGGAATTGTTTCGTCCTCTCCTCTCCTTCCTCATCTTCTTCTTCTTGCATGCCTTTATTTTTAATTAACAAGCTTTAGAAGTCCTGCCAGGTACGTCCCATCAAATACTGAATACTGAAAAGGGCAGCCCTGTTTATGTTGCATGCAAGACCAGCGATTCTTAACAATTGCCAACAGTAAAAAAACAGCTCTTGAGATAACATTGGTTGCATACTGATCGAAGTAAACAGTTACAAGATTTGCATGAGAAAAAGAAAATAGAGTTTAATTTCATCTCCCCAGCAGAAAACGCTTTTGTGGTTGTGGACAAAAATCCTCAGGTTCTTTCGGTACCTTAAGAATAAAGCTGTAGCAGTAAATCCAGGGTTTTCTATTTATTCCAGCCTCAGGATGATGTCCACAAATTAAACGTGTTATTTTAGCATAGAGTTGTGCGAGAACGCAATGCTCGTAACATTTGCTTTATATTTAATAGGCTGCAGACAGCACTTTATTCAGGTAACCACACCAGTCTTCTTCATGCTCTGTCTCTGCTATTATATATTTGGGGGATTAGCAATGAAGGACCTTAACTTACAGGTGAGCTTCCAGAACTTGAGAGTTGTCTCCTGCTATGTTTTTTTTAAAAGAGTGCTGTAAGCCTGTGATTTAGTGCAGCAGCCTTCATTGTGTGGGATTAGTATTGTGTCAAAAGTTTAAATACTTGTAATATTCGCCTCACCTCCAGATTGTTTGCTCTAGAGTCAGATCTACAAACATTTAGCCTTGTCCCCTCTCCTCCCCGGTACAGGTGTAAATTTCAAAGTTTGCATTTTGGTTACTGATTTAAATTGTTTCCCACCAACTATCTTCAGTACGTATTACGCTATCAAGGATTGATGGCCAAATTAGACGGCATCAAGTTGCCAGTGTTTGCCCTGAGATTCGAACTATGCTGAGCACTGGGAGGTCTGAGCATTGTTTTGCATTAAAAATAGATTTTGAAAAATATAAATATGTATTTGAGTTATGTTTGTTCATTTATTCCAACTATTGTAAGGATGATAGTAATAATAATAATAATCCTTACATTTGATATAGCATCTTCACGTAGGGAGAACGTCCAAGATCGCTTCACAGAATAAACTATAAAGCGGAGTAATTGTGTGTTTTTTGGGCAGACATGGCAGCCAATCTGCACAATGATGGGGGCAAGCGGGTATGCTTATGCCTTTTATTCTGCCGTAAGAAATTTATTGTCAGAAATAAAGAGAACGGATGTCTCGACTGCAGTTGGTTTGCAACGCAAAATGTTTTGATTTTGAAAGCTGCAAAGAGGCCTCAGTGCTCAAAGAGGCGTGTCTCTCATTCTGAGCCTCGGATTTGTGTCGGCTGCTCTGTTCATTTTGTTCTGTTTCGTAAACACAATTCTTTATAAAACTTTTTATGAAAAAAAACTGCATTGGAACAAATGCTAAGTTTGAGCAATCAAAGTAACCCTGGGTTGCCTCTGCCATGCACCGCTGCAATTAGAACTGCTTCTAGCTCAAGCATTTCACACTGGAAAAAACCCAACACGTCAAATATATCTGATTTCAAGCTAGGGACAGAAACCATGGCTCTGATTCCTCCAGTTTCCTTCATTTGCACAAACAAAGGCTTTAGCACACAGAGAACTTTCATAAAATAAACCCATTCTGAGTGAGGGGGCCAAGTTGACTTACCCAAAAGAAAAGCTATTTTCGTGGAAATCCAAATAGAATTTTATTCAAATGAAACCTCGGAGAAATAAAATGCGTGTGTGTGTTCAGTGTGTCAAGCATATACATAGGCACAGATGTGTATATTGGTGATGTGCATTGGGTGTGAGTAATAATAATAATAATCCTTGCATTTCATATAGAGCTCTTCACATCTTCTAGATATCTCAAAGTGCTTCACTGAATATACTGTAAAGTAAATTGACTGTATATTTGTGGGTGAAACGCAGCAGCTAATTGCATACAGCAATGTCCCACAAACAGTCGTGGATTGAAATGACCAATTTTATTATTGTTTTTTTTCTTGAGAGATTGTTATTAGGCGTGTATAGATATGTGTGTGTGTTAGAGTCCCTGTATTATGCGTTTGATGTGTGCACATGCTTGAGGTATTTGGAACTGTGAACATCAAGATAACAGGAGATCAGGCTTCCAAACTGTTGTGCTAGCTTCACCACTACAAGCTCTCTAATCCCATTCATCTGCCTTTTCCCAATATCCCTTTATACTTCAAATGGGAATGCTTATTACCCCTAAAAAAATATTCTAGGAGGATTTCAACATTATCCTATTGGATCCTATTAGATTCTATAACAAAAGATCTGGCAAAAAAATCCTTCATTAGGTGAAGTATCCTATGGAGTCCTATAGGATTTTCAATAGGATTAACTGTAGGATACTTCAGTTGCGCTCAGTGTGGTTCTGTTCAAATCTGGTGTTGATGTTAATGAAACGTCATAGTTTGACGTTTGGTTATTCTCAGTTTTTTTTCCTTGTTAGGTTGCTTCAATTTTCTGTAACTCTTAGTTATTGCTGGTATCTCTGTCAGTTTGCTAGGTTTGGTATTTCACAACACTGAGCAGGCCAATACCCTAATCCAAATAGTAATAACAATCCTTGCATTTGATATAGCACCTTATCAGGTCTTCGAGACATCTCAAAGCACTTCATAAAATATACTGTGAAATGAATTGACTGTATAATTTTTTTTGTGACGAAATAGTGTATTAAGTCTACAGTTAATGATAAAATGATATTCTTCATGTATATAACCTTGCTTGAAACTGCAAAAAAAGTGTTGCCCCACTCTGTCTATGGGCATGGCAGAATGAGGGAATAATGGTGGCTGCTGGAAATAACAGGAGGGAACCAGAGCTGTCCCATTACCCTCATTGTCCTCTTTTCTGGTCTTGACTTTTCAGCACTTGCAGAAGCACGAGAGTACGACAAATTCTAAGTTCTACTACTACAACTGCAGCCTCTGCAACTATACCACCAAGGCCAAGCTAAACCTGGTCCAGCACGCCCGGTCTCTGAAACACCAGCAGACAGAGAGCCTTCACCGATTGCAGTTACACCAGCAGGGCTTGGCATCAGAGGAGGACAATCTCGGTGAGATCTTCTTCGTCAAAGACTGCCCACCAAACGAGTATGGTGAGTACCCACTGCCCTGTTTGCTTCCTTGCTCCCTCGCTACCAAGAACGTGTCCTGCAATGTAAAACACACTGGTTCTTAATCTCTCCAACACAAACATGTTGTTCCCATTAAAGCCTCCGTTTTATATCAGTACCATACGCAGTCCTACAAGCAGTGACATCTTTAGCAGGCATGCAGGAGGTTATGAAATTCTACCTTGGGAGGATCTCACAGTGAAATTTTTCCCCCCAGAGTGAGCTTTAATTTCCTTTCTCATGACTATAGCAATTTGGCTTTCATTTAAAAGTTTTTTTGCTGCCAGCAGCTAATAAGTGTAACAAGACTGTAAAACGTTCAGAGACAAAAAAAAAGATTAATAGTTTTATTTGAGGGAGACCTGTAATTTAAAACATAAAACTAGTCAGAATGCATTGTTCAATATTTCTAATAGTAATGCTACCTTCTAAGCCGAGCACCAAGGTTGTTTTTGCTTTGGTTGACCTGGCGGAGGGAAACAGCTAACACGTTTTGAATGGCATTCCAATGCTGAATTAATCTCTGTTCCCTAAAGTGTCCTGTTTATATATGAAATCCAGAAACAGATGGTCATGAGCTGAAAACCACATGCGAAACTTTCTGCATTAAAACTGCCCACATTGGAATTAAATGAGACGTCTGTACTTTTGGCTTTAATTATAACTGGATCAAAGGTGATGCAAAGATTGGGTGCTCAAGAAGGGCTTATTTAGATAATGGTTGTTATGCACTTTAGAATCTTTGGTTGAAATAAAAGACCCTTATATGCGAGTCATTCAGACTTTGGTTGTCAAAAGTACTCTTATTTATTGATTAGCTTAAGCTGTTAGAGCTGGAGTTAAATGTTTTACAGAACCTGCTCAAAATACACGCTTTTAAAACAACCACAGTAAAGAGGAGGCCAATCCTGAACACAGCGTAGTCAGGGAATCACCTTCATGATCATATGTTTTTGTCTCATTTGTTTAACCCTTAACCAGTCAGAGCTGCCTTGTGTGGGGAAAGGCCCAAAAACCCAATGAAGCAGCTGTTTTGTGTTAAGAAGACTTCAACTGCGTAAGATCAAAGCTAACACAAGCATCGCTAATTTTCTTTTTGTTAGTGTCGTCTTGTACCTGTCAGCATTTTTGTTAGAAATGTGCTGGAGATCCTATTTTACTGTCTAACTGCAATCCAGAAAAAAATAGATCAATTTGAATGTTGAAGCGCGGGGTGGGGGGGAACCAATGATGTTACAAGGGGCTTTACAGTCTTGAGGATAGTCAGACTAGGTTTCCTATCCCCAGAGAATCAAGTTCAAGATTTTCATCCTCACTTTAAAGCCCTCCTCGGTCTTATCCCGCCCTACCTCTGTGACTTTCCAAAACCCTACCAACCCCCCACTCCCTCCATTTGGTAGGCACTGGCCTGCTTCATGTCTCTCTCCCTGCCCCCACTCTCTGGAATTCTATCCTGGAGTCCTATCACTTTGTTCGCCCCCCTCCCCCGTCTCCTTCGAAATCCATCTCAAGACTTTCCTCTTTGACCTTGCCTTCGGTCAATCTTCCCACCCCCACCCCACTTGGTCCCCCGCCTCTCGACACCAACCCCTTTGCTTGCGTGCAAACTCTTAACTGCCCAGCGATTTGGGACATCCTCCCAATGTGAAAGTCACTATTATAAATGCAATAAATTACTTCTTGTTGTTGGGAGTGAGAGGTGCCTGCATTTAAACTGCAGCACGGGCCTTGGAGGGTGCTAGTGACTGCAGGTTTTAGCTCCAGATTTCACAATAACCTCAGTTTGAGTTAACTTTAAAGTTAGAATCTTCCAGAGACTGTCTTGCAAGATCCTTGCAGCGTGAACATGAAGTGAAAGCAAAGTATTGATAACGGGACTTGCAAATAACATCTCCTTGCCCGAAAGTGTGTCATCCCAACTACTGCAATACCTGTACCATTTCCCCCTCCTCCCCATCCACCCCTCCTCCCCTTGGGAGAAAGGGTCACTGTCCCTTGGAGAGAAGGTTGGGTTATCCCCCCTACCTCCCCTCCGGAGAGGGGGTCAGTCCCCTCGAGGAGAGAGGCAGACCCTAGGGGAGAAAAGGCCAGGGCTCCCAGCAAGAGAGGGTAAATCTCCCAAGATGGGGGTAGCACTGGCCACAGGGGACAGAATCTCAGTGCGGAGCTGATGATGAAAGCACCTTTTCAATTTCTGCATCTTTGGTTAACGCCGAGTTAAAGCACAAACTGCACTTTTTTTTAAAAATGGTCCTCAGTCTTATTCTTACCAAGGATAATGTAGAGATATTTTAAACTGGCACATTTTAAATAGCAAAATCCTCAGACTCTGTTTCAGGATCTCACTGAGCCCCAGTGTTCAGACTCATCCGCACTATATAAACCTTCAGCTACACATCCCACCCATATAATATAGCTTTGCCTCATCTCCATGGTAACACATTGTATTGGGACAGAGGTAATAGGCTCACGATCCTATCTGCTGTGGTACCTGACCCTGGGGAGTGTGAAGGGCAGGAGGGTCGGACTCATTGA
This sequence comes from Callorhinchus milii, assembly GCF_018977255.1. Taxonomy (NCBI): domain Eukaryota; kingdom Metazoa; phylum Chordata; class Chondrichthyes; order Chimaeriformes; family Callorhinchidae; genus Callorhinchus; species Callorhinchus milii. The sequence goes on along the minus strand of NW_024704743.1, from coordinate 111,843,572 downwards.
GGGTTCTGCTGCTCCAACTGGATTAAAATTGCATTGAAAGTAATGAGAATTATTTTTTTTAAAAAGAGATACTCCAAGGAGAAATGAAGGCAAGTAAAAATTTAATTGAAATAAAATTGAGATGAAATTGATGCTATAACCGTTCACAAAAGGACTCCCATCTGTGAAACACAAAAAGTCCTATGCGAGAGCCAAAATGTTGTAAAAGTTTTAATTTTTTAAACATATGACAGAACAATAGCTGCTTAATGTACTTCGATAGAATGCACCTCCCTTCTGACCCATCACTCCTATTAGCAAATACATCCTTGCATTAATTCTGCACATGGTATTGCACAATCTCAGTTGCTGCCCTCAGTACTGAGCTCAGACTCCAGAACGGTCATTGTCCAGATTATTGCTGCGTCCCACTCGTATTTCATATCAGGTTCAGCATCAAACTCGGAGAAGTGCTTCTTCACTCGGCTACCAGGATAAGAGGCGCTTCCCTCGAGCTGATCTCAATGCGATTGGAACCGTGAAAAAAAAATATCCTGGAAGATTTGTATCCAGCGTTGGAGAACTGGAGGAGGCTTTAGAAATAATGGAGACTTCAGTCAAATGATAGAAGTTTGGCAGGAGCGTACAGGCTAAATGTAAACAGAGGGATTTGCACTCTAATCATTCAGTGGAGGAGGCAGATAGTTATTGTAAATGGTTCCTGGTCTCTTTATTCGCCATAAGAAAACACAAATTAAAGGATTTAATGGAATTTTACAAATCTCGCAAATAGCCTACCGTTCTCCACCATGAGTAAAGCATATGGGGGGTGAGGGAGGAGGAGGCGAAGGGAAAGAATGTCCAAAAACAGTGCAATTCGATTTGTTACATTAGTTTCAAATCCACAATAGTTTAGACACTGAAAATCACAGCAGCTCTCTTCAGGTTTATAAAACTACCGCATTTTCTCCACAATTGGATTAAAAACTGGTTAAAAGATATTTTGGCGTTTACAGACGATAATGCACTCACCAGCCCTTTAATTTGTAACACTGTTTGTCTTTGTTCATCTATTCCATTTTTTTAAGAAAAAAAACTCCCAACAACTTGACGATATAGCAGGGAGAAATGACTGTGAATTGGAGATTCAGAATATTTTTGCTGTTCTCCTTTGTTTTCAAATAATTTCAGAAATGAAAACCGTTTGGAGGAAGGAATTATATGTTTTTTTTACATGAAACGGGCTCCCTGTTATCACACCTCCATATAGTAGTCTTTTCATTCAGTCTTCCTGATAGAAACCTTTAACTGCTGACCCCAAGCTTGCTCTCTCGGCTCTGGCAGCCTGCCAAATAATTATGAATGATCTCGAGAACAAAGGTTGCATTTGGAAATAAATCAGCAAAAAAAATTCATAGAGATTGAGAAGAAAGTTACACAAAATGCTTTGATTTTCTTTGTCATTGTGTGTTACAATATGACTCGTCATTAGATGGCAGGGATGCTGGTTGAGGACAGCGCTGAAAGGTTCGCTTGTGCTCGATATGTTGCCCTCTGCCTTTCAACTTAGAGGCCATTCAGAATCTGTCGGGCATTCCCACAAGTATTGCTGGAGAGGGAGGTCGTGTCTTGGGAGACTCCCAATTTCCAATTTTTTTTGTCCCACCATCAATCCTATTAAAAACACAGGGAAATTAGCATCTCAATACTTACCTGAACCCAGGCGAATTGAAGTCCCACATTGTGAGCACTCGGGTATTTTTTCCAGCTGCATGTCTGGTTAGTGCAACAGTGGCGGATTTTGTTTTTGATTGAGCTGCATAAGTGAAGGAGTCTTGTTAAAGATACAGAGTGAGGTGAAGACAGTGCGAAGTCCAGAAAAGAGAAACTGAAAATTTAATAACGACAGGCATCAAGAAAGATATCCATCCTAAGGCATAGATTTGGACATTAATACAGATATACATGGCATGCTCAGATAAAGGAAGAGCCCGATAGAAACAACACACACAGAGAGCACAGAAAAACAGTACAAAAGGGAAAGGGATTATTTTATTAAAGTTATGTTATTTTTATAAGTGAAAGAATGGCACATACACTAGAGATGAAGAAGGTCTCAGATTGGACCTCTCAAAATCTCATTTGATTTTAGCTGGGGTGGCAGAGTGAGTGCAATTGCTGATCTCAGGTCTGGGCTAGGGAAGGGGAAAAATTCAGCCAGGGTTTCTGCTCTTGTGTCACCTGTAAATACACAGTCACTACGTTTCACAATACATTCCGAGAAATGTTTTGAGCTGTTTTGACAATGTGATAAGGTGTTATATTAAATGCAAAGGATTATTATCATGTTATTATTTTGTGGATGTCAGGATCGGACTTGGCTGTATACTTCCCATGGTCAGATATGCTGCCATTTGCTACCTACACTCACAGGAAGAGTGGGCACATGAGAGAGGGACCAGCAGCCTCTTCAGTCCCCGTGGACTGTACAGGACTTCATTGTGAGTTGCTGCCTTAAGTTGCAAAACGGAAAAAAAGAAAAATTTAAATCAGTAGGAATATTTTGAATATGCTTTGTTGGAGGGGCTTAAGAAAAGATAACTATTTAAAGACTAAAAAGGTTCAGACTGTAAAGTGTTTTTATCTGCATCTAACATTTATGAGGTTATTTGTTCAGCAGTGAGCAGTCATTTTGGCATCAACTAGGCCAGGCCATGCTGATCTTTTCCTGTGTGATGATTCGTATGAGCCAGAGTTTGACGTAATGGATTGATAGCACTGAAACCAAAAGCAATGTTAGATGGAAATCTTTGAACCTTCAAACTCTTTTAAATATCAATCAACGGTCAATATCTATTGATTTTTGGATTATTTTTGATTAGTGAAATTCTGGCATGATCAGTGGGAGGAATGGTTTGTAGGATCTGTCACTTGTGAATGAAACTTCAGTCACTTGGAGTAGAATTATTGGCATCTCACTCAGACTGTGTTAAAGATCTTTCAATATCCTGATGCTGTTATCAGAACTTTCACTTATTTTCTCCATTCATAGATATGAGACCATATTTATAATCATTCTGTTGAATCCCATGTATCCTCCCTTTTCCCTGACCACCCCCACCTTCAATCCTTCATCCATCATTATGCTCACACTGCTCCAAATGAGGCAGAGCCCATCAATTATTTGTTCATATATTTTAATATTAGATAGTTGAAAAAGAGGAATATTAAAAGGTGAGGGCAGTGAGCAGAAAAGGCAGTTAATTGGGTGGCTCATGTGGAGAAAAACCTGATGGGTGAATGGATTGTTAAATTCTAGGATTCAGTTTTTAGCTCTTTCCCCTTCCTCTATTCTGTCCTTGCTGAAGATGTTGGTAGTGCTCCTGTCAGAGATTATGGTGATCAAACCCCCCCTCCCTTGATAGTATGGTCTAAACCTCCTTTGGGAAGCTGCCAACTAGTAGGTTCAAATCCCAGTGTAACTGCACTCCCAGTTTTCCACTTGCTGTGCCATTCTGTTTGAAGGTACTAATAGGTCACACACCAGAGCATACAGGATCTGCCAGCCATACTCTCACTTCACATCTCTTTTAGCCCTTTGTTCTCTTCTCAAAATTGAGATCAAGGAACATTTGTAAGTACAGTAAAAACTCACAACCAGTGTAGCCTCCGAACACACAACATTGAACCTGGCTTCATCCTCTACTGGCTCTTCCCACTTTTACCTGGATTTCTCAAGCATCTATTATTTCTTCTGATCTCAATTCCATCCAGGTCCAACTCCAATCAGCTCACCCTCACCACTGTTTTATCCTTCACAGAAACCCAAGATTCATCATTTCCTGTTCTTTCCTCCTCTTTATTTTTATCCTTTGAACCCTTCCCTTACAACTGATCTCAAATGAAAGTCTCATATCTCCTCCACTGTTGAATAGGAAATTTGGTTTCCTCTTTCATGTCCAGATTTATTTTCCCCTCAGCTATTCTTTGCTATATAAAGCCAAAATTTGGTTAATACTTAGTTGAATGCTGATTCCACATCTGGTGGCTTTTGTAGCACTCTCTCATGCTTCTGGACAGAATATCATAAATGTATTTTGTCTTCTTGTTGACCTGTTAGTTTATTATTACCTTATTTTTCCAGTATCTAATAGATCAGTTTTACTCCAACTGCCCCCCTTTTGTGTCTCAAGCTTCAAATATTCGATTGCACACTACCTCCTCCTTATGTGCTTGCTGTGTTGTAATAAAAGCTCAGCAAACTGACTCCTTCACTCACTTATTCTTTCCCACGACCTCAAAATACTAAAGCTCCTTACTTCCTTCGGTTTTCTTTTCCTAGCATGATCAGGCTTGTAAACCTGGCTCAGATGTCAGTCAGGTTTACTTGATAGCACTCTCACTTCTGACTCAGAAGGTTGTGGGTAAAGTCCATGTCAGGGCTTTGAATTCATGGTTTAGGATGACACTCCAATTGAGGTTGCGTTGCATTGTTGGAGGTGCTGTCTGTTGGATGAGATTTTAAACTGAGGTCCCGTCTGCCTGTTCAGTAGGATGTTGAAGATCCCATGCTCTATTAGAAAAGAGAAGGGAGTTTCTCACAGTGTTCTGACCAACAATCCTCCAGGTAAAATTAATAGTTTGTTGCATGGCTGTTTGTGGGACATTATTGTATGCAATTGGCTGCCTTGTTCTCCTACAAATGCAGTCATTACACATTGCAGTAAATCTTGTAAAGAGCTTTGAGATGTTATAAGGTGCTTCATAAAATATTATTTTATTGTAATATTATTGTAAAACTTGGCTTAGTATCATGACCATTACATCTTGACTTCTTTTTTTGGTACTCTTCAAAATAAGTATATATGCACTTTAGTGATTCTCCCCTCACTTGGACTCTCAATTAATAAAAACGTCAATAGAGAGACAGTCATTGACTAGTGATGCTTAACCTTTTTTGCAATATGCTTTTAGCTCTACCAGTTAATTTCTCCAAACCAGTTCTTCTTACATTGTCGTTAGCAAGTATTGTTTCATGGTAATATTTGAAACAGAAATAATCCAAACCAACAAACCTGATTCTAACTCCTGTGACAATTATTTGTTTTGAATAAGTTCCCAATGGTGACATTCATTGAATGATGAAAATTATTTCTAACAGGTTGTAATTTGCTATGTTTGCAAATGGGATTCAAAGCACTTACAGTGACTTCAGTCCCCGAATCTCTAGAACAGTCCCAATTCGTAATATTCGCAAAACAGGCCAGTTGCAATTTCACAAAGCCAGCAAATGTGCGAAAAATGGCCAGAGATCAAACCAGCCCAAAGAGTTGTGGTGGATTTGTCCCCCTGGCAACCCCTGCTGGTGTCCCTGTCACTTGTGCGAAGTGATATAAAGATTTATTTGACAGCGAAATCCCACAGCTTCATATATACCATTAAACCTTTAGCATGTATTTCCTTGGATTAAACACAGCTCCTGGGAAATAACTGATGTCCAGCAAATTTTACACGGTGCTAAAGAAAGTGCCATAGATACTGTTGTTTTAGCATACAGCATGCTACTGACAACAAGGAACTTAAATTGCTTCTCAAACATCCACAAAATAATTTCTGTGCATTTTGCTGCATATTCTGATGGGAGGGAGACACAGGAGCTGTATAATTATTTAAGTAACGGGCGTATTTATAGAACAGGCGCTGTTTATAGCATTCAGTGGATCTCAACAGTTCCAAATGCTGTTTCACTGAGATGATAAATCGGAGTTCTTCTTTAGGGACGGGTTGTGTTTTCAGTCCAGCGATTGACTGATGTTCAGCTGCACACAAGCAGAGAGACTGTTTATTGTTCCTTCAGCCGAACATCTGCTGAAGATGTGAGGACCACTAATAGACTACCACATTTTTTCCCTTTTATTCCTGACCGGCATTCAATAAATTGAGATCATGTGATTGAACTTCACTAACTGAAAGAGCAACTGAAGGCTTTGAACTGGCTGGATTTATTTTAGTGAAGAATTTTAGCTTCTCTCTCTTTTTTTTGCCAAGCGCTCATTTAATTTCCTGTTCAGTGTCTACCAGACTCATCAGCAGTGAGGTAAACATGAAGGATGTGAGGAATGTTGCGAGATTTATGAGGTTTGGGTTTTTGAAATATACACGGAGTGTCTGCTAGTCCCAGTAAATGGACATGTGCGGACTTCAGGAATTTGAATGTTTGAGGCATCATTTCCCTTAAATAACCGGTGCATTTTTTTTGGAAGCTTCAAGTTTGGATCTATCTGAAACAAAGACTAATTCAGTAGCTAAACTGTGCAGCTCTGTACAAACTATCATTTTAAGCCAATGCCCCCATCCAAAGCATTCTGTCTTCTGAACAAACGAAAGGGGAAGACTGATTTGACTGAAATCAAAGTGCTGAAATAAAGTAAACCAATCTGATCATAGTTAGCAACAAATGCAGTGTTTGATTAATTTATTTATGGGTTAAACTTTTAAGGCAGGAGGCGTATTGAGATGGTAAATCATGGTTAAAGTACACTTGTAGAGACTGTTCCTTCGAGTTCTTTTTAATGTTTGAGCTGATACTTCTCATTCCTGCAGTGGTTGACTAGATATTGACATTTTTAATGTTCTTGAAAATAGCAAGGCTGATAATCCTTGATCCCTGAGTGTGTCTGAACTGAGTTATTGAACTGAGCAATGCTACCACAGGGAAGTGCCAAAGCCAGGTGATCCTATGGCAGGGTCTGAATTGTATTGGAAGAAACCTAAGAAGAACTTACATTGCTATACATCCTTCCAAAGTTGAAACTTCTTAAAACAATGCACGATTCATACGTAATCAAGTGTTTTGCAAACAGGCATACAAGATCCCACAAACAACTGTGTGTAAATAACCAATTTTATCCTGGCAGCTGTTGGCTCGATCACCAGGAGAAATTATTTTTGAACAGTACCATGGGATCTTTAACATCCACCAGAACAGGCAGGCAGGACCTCAGTTTAATATCTCACCGGCAGGACAGTGCCTTCAACAATGCAATGCATCCCAGCACTGAATTGGAGTGTCATCATGGACTGTGAACTCAAAGGCCCAACCTGGAGTTTGAACCCACAACTTTCCGACACAGAGGCAAGAGTGCTACCTACTGACCTGACCTTTTATCCTCTCCTGCAGTTGGAAATAGTATGGGACAAAGAACAAGAGCCATAGAAAAACTCAAACTGGGACAATAAAAAACACACACAGATAATAATAATAATCCTTGCATTTGCTATAGCACCTTATAGACATCTCAAAGTACTTCACAGAATGTACTGTAAAGTCTAGTGACTGTATTTTGTGGGTGAAATGCGGCAGCCAATTGCGCACAGCGGTGTTCCACAAACTCGTGGATTGAGTTGATTGAGTGACCAAATTATTATCATTGTTTTTTTGAAGGGATTATTACCCTCAGAAAAGCGATTTGTCAATCAACTAACAACCAGGTTCCTACTTACTGCTAGTTAAACAGACTCGTGTGGAGTAAGGACACTTGCTTAACGTTTCACCCTGCCCGGGAATCAAACCCAGGTCCTCTCTCTTGCGAGGCGAGTGCTCTAACCCCTAAGCTACAGGTCTTCACAAATGAGCTGGAATCCCAAGTAGTTTAGGTTTTTAAACTCATTTGTTTCACACCTGCTTTCAGTTTTGTAAAATCAGCCATAATGAGCGAAGCACATCAATAAGACATAACTACCCTGGCACGCACTGCGCCTAAACTCACAATTACAGCTGCAGAATTTGTTTATATTTCTCATTGCGTTCTATAAAGAAAGATCCAGCAGTACTCCATTGTGTGTCAATAATTTATATCTTGTTAGTTGTTTCTCATATTCATCCTCTTTTACCCTTTGGGGTCTCTCTCTGTTGCACATCTCTTCTGCCCCAGAGTGCAATGTGTGGGGGCCACCCAGGGTTCCCGTTAGCTGCTCAATGACCACCTGCAAGACATTCACATGGGACCTCCTCCAAATAACACAGCTGAACTTGGAAAGCTCATGGCATTGTGAACATTTCCCATCACTTGTGTCGTACAATGTATGGACTTTGATGCATATCTCACCACCTCTCACCTCACCCTGCCCCCTTTGTGATTTTTCAGTCTCATGCACCTTTTCACCCAGTATTGTATGTTACTCTATTCAATTCACTCACTTCATCAGTTATGCACTCAGATGTTCACGTAGCTCAGTTGGTAACACTCTCGCCTTTAAGTCAGAAGGTTGTGGGTTCAAGGTCTACATTGTATGGGATTGTATTGGTCTGACATTCCAGTACAGTGATGAGGGTGCACTGCATTGTTGGGGATGAAGTCCTTCAGATGAGATGTTAAAACAAGGTCCTGTCTTCCTGTTTAGGTGGATATTAAACATCCTATGGCACAACAAACAAAGAGAAGGGAGTTACTTAGTTTGTGAAGTTCAATGACCAACTATCTTCCAGATAATATTGGTCATTCACTTCATGGCTGTTTGTGGGACATTGTTGTGTGCAAATTGGCTACTGCATTTTCCTGCAAAATACACAGCCACCACACTATATTTATTTAATCCTGTGAAGCGCTTTGAGTCATTTTGACAACATGATAAAGTGAACATTGCTGATGACAGACCTACCAGCCTGACTTGTCATCGGGAGCCAGAGTGATTCTTCCCATTTAGCGACTGTTGACTCTGCAAGTCCTAATTGGAGAGCTGGCATGAAGCTTGAGAACAGTGTGATCAATGGCAAGCTGTATGATTTCAATTTGTTAAACTCCAGCAGTATCTCAACGCACAATCTGGGATCCCCAAGCCTTGGCTCTTGTCAACCTGTGCCTAAAACCTTCCAGTATTAGATGAACAGGATGCATCCCTCCTTAGAGAGAGTTAACATTCCATTCTAGACATAGGGAAATTTCTATGTTTGGGTGATGTACATATGTGGAACTCTGAATCTGGTTTGGATACCTTTAAATATGGGTTTCTGCGTTTGTCAGACACTTGGGTGACAAAAATAAATTTCCTTTTCTGAGGTTGGGAAACACTCTAAAATTGTAGTCAGTTTCAGGAGTAGCACAAACATTAATATTGGTGGAGAGTAACTACCCCCCACACACACACACAAAGACAAATACACCCCTTGCAGAGAGCATTTCCCTGAGGGTTTTTAGCTTCTGGGAAAAGCTTTTAGATCAGAGCTTGGAAGGCATGGAGAGAGACACTACGGGAACTGAGGATCACAATCCAGCCTGCAAGCTACTCCAAAAAAGTCATTGTTTAAACCTTTTCAAATGTCGTTCATGGTATTAATTAATCTGTTTGAATACATCAGTCGCAATCATCTCTGCTAAACCAGAGCGAGTTACAGCCTTGCTGCAAGCTTTTGTCTGCGTCTTATGCCATCATTAAGAGTGCTGATGAGATTAGTCCTTCCTGGCTATTGTTTATCTATATTATTGCATGCTAGAGCGACTCGAATGCACTGCTTGAGCCTTTCATTGGCAGCTCCAGCAACATTTTCAAGGACTTGTACAAATTAGAGATGGATCTTATTGAGGTGTGGGGGGGGCTAATTTTGTTGAGAGCATCTTTTTAAACAGAAACATCCTGCACAGTGCATTAAAACAGGGGCGGGAAATGTCTTTTGTTTGAAAGTAGCTTAAACAAAAGCTGGCCTGACTTCCGAGACGAATGACGCTTGAGCCGCTTCTGCCTCTGTGTGCATCTAAAGAGTAAAGAGCACGGCATGGCTGTCTTGAGCCTTTGTTTTTTTGTGAATGATAATCCTCTTGGATGTTTCTAACCCAGGCTAAACGAGAAGGCCTGAAATGATAACCATTTTATACAGCTCCAGGCCTGCATCGGAAACTCTAATGGACACTTTTCAGAAAATAAAATGTATTGATCTTTTTTATTCATATTTTCATTGACGCCATCGATGCAGGGTAAAACCTTGTTTGGCATGCATGCAATTTGCCATGTTTTGTACCCAATATGCAGACCTTTGTGTACACAGTAAGAGAGATTGGGTCCTTGGTTTTTGCTCACTCTACTGCTCGGTCCCAGCTTCTTTCATTCCACCGTCAGGCCCTGAGCTTTTGACCACATGGCCTAGCCACCTCTCTCCCTGCTTTCAAGAATCTCCTAAAGTCTGTTCTACTACCATACCTTTGTCAGCATCTTTAAATCTCTTTACTTTCCTGCTCAGTGTCCACCACTGCGGTTGTGATGTGATGCCTTTACATGAATGGAACCATATCAATGCAAGTATTTATTTAGGGTTTATTCTCATTGGAAAAAAATGCTGGGAAGGACAGTGAAGGTATTCTGGAACGATGAGATCAGATGGACTGAAGGGGCTTCATCATCCGCCTGGGATGTTTAGCTTTTAGGCTGGTCGACTCAAACTGCGACATGGCTACTATTTTACATTGGTCAGTTTGAGGTTGCTATCTTTACCTCCTTTGAATTTCAACATTTTAATTTTCACCAAATTCCAGTATAAAAATCAGATGCAAGCAAATTCAGACCTTTTCAGTGATAATAGCATGCGTATATGAGTGTGTGTAACAAAAATCTTAAACAGAAAACTTTGTGTTTAATCAGGTTTATTCAATATTTTTCTTTCCCCTTTTGATCGTTTCTTTTTCTCACCTTTGAAGTATTTTTACATCTTTTTATTTCTCTTTTGGACTTTTTTTTGTGTTTTTCTTTTGCCATCTCATTTTCGTCTGGCTTTTTGATTGATAGTTTAATAAGTGGAACTAGAACTAAGCATTGAATTGTGACACTTCTCGTTCGCAAACACATTCAAGATTTCTGTAAAATGCCAATAAATATCCTGCACTACCAAATCTTTTTGCTCAACATTGTCCGAATGCCCCGCTGTCTGTGAGCTCTAATAGGCAGTGAATTTCAGCAAAGATGATTCATACCCTTTCCTTCCCCGCCTCACACACATACCAACCACCTCTCTTCCATATACAACCACCACATACACACACATAATCCCCTCATGCATAGCAACCTAACTGATCATAAGATTTGTCTCCATCTAATTCCTGTGCTCTTTCCACCTTGTGTTTGCTAGTGCTAGCTCCTCCATTGGAGCTCTCCACTCTAATCCTATTCCGATGCCATTAATACTACTTTTCCTCAAACAACTATCCAATTCCCTTTGAAATACTGCTATTTATTGCCTTCATTCCTCCGGGTCTGGCCTCCTCCTCGTCCCCCGAGTCATCAGCTCCACCCTCGGCGGCCGTGCCTTCAGCCACTATGCCCGAGGCTCTGGAACTCCCTTCCTCACTCCCTTTGCCTCGCTCCCTCTCTTCCTATTTTCAGGTCTCTGCTGAAGACCTTTCTTTTCGACCACGCCTTTGGTCATCTTCCTCCCCTCCCCCTGGCTCGGTCCCGGAATCCATTACTGTGAAGCGCTCTGAGACGCCGTGCGGCGTGGAGGGCGCTATATAAATCCAAGTTGTTGTTGTTTGTTGTTATGGATTCGGCTTCAACACCCATTCCACGTTCTAATAACCACCTTGTGTTTTCATACTGTGCCTTTCAAACATCTCTTAGGTCCAAACACACCGAGTGCAAATCTGCTCTCACCAGTCTGTCCGTGCTTCACCGTATCTGGGATTCTTTGGAATGATTTGCATGCTATTTCTCTGATTTGTGTGATTTGCATCATCAGTGAGATACAAAGTGAATATTTTGTGGGCCTGTATTGGTGAGCTGACCCAATGGCACGAGATCAAGGGATCTTGATGGGAGATGGGAGAGATACAAATTGGGAAATGATTTGAACAGAGCTAGGAATATAGAAAAGCACAACCAAAATCAATTAGGAAATGAATTTTCTCTTTCGGGAACTATTCTTGTTCACCACAGAGATAGAGAAAGAGAGTGGGGGTGAATGGAAGTCACTGTGGGCCTTAATGTGGATTGGCATGTTTCCTACTCTTTGATTTGCATGTTTCTAGCCAGAATATGCTATCAATTATTAGCGATATTTCAAGTCAAAGTTCACCTTATCAAGTGTACAGCAAGCTTTGTTTACAGTTTGTTGTAAAGTGATAGTAGAGATTAGCTGCTATGTTCTTAGGGATCTGTGACTGGTCTTGTTGAAGTGGTCTGAAATGCTTTAAAACCAGCATATGATGTATTCACCAAACTTGCCTGCACCTAGATAGTTTTTGGTTGACAATTCATACGTTTCTGTGTTCGGACCAGTTTACCAGCCCTCGGTCAGTCGTGTTAATAGGAGCAGGCTTTTTTTTTAAACCACTTTGTTTCTCACACAATGGAATGGATACACATGAATGACAGGCGAGAGAGACCCACTCGGCAGTTTTACGCTGGACAATTGGAATGAGCAGCCGGAACCGCAGGATTACCTTTGAGTTCAAAGCATTTGTGAGCGCTTTATTTCCCTTTTCGAAAACCTGTGTACAGCATGGCAATTAAGGCAGTTTGGAAAAGCCTTGCGAGATGTTTTTGAAAAAACCTATTCTGTTGAATTAGGCCTGATAAGGAAGTGGTTGGGTTATCTTTCGATAAACTGCATGATCTTCTTTTCTGGCTGATCCTGCAATAGAAGTTATCAGTCCATCTTTATTCTGGTAAACGCTGTCTATAAATGCGTCTGAAAGTAAAATTAGCAATTTGTGTGACTTCACGTCAGCCAGGGTTGAGTCAGGCTTCTCCTTTTGGAAGGTTTACAGCCATAAGGTAGCTAACACAGACCGTTCTTCAGAATGAAACGAACTCTCGAACCACTGAACGTTTTACAGTGGCGGGTGTGAGATCTGGTTAGAATGCTTCATACATGCCAGTTTGCTGTGGCCTAGGCTTCAGCAGGTTCAGCTGCTGCATTTCGAAGGTTAAAAAGATTTATTGGGGATGTTTGTTTTGGCTACATGTGCACTTGCATGAAGCACTGTTAACATGGAAGCTGAGGAAAATAGTCATTGCCAACATTCTTCGAAAATTAGCAAAGTGTAGTCTATTTAGTGAGCAGTAAGGCATAAGGACTTTGCTCACATACCTACCTCGCCGGACAGCTGGTCACTGAACTTATGCAAACATTATTCCTGCCAGATATCAGAGAGGGAATTGGGGGCAGTGCAGTTGCCGATGAAGATTTTGTACCGCTTGATGGATCGCTTGAGCAGCAGATTAAAAACTTGGTGCAGCGCACGTATTCAGTCCAATGCTATTTAAGAAATCAAAGAGTTTTCCAAGATTTGCTAACAGATAAGTTACCACGTAAATGATTTATGCTCGCCACAGTTATCTACATGTTTGCATGCCCTAAGGTTATAGTTCGGGACACAAAATACAGACCAGGATCCAGAACAATAGTTAACTGCACATTTGTATATTTCTGCATTAAAAATGAATAGGCAATAAGGATACATTTCTATTTTCAGTTGTCTGGACCCAATAATTTATTTTGCAATGCAATGAGATTTTTTCCATTAAAGTAGCATTGCAGCACTTTTGAATGCATTTATAATGAATGCCATATAATTACGTTTGCGGAACAATTGTGGAAAATATTTAACTTCACAAAGTACAACACAGATAGTTTTAAGTGCAACAACTGTTAATGAGGCATGTTTAAGTTCTTTTGGTTAAAAAGCTGAGTTGCTTGTTACCTTATGTTTTGGGCCAGTGTCCTGGCCAAATAAAATTGGTCGCTCACTCCACGGCTGTTGGTGGGAAACTGTTGTGCGCAACTGTGCCACGTTTCGCCCACAAAATACACAGTCATTCCACTTTACAATATATCCTGTGAAATGCTTTGAGACATCTTAACAATGTGATAAGGCGCTATATCAAATCCAAGAATATTTATTTGTATTTCTGTATACCTGAACAGTGCTACATTTTCCAAAGATGACAGTGTTTATCCCTTATACAGTACATTGCTGCTTATTCTATTCATTCCTTGTGAAGAGTGCCTGCCCAGTGTAGATTCTTGGGGTTAACAATCAAGTTCACAAGGTCTCAAACCATTCATAACCTCGAATAGTGAAGGCGTGTTTCTGAGGAGATCCCCTACAATTTATCATTTCAAAGATTGAGGAGCAGATGGCGCTAGGTGTTAAGGCACCAATGGCCATAGAGTGGAAGAATGCAAGTTGAGCTCCCCAGGCTTGCTCAGGCCTGAGCCCCACACTTCCCAGGGAGACACAGGAGAGTGGGCAAATGCCTTATCTACAGAGGACGGACAACATGGATTGTTCCCATTCTACTATTATCCCTTACTGGCTGGATAAATAACAGACATGTCATTGCCATCCATTGTCTGCAGTCTTCTCAACAGGAAAATGTGGGCCAGGGGAAAATGAAAATGCACCCTCCATCACTTGAGGGTAAAATGCCCCTGAAATAAAGCATCTTTAGGAAGATGTCGTCTTTCACAGAATCAAATACAAATACCAGGTAGCAATGCCATTCACAAAATACATCAGCCCTCTTCCCAAACAAATACAAACTGTATTTTATTTATTTTTCTTTACAAGCTTCTCAAAGCCCTGTCAGATTAATTATTAGGTTTTATTTAAAGAAGCGTAAGACTTGTTCAAAAGTCACAGTAGTTCCAATTGTAAACATAATGGCAATTATAAGATTTACAGGTGTGTCAGAAAAGAGAAAGGAATTCTATTGAAGCGAGTGCACGCTAGGACTCCTAATGGGTTTCCAGCAATTAGTCATTTGTGCAGGTGCTATGTATTCTTGGGTTCCAATAGATCAAAATGCATTGACCATTTTTGTATGGATTCCAGTTTAGTTTCATGCCTGGGGGTAGAGAAATTAACCAGAAGGTTCACAGATGAAACCTGAAGCCTGTTGTGGTTAACATCTAGCTCCAGTAATAAGCTGCCATCTTTTACGTTTGTGTCATTAATGGTTTCAGTCCTCATCAAGTAAATGCTGAGGCGTTGGTGAAGCTGCAAGTGTGGCATGTACTCAAATCGTCTCCAGGAAAAGGACATTCAACAACAACAATAACTTGGATTTATTTAGCAGCCTTTACGTGCAATAGCGTCTTGGAGCATTCTTTTTAAAGTTATACTGCATTCTGGCTTCAATCACTGGTCTCTCTTTTTCTTCACTTGCTCACTCTCTCTCTCACTCTCGCTCTCTTTCTCTCTCTCTCGTTCTCCTCCCCCTGCCCACCACCATCACACCACACACACACAGAAACAGTCCCCGTAGGGCCCTAATTAGCACTGATTCCGACCATTACTGAAAATAGGACAAAAGCAGTGAGTGGCATTTTCCCCCCCACTTATCAAGTTGGTGAATGACCTTATGGTTATGGCTTGACCAGGCTAGTTGGACAAGACGCTTGACACACATGTGCCTAGATGCAGTGTGTCAGGCCGTTTCATCGTCAGATGCCAAAGAGTGTGTGAAAGGATTCATCTGCTCCACAAAGAGCATTCAAGGTAAAAATCGAGGCAAATCAAAATACCCCACCTCGGTGTTACCCAGTCATTGTGTGGGCTGTGTTTTAGCTGCACCGCTTGCTGTTCATCATTAAACATAACAGGGTTTACAGATGTGGAAAGATGCAGGTTTATTTCCCTATAACTACATTTCTGGGATGTTAACTCAAGGAATGAGGTGGGCTGTTCTTACAGATTCTTGTGGCCATTAAATTGTTCCAGTGTGAACTGAACTTGCACCTTTTATTCTGCATTTTTTTTATAAGGAGCAATTGGCACAGATTTTAAATAAAATGTAGAGGGGATCACTTGCAAGAGTGGAGCAGTTTGAGTTCTTGCTACCATTCTTTCTTTCAAGCAGCAAAAAATTACCTCTGTCTGTTGTTTTATTTTAACCATTTTCTGCATGCAGTTCAAGATCAGAAGTGTTTTACACAAATATTTTGCTGGTAGCTGTACTGCGTTCAACCTATTAATATAGTACATTAAGATTAACATTGAGTGATTTGCTTTATTCTCATTCTCAATAAGATAGAAGATGATCTTTACAATATTCAAAATGGTATTATCACTGGGCTACTGAATCACTGATGCTAAGCTGTACTGAATGTCTAGTGAATTAATAGAAGATATCCCCCAGGGAACCACTGAATACCCCAAATATTCATCTTTCATGGGTTATGAAGGTCATGTCACAATCGGAATGTTTTTGATACTCTGTCATCGCTTGATGCATCACATTCATGTATGTTTTTACACCTATTTTGCATTTCAATTTTACTTTTACTTTAATAAGAGTGTTTGGAGCACAGCGTAGTGAGGGGAGGGGTCTAAAGAGACTAAAAGTGAATTGTATTTCTCGTGTTTTTAAAAAAGACATGGATCCTTTTTTCAAAGATTAATTTCTGCAGGCCACAGGGAGGCATTAAGTCTGTATTTCAAATTTCAGTCACGGAGGTTGCCTTCACTGTTTCAAATCATTGAAATGAGCTGCTACAGACTACATAGAGCAAGGGGCTTGGACTGATAGTAGCTTCTGTTCCTCTACCCGGTTCTGAGAGAAATTGCTAATGGGTAATGGACTTGAACAGAAGAAGTAATTGATCTAGCAGATCTGGACTAGTTGTTGCTGTAGTGAGCAGTCTAGACAAAGACGAGGACTATCGAGAAACTGGGTGAATTAGGAAGAGAGATGTGGACCATGAAAGGGTCTAACTGAAGAGAAACTGGATTGTCGTAGGTTCATCAATGAGTTTTGAAGCAGGAGAGAAGTTTCTCTCACTCACTGAGGTGAGAATAGTTTCTGCTGGTAATAGAGCATTGGATCAGGACAGGAGTAACTGATGAGAGTTCTGGGTTATGAAAAAAAACTGGCAGTTTTGCAATTGGATCTGGAATAAACAGTTATTACGTAGGACATAAGAAATAGCTGCTTCTTGTCTGCTTCTTGAGCATTTGCTTTTCCCTGTATTCTGTGATGAAATTTGTTGTATTAATATTGTTGCTTTCTTAGCGACTTTTGTTAATTCCATTTTGCACGCCTTTTCTTCATATCCCACAATATCTGCTTACCAAGTATCAATTATTTCTCATTCAGATATCTCAATCAACTGTTTTTTTAGGTAGTCGGGTTCGAATATCCAGATCTCTGCGTGCAGAATTTATTTTGTACTCTTCTTTAGTCGGCTTAGCTCTGATTATAAGGTTGTGTTGTCCTGGATTCCTCAAATGGAGTGCAGAGTCATTCTCTGTAGTGTATGATGGTAAAGTTTCAGGGTCAGTGAGGAATGGGTGGTGTCAAGCTTTGGGACAGTGAAACAAGTTACTTCCATGGGCTGGTGATCACAAATCTTGTGTCTGTTTAGGAACTTAGACACAAAATGTTTGTCGCATGTTATGAGATAAGGTAAGGGCCAATGTACCACAAAAGTAGGATCTGAGCAAAGTCCTACATTGTAAATTGAAAGATCCTGTTCTTAAAGTACCATTCAATATATTACGGTATATTCTGTGAAGCGCTTTGAGATGTCTCAAAGACGTGATAAGGCGCTATATCAAACGCAAGGATTATTATTATTCAATGACATCACACATGACAGAGACATTTTACCCCCATCTCTATCTGAAAGTCCATTGTATTAAGCTGCAGTTTGTGAAATCTCTTGCTGTGTTAATACTTTTCATCACTGTTCAGATATTCCTGCCGTTACTGAGGAATGGATTCCGTGCACCCAATACTTTTGTCCGCAGCATTTCAGAAACCATTTGAAAGCTATTCTTTGGTCTGATGAAATACTGCAGAAGATGTAATTCAATCTGCAAAAGAGCATTCGGTACTTGGAGGATAAGATAAAATATTATTTAAAGCACAAACACTGTCAAAATGATCCACTAAAAGTAACGCAAAATATTGTTGCTGTTTTCGGGGGTGGTGGTGTGTGGGGAAGATGTGTGTATTGCATTAGACTGTCTTGGGAAGCTTATCACATGCCAGTCACACTAAGCCGCAGTGGTGCCTCTCCATGTCATTATTTTCAGCATCAATTAATACTCTCCTGACCCCCATCTTTTGTAAAACTTGCAGAGAATTATCAGTGCATAGTTTGCAGAGCCTATTGTCAAGGCATTAGGGCCAGTGTATGATGTAAAAAAATTGTAGCCCAAACAACATATTTTCTCATCTGCGGAGTTGCCTAGCAACACGTATTAAGTTCTTTGCAGCGAGCCTTGAGGACAAATAAAGGGGCTTGGAAGACTGAATAGTCCAGGTGGTAAAGATAGACTTACTGAGGTATAATGGCAGGTTAGCATTCCAGATGGGATATGGAGGATCAACAGCAGCAGAAAATGGTGATCCTGCTCGGTGCATAAAGTGAAGAAAAATGTCCATACTCTCCTGATCCCCTGATTAAAGGATTGGTTGTGTACACTGGTCAACCTTTATTCTGAAGCCTTATTAGACTTCAATTTTTTTCTCTCTCCACACAGCATTCAAAATTATTACAGGGATCAGAGACTCGAGGTTTAACTCTTTGAAGATCGCAAGGTGTTTACAGCGAGCCAAGCGCACTTTCCTGCGCCTTGATTCACCTTCAATAGAAATGATCTCTGTACCCACCGAATGGCGGGCATCATAAGGTAGAGTGTGCCAGATGGAAGAGCACTTCTTACTTCCCTGCTTAATTAGTACCCGTGCACTCTTTGACAGTGCTGGTGAAGTGCTGGTGCAGTCCTGAATTGATGAACTCTTGAGAGCACCAGGGAATTTCAGTTTTCCTGAACTGCCTGTTTTCTTTTGCAAAATAAAACCAAGTCACACGATTTGTATTGAAACAAGTGAACTGAAGCACTTAAATCCATTTCTGATCCTCATCTTTTCTAATGCTCTTTAGTTTTATTATTTACATTTGCTTTTAATTTCCCCCCCCGATTAATGTGCTGCTTTAATTATTGAATTATTCCCCATTAGTTTAATGTCTAAACACACGCATTTCTCCAAGACTCCCGGGCCTCAGTGTACACTGGCGTACCACAAGTATTCAA
Source organism: Callorhinchus milii (assembly GCF_018977255.1). NCBI lineage: Eukaryota > Metazoa > Chordata > Chondrichthyes > Chimaeriformes > Callorhinchidae > Callorhinchus > Callorhinchus milii. Next base: position 111,824,562 of record NW_024704743.1, on the reverse strand, counting down.
GTATACACTGATACCACACAAAACAATTGGCCTGTTGGAAAACTTGCTCCAAAAGGCCGTTTTTTTTTCAGCCGGTCCATATTCAAAATTCTAAGATTAAGTTTAGACACACTTTAAAAGATCACAGCAAGAAGTGCTACCCACAACTGGACATCTGATTGGTGCTGCATGCAACCTGATCGTGCTCAGAAAAGATAGCTCATCTACAAGCCTCTGAGGATTAATATTTGAGCCGAAGGGGAATAGTGGAACAGAGGTTTTATTTCAGGAAAATAACTCACAAGAGACAAGTCATGAAGGGAAAACACTGGTTATTCCACCCGTTCCCCATAGCACGTTCGGTTTATGCTGCCCATCATTAAAAAAAATCACTTTTATTTTTAATGCTTTTTTTTAACTTTTTCTTACTGGAATCGCTAAACAGGATGGTTTATAGTACGATCTGCAATGTCATGAGATGCATTTTTCCCCACAACACTCCCACAACACTGACCCATGTTAAGTTGCCACGCAATTAAGCACTGGCTGGAAATAGGGGAGGAGGTTGAAAGCCACTTAAAGTGGAAAAAAGAAAGCCGGAACTTTTACTTAATTATCACTTTTTTTTCCCCAAAAGAAAGAACAATGAAGATGTAAGTTTTGATTCAGGGCACAATTCAGGTTTCTAAAGTGATGATGGTGGAAACACTCTCGTAGCGCAGTGATATTATTGTTCTTTGCATTTCCTTTTTGATATAACAAAAGCAACAAGAAATGAAACAAACCCTGGCAGTATTTGCCATCCTGCAGCTGTGTGACTGGTTCTCACCTATGCAGAGGATCACTGGTGTCTGATGGTTAATTGACTTTCCAGTATATTCTGTGAAGCGCTTTGAGACGTCTCGAAGGAGTAATAAGGTGTTGTATCAAATGCAAGGATTATTATTGTTATATGGTGCAATGGGCAGGGTTGGAATGAGGTGAAGGGTCAGCACTCAATGGAGTGATATACTTCAGCAGGGGATAAGGCAGCTCCCTCTTTTATAAAAAACCAAGGACATCTTTCACATTTAAAGCAGCAATAAGCAGCGCAGCTAAAAAACAATCACCCTGGGGTTTCCGAGGCATTGTCCTGTCTTTCTCTTTCAGATGCTGTTTTGCCTGCTGTGCATTTGTAGCATTCTCTGTTTTTAACCTCAGATTTCCAGGGGCCCGAGATTTTCTTTTCACCCCTTCTAACCCTTAGTCGCCTCCTCCAAACCCCAAACCCCACGCTGGATTTTTTTTAAACAGATTCATACAGAGATTTTGCGTTTCCTTACACACCCACCTGAGTCCTACCTGCACCAACCTTTAAAGCCAGCACCTCATAATCTGTTAATGACCCAAAGGTTGGCCCCTTTGTGTACAGTTAGATCTTTCCTTTAAATCTTCATCTTACTGGTCTTTATTTGCCTGCAATGCCCTGATGTAGCATACAATAAAAATAATCCCTCCAAAACCAAAAACAATAATAAATTTGTCATTTTCAATCTATGACTGTTTATGGGACATTGCTGTGCGCAATTGGCTGCCGCGTTCGCCCACAAATATACAGTCAATTCACTTTACAGTGTGTTCTGTGAAGCGCTTTGGGACGTCCTCCCGACGTGAAAAGCGCTATATCAAATGCAAGGATTATTATTATTATATAAAGGGGCTGTTCCATTCCAGCCGTTTTAAATCAGGCAAAGAATCCTCCTCGAAACATTAACCTTTTTCTTTCAGATGCCTGTTGACTTGCACATTTCCAGCATTCCCGTTTTTTTTAATATAACAATCACCCTACTGTTTGGTTGCATTCTTTAATGTTGGATCCAGGGCCCGCCTTCCTTCTTCCTTTATCAACTCCCCTCCCTGTGCCTCGGGTACCTGGTTTGAGAGCAGATTGATCTTGATGCTGATGTGAAGAAACAACATGCAATGACTGATATTTGTTGTGCTTAACAAATATTTTTTATAAATGTTTAATTGCACTGAGGACACGTCAGACAAAGTCCTTGCATTGGAATAACCTGGGCCCCTACAGTTTGCTGGCAGTGAGGTAGACACACTCAGCAGCAGCACAGAGGGGAATATTGATGGGGGGGGACAGAGGGATATTCTTGATCTGAAATGTATCTGTTGCGTCTCAGGGTTCGTGGGTAACAGGCGGTGAAACTGAGCTGTCCTTTGCTAGTTTGAGATCCAGCACACCGCTGATATTTTTAATAAAGGCCATTCTCACTCACAGCTTGAAAAAGAAACAAGCTGGCTGCAGAGGCAGGGAAAGAGGGGGGGACAGAGAGAGAGAGGGCAGGGCGTGAGGAATGAATACTGGGTTGGGTAAATGTAGAAAAATAATTCCCGTCAAAATATTATTCCTTGGAATTTATTTCTTCGTGTCCCAGCACTGTGTGCATGGTAATTCACGTGGTACTTTATTTTACACACACACGCTTCGGATTACTTTTCTTGGAAATAGAAGAGAGTGTGAGTTCCCCCCTCCCCCCACCTCCCAAAAAAAAACTGTGCTGGAAGCTGTGAAGGAAATGTTGGACTCGTGACAAATCAGGAAGAGAGCTGTCTGGGTCATTTGTGTTAATTTATTCAGCTGTAATACAGTTTCACAGAGAAATCACACTGTGCTTGGAGGAGGGTCGTGGCATGTAAAATTAGCGGTGAATAGACCCTGACCTCTTAAGATTCCTCCACCAAAGAAGTCAGAAGGAAAAAAAAGGTTTCAAACGTACGAAGCTAGGAAATAAAATTAGGACGGTCGGTGCACTTGGCCAAAGCTTGGCACAAATTAGTGTCAGACTGCTGTGGGACTGAATTTGGAAGCGAGTGACATTCCACCCGAGCAGGATAGAAATAAATGCCCTGTTTGATAAAAGAAAACAGACAATTTATGTATACCCTGAAGAGTTAACAGCCAGTGAGCCATTCCTATGGGTCAAGTGCTGCATTTGCATTTTGATGGGATGTTATCAAGTAATTAATGCACCAGTCAGGATTTATTACCTCAGGAGTGAATTGAAAGGTTCATTACAAAATCGGTTTCACTGGAAGATAGGCATTTCCTCAGAGTTAGCTTTTGACATGTTGTTCCTAGCACACTCTGCCTGTGGCAGCAATGGTAGAAGGCCAGTGAGGTGAAATTCATTGCTTAATAAGGGCATTCACATTGGGTATTCTTGTGATAATAAATGTATACATCAAGGCCCTGCTGCCTTGTCAGTTTAATTGCTTCTTGTGCTCCTTAACAAGCCAATCTTAATCAGTCTGGACCGTGTTATGAATAATTTAGGGATCAGCAAACTTCACACTTAATAAATTGTATCAGATTATTAAACTTAAGTGTACACTGTTTAGAGAAAACATGCAGAGCACTTTTGGTTCTTCATTAAGTTCGGAAGCAAACAATGAGCAGGTTATGGCGGCACTTGTGGTTGGTAAGGACAAGCTGGATTCCTTCGTTCTCAAGCCTCTTTTGTGTGTGGAGAAAGCCACATCTCAGACTTCCCATTTGTTTGTAGGCATAATGGGAAGTAGGAGCAGCGATCACATGATAACGCAAAAACAAAACCACAGACAACAGAAAACCTTTTATGACTATTTGAAACAGTAATTTGTGGGCTGGTTTAATCGATGTGCAAAATGTGCTGGTTGTGTTAGCCACATGTACAGGTGATTATTATTACAGTATTATTATTCAGTGATCCTTTTAACTAATTGTTAGTTAATTAATTAACTATATGTATTAGCATGTGGGTATTCCAGCCTGCCAATTAGAAGTGTTGGAGGCAAGTGTGAAGCATAAACACCAGCATTGACTAGTTGAGCCAAATGGCCTGTTAATGTACATATCATTCTATGAAATGCTACGCTCAACTTTGCACATGGATTGCTAACCCAAATCCACAAACTGGGCCCTATTTGTGATCATAGATGGTTTGCATAAAAAACGCTATTTGCATAATTGAATGCTTCAGTAGAAAATAACTTTTAATTCAAACGCTTCAGCATATGATTTTTCAGCCGGAGATAAAGCAGCTTGAGGTAGTGAGTGAAATTTTCAGTGACATCATCGTATGAGCATTGCTGTGTTTAAAGAAGGTTTGGGTGTTTAAAGGGTCATTGGGCAACTGGGTTTATATTAAATTGTATTCTGTCAGTTTGTGTTAAATAAATAATCTGCCTCTTGCAGTATTCTGTGTGCCACTTACAGGAATGCTTGCCTCACAGAAATTCCTGCAGAGTGTTTCTTACAGTAAAGTTGTGGTAAGCGTAAAAGGAGCTGTAAAATAAAATCTTTACACCATCCCTTAATTTTGACAAGCTGTACCTTGATGGAATGTCAGAGAAACGAAAGTGAGTGATTTTTTTTTGTCTATTTTATCCAAGCCGTCAAAATCAATATTACAGTTTTGAAGAGTCTCTTTAAGGCACTTCATCATTCACCAAAACATCAGTTTCATCAGAGGCAGCGAGTATTGCATCTTATATCCGTATACTGTGTCTGCAGCTCTGCAAATGCAAATGGTTCAGTAACAATTCCGTACAGAGACATTGCTGTACCGCTGAAGTGAATAAATCTTAACAAATAACGTCATGCTAATGATATGGTTGTGTTTGTTTGATTTGGAAGAGTTTGAAGCTGTGGGCGATGGAGAAAGCTCGGAAATACAACCACACACTCACCCTATTTGGTAAAATGCCTGGACGGATGCTTTGGGGGGTGGGGGGTGGGGTCCGGGGGTGGGGGAAGGGTCTACAACAAACACAGCTTCATTTAACCCACACCCCAACCTGTGCTGCCAAATGCTGGAGCCCAGTCCTTTGTTCTTCCTCAGGTTAATAGAGATTGAGAAGATGGGCAGAGAAGAAGCAGTGTAATTTTCTGCTATTTAAGCTTGGTGAAATGGCAGTCTTCAGGAAGCAGCAGAAGTATGAAAGTGTAATAGGCATTTTAAAACCAGGAGTCCATGTGGATGCTTCGAGGATTCTCAGATTTAGGCATGCATAGAATTTGGAATGAGATAATCAGCATTGTGAAATTGAAACCTGTCTGCTGCCTGCTGCTGTTACCCTTCTCCCTGCAGAATGATTTGTAACACTCATCTTCCTGAAGCAATGCAGCCTTCACGATTATCCAGGACTGTCAATAGTAATTGTGAAAGTATTTTATTACCGACAGAAATCAAGGATATATATAACCGACAGGATCCCAGTTTCACTGCTCGGTTATGAAAAAAGCAATTTTGTTTTTTGTTTTTATTTTGTGGGGAGGCGGCGGAGAAAAATAATATTAGATGTGGTTTCTAATATTCCTGCAGAAAAGATTGTATGACTTGCTACTTTGGTTATTTAAACTGAATCTACAATGAACACAATGTTTCAGAATTTGTTAGAAAATCGTGAGGCTTTTAACAGAATTCTGTGACCTTCAATTATTTTTTGGCGGGTGGGGGGGGGGGAGGTGGGAGGCGAGGCGGGGGGAGGAGAGGAGAGCTATGAAGTTAGTGATGACATCTTTGCTAATTAAACATGCCACTGAATAAAATATTTATTTCAGTTCGTTTAAAACTATGCGAATGATCCCGGTTTAGAAATTGTCAACACATTTTAATATGTGGTAATGTAGTCCAGCCTTTTGTTGAGGGTCCAGGAAATAAAGGACCAATAGCACAAGCCGTAGTGTGCCAGGCTCTCGACCAGCTTCATCCCGTCACTAATACCCACCGTAGTCGATCACAGTGCCTCTGACACTTCTCCGCTGGGTGTTCAGTGCTTTGACCTCCCGTCACTTGGTGATGGATGGTGAATATTGAGTAACTTTCAGTGCCAAACTTTCCTGAGCCCTGAGATGGATGGATTAACCAACATAAGGTGTTAGTCAGACACGTAGTATGACAGTGTGTTCCAAAAGTTAACAGTATGTCCCATCAGTTGACTTGAGTGCAGCAGTATTACCCTGGACAAGCGCGAGTTTAAAGGCATTGAGACCATTAAATAATAAATAATCCTTGCATTTCATATAGCGCTTTTCACGTCTTCTCGACGTTTCAAAGCACTTCACAGAATAGGCTGTAAAGTAAATTGACTGTATATTTGTGGGCGAAATGCGGCAGCCGATTGCGCACAGCAGTGTCCCACAAACAGTCATGGATTGAAAATGACCAATTTATTATTGTTTTGTTTTGGAGGGATTATTAGGCGTGTGGAGTAAGGAACCTTGCCCAAGGTTTCACCCTGCCTGCAATTGAACCCAGGTGTCCCGCCTGCAAGGCGAGTGCTCTAACCACTGAGCTACAGGACCCCACAAACTCCATATTGAGTTAATATCGAGATTGTGGAAATCTTGTTTTTAAAAAAAACTTCTGAAAAGAGAGGCAGCTTCGAGATTATATCTGAATTTGAGGATTTTCCAAAATTCTACACCATTTTAACATTTAACACAACAATCTTAAGTTAGCCTTGAGTGATTTGGAGCCCTTGAGACTGTGGTCTATGGGAGCAGTGAAGCGGGAATACTGTACCATTTGGCTGTGAGAGACCAGTTGCCTGAGGACTGTGGTGATGAAGACCGAGCTGTGCCAGCGCTCAGTTGTGGATTGAACATTGTGACGTCCGCCCCCTCAGCTATGGCACAGCTGTATTTGTGGAGAGATGCACCTGCTAATCTCCTCTTAGAGTATGAGCACAGTTAACTGGACTGCTTCTGCGTTACTCACTCTGATAGATCGAAACAAAGCTCAATAACACTAAACCAGTGCCTGTTTGAAAGATTTGTTTCACAAAACCTTTAAAACTGCTTTGGATGTACATCCATTGATTTTGTTTGGATCTCCTGAGCTTTGAAGGAAAAGCAGATTCCGTGGATTTCACACACAGGTGACCCCTTCCCCCAGCTCACTCCCATAAAGGGATAAAGATTAAGGATTTTATCATGATCTTGAAATAATCAGTGGCATGGGGTAATAATCTTGGCCCTGAGCCTGTCTTATTGTTTTCTTAGGTCACACAATCAGTTCAAACAATTCTCATTGACTTTCACTTGCTGTGTTCTGCCATTACACAAAGTTTGTGTTATTAATCAAAACCATATGCCGTAAATTGCCATAGAAAACTGAATTCATTGCCACTGCCACATATGAGGAGCTGCTAATATTCATTTCACAAAATGGGGAGGGATGTTTTGCGATCCTCCATAGTCTTAATGAAGACTGAATAGAAGACGTTACAGCCACAATACAGTTGCACAGATTAGACTTAAATGACCTGCAGCCATTAACTCATTCTATACTCCATAGATGCTGTGTTGTGCATTAACCATAAGTAAACCATGGATGTTTTGTAAAAATTTGCAAAGTTTGACTCTCTTAAGCTGAGTTAAGCAGGATACATTTTTTAAAATTAATAGGCCTGCCATATCTTTTTATAACATATTATATAATATATATTGAAATAAATATTTTTCATCCAATTTATTGACTACTAAGAAGTATTGAGAAAACAATTATATTTCCAGGGAAACGAGGGTGCAAAGGAGGGTAAATCAAGTGGTTAATTTATGTGTGCTAGTGAAATATTAGACACACTGAGTGGGTGACAGCAGTACCACTCTCAATTGAGTGAGTGCAGTCGTAAAGGTGAGAGAGCAATGAGAGACAGCTCAGTGCATTGGCGATGCCACAGGAGGTGCTACACCCAAGTTACACAAGGGTTTGCTTCCCATACTTTTCTTTAACAGCTTGTACCCAGTCCAGCTTGGCTGCACCATTGAAGGGGAGGCAGAAGTGAGAGGGAAAAAGATATATGGACAAACTAAAATGGAGATGGTTATAGATTGAAGATTGTACTCGGAGATTGAAGGAAGCGAGGGAAGGGGCAAGGCGGAAGGACTCCAGGGTGGAAAAGCTGAAAGCCAGACCACTAATGGTGGGTGGGTGATATGAAGCAAGCCAGTGCCTGCCAAGTGCAGGGAGTGAGCAAGTTGGTAGGGCTTTAGAAGGTCACAGAGGAATGGGGGGGCAAGACAGTGGTGGGATTTAAAAGTGAGGACGAGGATTTTTAACTCAATCCTCTGGGATTGAGCTAATGGGCTAACAGGCGAAGATTGGGTATGATAGGCTTTTGGAGCAGTCAGAGGGAAGTCATCATCATTATGCTTACAAACTGAATGGAGATGTTCAGTAAGGTGATCATCACCTGTCTACATGCAGTCTCATTACTAGCTGTCGTGGCAGAGATGAGGAACAGTGTTTAAGCCAATTAATTATGTCCACTTTAACATGTTTTCTTATGTGTTGGCCTCCTGAATTGTGGCTGAACAGCTAAAAATGTGCGTGCCGTTTCAACCATTTGATGTACTGTTTACAAATGAGCAGCTGTAAGGTTCCAGTTAGTTCCAACATCCAACCAGTTGGGTTTGTACCAGAATTTGTCCAGGCACAATTTTCCTATGTTCCTATAAATCACTTTGAATGTCCAATGGCTGCTTTAGGCAATTGTACAGTACTTTAGAATACACCTCCTGAAAAGTTGAGTTTCCACAGGAGAAAGTTGGTGAAGAATGTAACCGAGATCCTGGTTCGGGCATTTTCTTTCGCAAACCCACACATTCCCAACGTAGCTTTTCACAGGAGCTTTAATGTGTTTCTCCAAAAACCTGCTGAGAGGTGGCACCAGTTATGTCACAGTCCTGCAAAACCGTCTTGATGCCAAGTCCACATCTTCAGCCCGATGGGTGCGATTGCTGCAATGGTGTTTTTGTTGTATTTATACTGTGGAAAGAAAGAACTTGGTTTATTGCATCAAAACTCCTCAATGCACTTTACAGCAATTGCGGTCAACTCTAGGATTTGCTTTCCTAGGCCAATGCAGCAGCCATTTACATAGAGTGAGAGCTCGCAAACAATTATGATGTGAATGAATGATCAATATTATGTGGAGAATTGTTGGCCCAGATAATGCGGAAAATCCCTTTTTTCAAATAGTGCCGTGGGATATTTTAACGGAAACCTGAAGTGCAGGCAGATAGGTCCTTGATTTGATGTCCCACCCAAAGGACGGCACTTCTGACAATACAGTATTTCTCCAGGATTGCACTGGAGCAACAGCCTGGATAATGAGCTCTCTCCCGACATGAGCCTTTGAACCCAGCATCTTCTGAGCCCCAGATAAGATTGCTGTCATCTGAGGCAATCTGACATTTAAATGGAATGGCCAGATAGTGAATCATTTGCAGACATCTTTATACCATGGCCCACACCTATGAGGCGCTGAGTTGAAACTGCCCAAATTACATTACACATGTGACCATTACAAGCAACACAGAGAGACCTCCACCCAATCAATCTGAGTTGGATTCAGATCTGAACTAATGAGATGAATGGACAATGATCTTAAAGCACAGCACTACCTGATCCCTTTTGGCTCGGTTGCCAACTCAAAGGCTTGTCATTCAGTAGTCTCTGTACTGAGAAAGAAGGGTATCTGTTGATGTTCCGTTACATTATCACTTGGGGATTTTCCAAGATGCCCATTGGCTACATCTACATTGGCAGTGCACTTATGCTGTGGGAATATTAAACTGACCATTGCTGCGATACTCATGATAATAATACTTATTAGAACAAGTGGAAAACTATTTCAATGGCAAGGAAAGCCCTCATGGTAAACTGCTCACACATTCTCCATCTCTTTCTTGTTTTTTTTTCCTGTCACTCTTACTTTCTCTCTCATACCTTTCACTCATTTGTTCTCATGCTCTTCCTCTCACTCGCATGCTCCCCTCTCCTCTCTCTCGGGCTTGTTCTCAATAAGGGAATCCAAGCTCTTGAAGCTTGTGCAATCCAGCATTCTGTATATAGGATAACAATAGAACAATTTAATAATACATGACTGTGTGGTGTAATTTTTGTGATGGGTGAATCGTATATTTGTCAGTATAGTGGATTGTGGTAACAGTTACATGCTAATGCAAAGTTGCATATAACATCAGGACAGATTCCATGAGGAAAAGCAAACAAACATTACAAGCACAGCAGTAGTATTATATCCAGAAAAACATAAGTTCAGAGAAAACGAGTCAGCCTGGTTTGCTAGTATTCTTGCTGAAATAAACTCTGTTGCTGGAGATTTATACCATCATTAAATTCTAATAGCAGCCTAAAATAGTTAACCCGTGTAACGTACTGAAATCATCCCCTTTGCCTCAAGGCAGTTATAGAGCTAATGCCTTTTTGTCTAGAATGAACTAATGTACAACAAAGGATGAGGAATGGACAAATGCATCAATAGTTTATCCTTGGTCCTTATGCAGATAAGTGTTTTCATCAGAGAACTGGAAGAACTAATAATTGTCTGCATATGTCATTAGAATTTGTGTTTGGTTTGTTGGATTTGGTCATAATTGATTCTCTGTGTTGAGAAGACACTTGCCTCTACATCATTTGCATTTGTAAACGTGCAGCGGCTGCATGTGCCCCACAGGTCCAGCCTGGACGCCGACACCCCTGTACTAATGCTTAAATACTGCTCGCGTGGGGAAGAGCTTCCTTGGTTTGGTGGTTTCATTTTGCTGGACTTGTTGAAAGGGTGTTTTCTTAACTCCTATTCGTTTGGTGTTTGATTTCACAGATGTGCCTCGGCTCAGACTGCTTCTGTTCACTCTAAAGCTTCTGTAGTGGCTTTGCTGTGGAATGTTTTTCTTGGCCGCCGCTTCATGACGATATGTACGGAGGGCATGGTGGTCTAGTAAGGAGGAGAATGGGGTCTCCATCCCTTTGCCTGGTGATCGCTCTGCTTTTGCACCCAGACGCCCTTTGAATGTCCTGCCCCAGAGCCAGAGAAACTTCAACATGGACCCTTGAAATCCAGTCTAAATTAAACAGAATATTTCCCACTGTAAATTACACTTCAAGTAATTAAAACATCGACAGCATGCTCAATGAAAAAGAGCGAGGGGGTAATTTATCACCAAAATGGATTGCAAAGTACGAAACTGGAAGAAAATTAAACCAACCAAATCTCCATTCTCTTTCCTTTTCAACTAACCTAATCATTAAAAAGCAAACATGTTTTGGTGAGTGTCACAAAAAAATGAAACGCTAACTATGTAATCTTTTATGTAGTCAGCCCGAAAAACGGCAAGGTTTAAAATGATAAATAACCCACAGAGGATCTCAAGTATTTCTGCATAGCATACCATTAAGCAGCAGATTGTGCAAGAGTTTCAATGTTTTTTCAGTACTTAAGGGGAATGCAAAATAGAAAGAATCCTCTTTTTGAAATTTTTCTCATTATTGTACCTCGATCAGGAAAGCAGTGTAACTAATATCAAGTTACAAACACAGCAGGAAGAGTGCGATTCAGAAAACCTTTTGTGATTGGTTATGCTAACTTCTTTCAGTGACTTCTGTTTATTTACCCTTCCTTCCCTGCTCCTGTTAGCTCCATCATTGCTGTTGATTGTGTGACCGCCCAGCACTCCGTGTGGAACCTGCCCACTTCGGGCCATCCGGAATTGCCTGCGCTCAGAGTGAATTCACTCGCAAATGCACTTAATAATAACAATCCTTGCATTTGAAAGAACGTCTTATCACATCATCAATATGTCTCAAAGTGCTTCACGGAATATAATGATGTGATTGTGTGAATTCTGCGGGCAAATGTAGCAGCTAATTTGCACACTGGGATAAACTTCCAACTGAAGGAGACAGCACCCAAAGTCAAAAAAACAAAACTGGTGTTAAATCTAGAAATAAATCAAGAAAAGAAGCTTGGCGAAATAGTAAATTATTCTGAATTGGTGTCTCACAGATTCTCTTACCTGAAGGTGTTGCACCCTCTGCTTCTTCACACAATGGTAGCACAAGAGAAGTTCAACTGATGATCTCATCCTCCCAGAATACACATCCTCCCGTTACAGCATCATGTTGCCTCTTAAAGAAGTCCAGCTTTCTGGCTTCTATCGCCCTTCCTCATAACCCATTCCGATTGTTAAATACTCTCTTTGTAAAGAAATGCTTTCTGGTGTCCGGCCCAAAGTTTCCTTCACAATCTTGGACCTATGACCTCTTGTCTTGCAGCCTTGACATGTGTGAAATGATTGCTCCAGGATTACTTCCTCTATCTTATTTGCTATTTCTTGCTTTGAAATAGCACCTTTCTTGTCAAGAAGACGTTTCAAAGATCTTTACAGGATTTACTGTAAAGTGTACTTCGCAGGTGAAATTTAACATGTATAAATAAATATCCTTAAATAGTTCTCTCTTGAGACCTTTCATTTGAAGGTTGAAGAGACTAATTGCCTAGGGGCTCACCCAATGTGAAAACACTACATTAAACCAAGTTTTTGGTCTTCATAGTCCTGCCCGTTACTCTGGCATGAGCCTTGTTGGCTCTTCTCTAATTGTCTCTTGTACCTAGACCTTGTATTGCAGTGACGAGAACGGTGCGCAGCAGTCCAAGCAGGGCCTGAAAGTGCAACTTGAACAGGAGGGTGACCTATAACTGACTGTGTTTTTCATCAAAACATTGTGACCCGAGACCCTGTGGTCGACTGAAATCATTATTTTTTTAAAAAAGTCTAAATAAGGGATTGTGCCATCACTCCATTTGGAGTACAGCAGTGGATAAGACTGAGCACTTAGAGAGAAAGGTCAGCCCAGCCCATTCTCCAATGCTTAAAACCTCTTTGTGGTTTGCTGAACAAGCTTCACAGACACTGTTCAGCATTTCTACTCTGGTTACCTAAGTTTCTGTTTTTAACTCATTGCAGTTCTTCTCTGTGTCATTCCAGAGTGTGGTTACTGCTGCTGCCATCAGACTTGAGACAGAGATTGTGGAGTCCTGTAGCGTAGTGGTTAGAGCACTCGCCCCATAAGCGAGAGGACCAGGGTCAATTCCCGGGTGGGGAGAAACCTTAGGCAAGTTTCCTTACTCCGGACGTCTATGTTTTCCAAGCAGTAAGTAGCAATCCGGTTGATAGTCAATCGGAGCATCGATTTTCCAGAGGTAATAATCCCTTCAACAGGAAACAATAATAATAATTTGGTCAACCAAACCACGACTGTTTGTGGGACACTGCTGTGCGCAATTGGCTGCCAGGTTTCGTCCACAGAATATGCAGTCAACCCACTTTCCAGTATATTCTGTGAAGCGCTTTGAGACATCTCAAAGATGTGATAAGGGCTATATCAAATGCAACGATTATTTTTATCATTATTTAATTGTCGGAGATGAAATAGTTACAGTAGCACTGCTGTGATGAGGAGCTGCATTTCCCATTACTGCTCATGTCCCCGCTGCATTATCTGAGTACCCCGGCCCCACCACAAAAACCTGCAAATGGAGTAGATGAGTTTATAGCAGCCAAGCTATTTCTGTGCCACATAATTGATTTTTTTTGCTCACATTGAATAGAATTGCTTTATGACTTGAGGCCCTGTTTTCCATGTTACTGAGGGGAATTCTGCCGCTTCTCTTAGGCTAGATGGTGGAAGGTTAAAAGCTTTCAGACCCACGCTAATTTTTTCGTTCCCTGTCCTCCTCCTTTCCTCCTCTCCTGAAGGCATTTGATTAATTTTTTCCCTCAAAGGGTGGGGGGTGTAAGGGTGGGTGTCCTCCAATATCTCACCCCAGTGGCAATGCTTCACATGTGAGCCTTCACACGTGAATGTTGTTGTACAGTCAAGCTGAGCTTGATCCCATCTTCATTCACTGCCTGCCCACAATACTCAAGCAATGGTCTCTGAGAGAGATATGGAGTGGGACACATGGGTGATTTCAAGCAGTAGTAATTTAAGAAGTAAACTATCGGGGTATGGGGAAAGGGCAGATCATTAGGACTGGAAGAATTGCTGTTAAAAGAGCTGGTACAGACACAATGGGCCGAATAGCCTTCTGTTCTGCAACTTTCTGTTGTCTATGGTCAGGAGTGAGCACCTGGGCAATTTCACCAACCCACAGATCCCACCCAGCCTGTCGAAAGCAGTCTCTGGACCAGCATAAGCACTGCCTCCCGTTGCCTGTGTGAACACCAGCTGTTTTTTTTGTCAGTGGACAGACTGAGGTGTCAGTGGTTCTGGCACCACTGAGCTCTGTAGAGTTTCTCCAATGGGAAGGCGTGGGGTGAGGGCGGGAGTCCGGGGTTCTTACCGGATAACCAAATGTAGGATTCAATTTGTTTGCAAATGCCCAGATATTAGGATTTTGTCCTGCATTGAAAATAGGCTTCAGCCCCTAACTTAGGCGATCTTTAGATTCCATTGAATCTGAACCCATTCTTGCCACGTAAACCCAGCATTCCTCAGTCCCTTATGGTATCGAGACAATGGTGAAGTGTTTCAATATAAAGGGAGCTTCAGTGACTTCAGCTTCATGGGAAGTGGTTCCACTGCACTGGGGATCTGTTAAATTGAGTGGTTCATCAGTTGAAAAAAAAGTGATTAATTTGCTACCAAACTGTTAGTTTGCTGTAATGTTGCAATACTGGTAATATGCTAATCCGCAGGCAAATCCCAGCAGCTGGAATTGGTGAAGTGCCAGTTGATTTTTCACACTAGTCTGTAAAATTACCTTTTCACCTCTTTGATGTGATAAGGAACTGCTAAATCAAAGCAAATGCCAGGACCTCACTGAGGGACCGAGCTGCATTTGAATCTCTCGCCGCCTGCGTTAAGGCGTCCAGACTTTGACTGCGAGTCTCTCTCTGGATCAGACAGGCTTGTAACAGCCGCTTTGTGCCACCTGCTATCTATCACTTAATTAGCATAATCATCTCATTTCCAGTTGGAAATAATGGTGTCATGCACTTTTCTGTAATTGCTACTGTCATAATATATGCTGAATTATGTCACACTCATGTTATACGATTAGACATTTCAGGGGGTGGCTGAGGCATCGACTTCGCACATCAGTATCTTTGATCTTGGCCATGATATGCACCCATTGACAATTAATTCAGTCACATAATAATAATAATAATCTTTACATTTGATAAAGCACCTTATCAGTTGTTGAGATGTCTCAAAGCGCTTCACAGGATATACTGTAAAATGGATGGACTATGTCACATTATTGGGTTGCCTTTATTGTCTTTACATGGGTGTGTGTATATGTGGGTTCTAATGGTATCCTAACCCTATTGTGGCAAAGCGGAGCTAACATTATTAACTGCGAATGAGCGTGAGGCGCAGTGATGTTTGGATGTTCGCCGTGCGATTTCATAATGAAAGCCTTCCTGCAGAACAGCACTGCACAGGGTTTGGAGGCTCAGCGACATAACCTGCATTCATTAGCTCGTGTGAGGAATTTGACTTGCGTTAATGTGATGTTGATGATCACTCGGCATAATGAGGAGTTTAAATATTTACAGTATTAAGAAGGTATGCCAATGGGTGAAGGAGGAAAGAGCAGATTATATTAAAAAACAAACCTGGATGTTTTATATAATTAGCCTGCTTGCATTTTTTTTTGCTCCCAGGGATTACATCACTTGGAAAGCAATAGGTAATGAATAGGTCGGCCTGGGGGAGCTTAACTTCAGCTTGAGCAGACAAGAGCGGGGCCGTGGCACAGGGAAAGCAGTGAGCTGGAGACTGAGTGACAGCAGCTCATGGTGGTGTCAGGATAAAGAGACCGGGGTAATTGCACTGTAATGGGCGGCCACGCTGCCAACACAGCCGAAAAGGAGGCTGTGATTCGAGGGCTGGCAGAGAAGTACTGTGTTTCTTGATTTGTTGTCCATTTGCTGTTCCAGACACCTGCAGTTCCTGCCGTTTCGAGCTGAAAGTACACTCAGCTCTAAATGCATACAACCCCCCCTTTTTTTTTCGCCTGTCACCAGTAAATTGGTGTTTCACAGCTGGCTACTGGAAATTATGCAGACCTCTGATTCACCCATCAATTTTACAAATAACCTCTGGACTTTAAAATGATAATATTCCAACATCCATAAAGTTCAATCGCCGAGCTACTACTATTAGCAAAAAACTACAAACCGCTTCTTTTCATATGCGCCTATCTAATTATACGTGTTCGGATATCCTTTTGGCAATAAATCCTTGCTTATCACACATGTTTGTGTGCCTCTGTGTATGAACATCACAGCCAAGGATTCTCCACCCCTTTCCCCGAGCCCTGTAATTCTGCTGTGCTCAGCTGGGGACTCGCTCCACAGCTTGTTGTACAAAGTGAAGCAGGAAGAGCGGGTTTTCAATGCAGACAATGAATGATAACAAATGAGAAAAATGTGCATTTTAATTCATTGTGCGTGCGCATGTGTGTATGTGTGTGTTGGATTTTGAGTCATAGGACTGAATAATAATAATAATCCTTGCATTTTATATTGCACTGTATCTCGTCTTTGAGACATCTCAAAGTGCTTTACAGAGTACACTGTAAAGTTATTTTGTGTATTTTGTGGGCGAAACGTAGCAGTCAGTTATGCCCAGCAGTGTCCCACAAACAATCGTGGATTGAGTAACCAAATGTTTTTGTGAGGGACTATTACCCACGGAGAGCGATCTTCCAATCGACTAACAACCGGGTTCCTATTTACTGCTAGCTATTCATACTAGCTTCCTGATTCACTGGTGAAATGAACCAGTATTTGGGTCGACACTGCCCTGTGGGAATCGACTGCTTGATATCTGTTTAGGGGATTTTTTTTCAAGGTGGCACCAAGCGAACCTCTGGAGAGAATAGCTGATTTAATCTAATTAAGGATATTAAAGTGTCCTCAACGCTCGTATTGATCCTCATTCCAGTTTAATAAAACGGAAATAAAAGTTAATTATTTTATTTTCAAAACGCGTTGTGACCAGTGGTTGAGCCGAATGTACAGGGAGGCAATGGAGAGGCCTAGGGAGACGTTTCACCTGGATCCAGAATTAAGACTTCTTATCTTAGCGTTTCGGTGCATGCACCATTTGAATAATTTTCAATTCAGTCTACTTTTGAAGCTGTTTATCATCAGGTTATTTTAAGAACTGCAGATAACTGGCTTGAGGATGAAGACTGAATTTAAGAAATTACCAAAATTTGCACCTTGCGTAAAAAGGTCCACTGGATATTTTTAGTTGGAAGGAAGATTTGTGTCGTTTGTCATTTAGCAGGTATTCCTGATTTATGGAATAAACTGGACATTGCACTGCCTCATACACAAAGTGAGCTTCCACTACATACACTAGAAACATGGAAATAATGTGGGGAATCCTCGGTTTACAACGAGTCTCCCTGACTTAAATGCCAGGAACTAACTGAAAAGGTTAAGTGAGCTGAACTAAGCCACGTGGCGTTAACTGGACCCTTTTAGATGAAAACGTGCTGCAAAAATGGCAGTGCAGGGTGATAAAGTCAGCATTTCCCAAAGCCCTAACATAGGTTTTGAATGTGGTTCTGTTGTCTGTGGCTGGAATCATAGCAACTCATGTTTTGGTTCATACACTGTGGGAACTTTTATTTTTTAAACATCTTCAATCCTCGAGAGTTTGAGAGGGGTATATTAGGGAAATAAACCTAAATAACATTACAAGATCGGTAACTTTACTTTACGCCTCCCCCTCCTCCCCCCATCCCCCCCCAGCTCTAGTTCAAGTGTGGCCAGAAAATGCTCCCAAGCCATTATCTTAAAAGTTCAGCTTGTGCAGCAATTTGGAAAATTCTTCGATTCAATCAAATATTTAAAACAATTGTCTTAAGGCTGAAAGCATAAGAAATCTTTGAGCCTCTGATTGCCACAGGCTGTACGCTTCACGTACCAGAGGGGTGATCGACACATGTTCTATTCCGATATCAAACATGCATTCAATTCCTGGCGCTCTCAGGCATGTCCATATTTCCACAACATTTAGTGGTGAAAACCCACCAGATCCTCAGCATTCTGGGGGTAGGTGCGTGGTAATAATCCTTCATTTGATATAGCGCCTTATCAAGTCTTTAAGATCTCTCAAAGTGCTTCACAGAATATAAGTGAATTGACTGTATATTTTGTGGGCGAAACGCAGCAGACAATTGCTCACGGCACAAAAGTTGCCTATGTTTTCTGATACTGGCAGGAGCTATCAGATAATCAGATATAGAGGTTAGCAGGACACAACCCATTAACTTTAGGCTCTTCAGCTGTAAGTTGTCAAACAGAGAAAATAGGTCTAAATCGCGGAATACGCACCAGGATTAGAAAAGAACTTGCTAATCTCAAGTCCTGCTGGGAAACGGATGTATGTCAATCAGGCTTGCGGGATCTCCGCTCTAACATAGTATCCTTTGCTTGACGTACAGCTACCTATCAACCCGCAAGATTTGATATTTACAAATCCTTTTTAGATCGCGTTGTGTGTGCCGCATTCCCGATCCTGGTGTGGCTGCTCTGAGAATGTTTACCTGATCAGTGAAGGTGAGCACAGCTGCTCCACAGGACAATCCGTATTGGTTTCAAATAAAAAATCCATTGGTTGCAGAATGTGCAAGACTCCACGGGAAGGTCTCGGATACTCTCCCCAGTTGCTGTTGCTGAATGCCATCATTGATGATGACTGCATTTTTATTACAAAGCAAATTAAATATGATCCAGCAATGATTGCACATAAACACTCTTCATATTTCGGTTGACATAAATAACTATCACCCACATAAATGTAGGCATTTAGAGAAACGTTAAACCACCCCCTCACACCCTATCACTTTTCATTCTGAGTTCAAATAAATGAACATTGCATCTTGTTCCTCATTCCTCTGTGTCCGCTTGGTGAAGATAAAGGAATAGCGGCCACGTTGGATGCACCTGCTGCATACGGACACAAAGCTTCTCTCATGGTTAGACTGCACTTAAATTAAATGCTTCCTTCACTGGGATGGAACGTACAGTGGAGTGAGTTACAAAGTGCTGTGAAACAGGCAGGCTAAAGGGCATACACAGTACTTCCAATTCTGACGCCGTATAATTAATCACCTCTTCTGTTCAGCAACATGGCTTAATTAGAAGCTGGCATTAGCTGTAATTGTTTGCAGATTAACAAGGCCGCGTGTAAATAGTGCTAATAACTTTAATTGCACTATATTAATATTCCAGTTAATGAGCTCTAAGTGCCATTTTCCATGTTAAGACAAAGAATTTCACACTAAGATACTGAACACACTGTGCCTGTGATAGCGTGATTATCTTAGCTGCTGCACGCTAACCATCTTTGCTGGAGCTGCTCATGGCCAACATGTATAGTTCAGCTTTTGAAAGGATCAATAAAGCTGATAAAGGTTTCATTCATTGCTTGGTCCACAAAAAACAAAAGGTATCAATAGTCTAATTAGTCAAAATAAAGGATTGCTCTCGACTAGGGCAGGCTAGCACCACTAACCACCTCAGTGTTTCAAAATTGGAAGACGTTTAGCACAATGCATACAGATTAAGATACATTTTCAGATAGCTGGAACTTCATTTGTCCTACCTGTTGTTATTTTTTCTGGCTGCTCGCATCTTAATACAAAACGTGCCAGCGCGGTGTTACAATAAGCCCTTGCTTGCATACTGCCAGCGCACTAAGGCGGTTGTGGAGCTGTGGTTCGTGATCTTAAAGTCTGGTGACGCTAACGAATCACAGCACAAATGACCGAATCGATGGAAAAGCAGCGAGTGCTGTTTAAGAGTATCGATAAATGTACCTTTTCTCTGCAATGGATAAGTGTCGCATTTAAAAGTCATATGGATCTCTTAATTGAAAGTTAATTTTAAATCAATGAAAAGAGTCATTTAAATATTGATTGTCTCTTTCAACGTGAATTGTTAACGGTCGTTTTTTTGTAACAACTTTGTTTAAGATACAATCAATAGCACACAATCAGTGTATTCCATAAAAAAAATTGACAGATGTACTTAAAATGTCTTGTGGGTATAATCTTATCTACTTTTGCGTAAGGCTGGAAGACTCGGGGCTGCTCATACTTTCTTAATGAAAAACCCTACATTTTTAAGGATTAAAATCAGGCTTCCTCCCATGCAGAGTGGTGTCTCAGAGTCAAGTGGGGAGGAGAAGCAGAGAATTTCAAAGAGTGGCATGGTAGACATTAAGCGTATGAGGCAGGAACTAGTGAACAGCCCATATGACTGAATGGTCCAATTGAAGGGCACGTTCGATAGACTGGTATGGTGCACTTCACCACTTTGGATACTACTTCTCTAAAGAATAAGTGCTATGAAATAGGGTTTCTATTGCATTTAATATTATATATAGTATCTCAATGGGCCTTCCTTTGAAATTCCCCTTCCATTCATTTTCCAAGCAGCAGCATCCGTAGTTTTGAGTTCGCCAGATTTTCCAAATGGATATTACAATATGAAGACAAGATAGCGTAAGGCATCAAGGTTGAATTGTTAAGAGGATGGGGGGTGGGATGGGACAGACAGCATATTTGGAGCTTATGTAAACGGCCTAATCACATGTCAGAATTCATTACTTATTCCGCTGTACATGTGATCTTGTTTAGACTGTAATGAAACAGACAGTTTTCCGTGCGTCTTTACTGAGTTAAGCCTCAGCAGTTTATTTTTATTGGCTTCTCTCCAGTGTACTCTCTCCACTGCTTCCCCCTCCACCTCCCCACCCTGTCCACAGTTCCAGAAGCAAATGTCATTGTTTAATTTGGATTTGCAGAACAGGCTAGCTAAAAGGGTACAAATTTTGTATTGCGCTGCTTTCTCTTGATTAACAGGACAAGGTAAATAATGCCACAAGTGGCTTTCAACATGTGATACAGGCTGCTGTGTCATGGCTGTAGGGATATCAGCACTGCCCAGCCTTTGGTCAAAGAAAACCTTGTGTCTGTAACAGAACAGTGAAGAATCAGGAAAAGACAAACATGGTTCTAAAAATAAATTGCAACTTTCACTTAATTAGCAAACCTATTATTCCACTGTGTCTCATTAGGTTGTTTTGCTTGGCATCTTGTCAGATAAGCCTCAAATACATGTTTTACATATTAGAAAAAGCCATCATTTTCTAAGGCTAATTCCTCCCCTGAAAATAAGGCCTTCACCAAGGAAGAAGCGGAAAGTGAAATCAAGGTTTATCATACTGGAGAAAAATACATAGCAACTATGCAAAGCCTCCCCTCTCTCTCTCCCCCCCAATTATGTTTTCTTCTGAAATGATGATTGGTGTAGTCATTTCTGTAATTGCAGTGGTTTAAGGGACGCTGACAGATGATGCATCTGTAGTTTCAGTCCAAGGAATAATAAACAACGTGGATTTTCTCAAATATAAACCAGGTCTTATGATTGCTTTGTAACGTTAAACCGAGGCAAATGTATCATTTTTTAAGTATATATATTTATATATATATATAAAAAGAATTCTGCAGCTGATCAGACATTCAGTAAAAGTTGGCATGCTGTGGATTTGTCACTAGAGGATGGCAGTCTGTGCAGCCACAATCGTATTCTAGCCCGTTTTGTATTAGTGTTACCCACAGTGCTGTATCACTGAGTCATTTTACTCTCTTTTCTTGAATAACAATAAATAATAAATACTCCTTGCATTTGTTATCACGTCTTTCATGTCGGGAGGATGTCCCAAAACACTGCACAGGATTTACTGTGAAGTGAATTGACTGTGTATTTTGTAGGCGAATGCAGCAGTCCAATTTGCGCACTGCAATGCCCCACAAACAGCCGTGAAATGAATGACCAATTTTATTCAAGGGGATTGTTGGCCAGCACACAAGAAAGCAATATAAAATAAAAATAATCAGAAAGAAAATGCCTCCGTGTCACCAGTTCATATGCATATTGGCTTTACATGTGAAGGTAAAGTTATTGGGAAAGGGCTTGAGATTTGACTGATAGATCTTATTTGTCTGATAGAGTTGACCAGGGAAATAGAGCTACAGCTGGTTACTTCATTAGGTTCTCTCATTGATTGAACCCTGCTGAAGTGATGCAGCAGGCTCCACGATAACTGCTGGTAATAGAACAAAATGAATTCTTATCACAGAGATTGGAAAGGCCATTAACCTCGGCCTCCAGTGCTTTCAGAAGTCATAGACAGGAAGCTGCATGGTGACTGGTAAAACTGTTTTCTGTCTAACCACAGGTCACGATAGAGGGCGTGTGTGAATTTTTTACCCTTCGGCTTCAGCACAGATGAAACAATTAAGGGGCAGATGTTTAAAATCATCCTTTAATAAACCTGGGTGGAAGAAGGAAAAAAAATCGGAATGGAAAGGATTTTATTTTGATTATTTTTAATGCAGTAATAATTGTTTCCATCAGGCTTACTGTCCCATTGCAAGAAGAACGATGCAAGCGATATTAACTGACAGAATATTAAAATACCATTTCCATATTTTTTTAACCTACACGCAACTTTAAACCCACGGCTGTTTCCTGTGATTCTCCAGTTTGTTGGAAATAAGCGCAGCCATTTGAATTGTCAGTCTGCCGTGACAAGGAAGTAGGCTGGGATATTTTACCAATGTAGAACGCATTTTATATGTATATATATATGTTTAATGAAAACTGATCTCTGATACCATTTCATTAACAGTATATCTCTGCGGCATGGTTAAATATTTCAGCTATATCCTGACTAAGATATTGCTGTGAAATAGTAAGAAATTTCTCTGTGCCCCAGGCTGTTTCTGAAACACAAATTGTAGTCACACAACATATGATACTCTGAGCTTTCCAAGCTCATGATCAATGTCTGATTATCTGCGGCCTTGATGTTCTGCCCTTGAATGACGTTGAGGCGTTCTGCGTTGATGTGGTCAGTTTTCTTGGCTGGAAAATGTGGCTCCTGTATTCTGTTGTGTTGTATTCAATCGTATCAACAGATTGCCTGAACTGTAAACTAAGTGTATACAGTTCCAAACTAACATTGTGCATGTCAGTATAATCCGTTCCTTCACATTAGATGTGAAAATGAGATCCTATCTGCCTGTTCTTTAAGTGTACATTAAAGATCTCGAGTCACTATTCCAGAAAGAGAAGGGATATTCTCCCATTTTCCTGGCCAACAATCCTCTGCATGAGTTAGTCATTCTCCTCATGATTGTTTTGGGACCCTGTTGGCACAAATAGCTGCATTATTTGCCTGCAAAAAACACCACTACACTCAACAGTTTTTTTGGGGTCAGCCAGGTCTCTTGACACATGCGGAAACCCATCATCATGCTTAAGAGTGTCCAAACCAAACTGAGATTTCAATGCATCCCACCTACACGTGGAAATCCCAGAGATAGATCGTCAGAATGGAATGTGCATTCTCTCCCTGGAGGGACGCATCCTGCTTACCTAATTCCAGAAAGGATTAGGCTCAGGTTCGCAAGAGCCAAGGCTTGGGGACCCCAGAATGTGCATTGTAGTATTGCTGGAGTCTAACCATCTAAAACCGCATAGCTTGCCAACACACAACAGCAATTGCCTGAGATGTTACAACGTGATAATGTGCTGTTATGAAAATACAAGTTGCTTCTCTCGTGGTGGGTTAATGTCTAGCCAGTGTAGCAGGTGTGGGTGGACTGTAGTCTGTTTCTCAGGAAAGCTACATTCACCATGTTATAATTCTTGTGTGGATGTCATTACCTATATTGCAAAGCCAGTGACATCAAGCGATGACGTCCCAAAGCCACGACTGCCACCAAAGACCAATAACCGAAGGCAGAATATAGCCCCACATAAAATTGAAAGGGTGCATATTATAAATAATAACAGATAGCGTGGGAGGAATTCGAAAGCTGTAATCTAATTCAGTTGTAAGATGATGGTTGTAAACTACTCGAGCTATGTTCTCAGGGTTGATGACATCATCTGAGCCCTGGATTAGATTACAGCCCAGTAATCACTCCCAGGTATCCATTCTTTTCTATTAGAAACTGCTGAAATGGATACAGAGGAGGTTTTTGTTTCCACATAACCATTTCAGTTTCTTAGTGTGATGTCTCGCATTTTTATTAGTGCACCAACTGTACGAGACCAGAGTTTGCAAAAAAAGATCAACTATGTATGAAAATGTTGTGTTGTATAAATCTTAGCCACAATAGTGGATCTCTCAAGTTGCTCATTTGTTTCATCGGAGGTGGGGCACAAGAGGGGAGGGAGCAGGGGTGTGGGTGGGGAGTAGGGAAGAGACGATTTCCACCTGAGCTTAGATTTAGACGTGTCATGGATAACTGGATTCAAAATTCAGACTGAATTTAAGAATTGTCCAAAAATGTTTACCCTCTAAAAACCAAAAATTTTGAGACCAAGTGGAATTCTCTCATGTGTGGAAGGTGCACTTACTAATTTGTTTCGTTTTTTAAAAAAAAATCTGTCTATACACATGGGACCCAGACGTTTTCTTCCTATTTCAAGCTATTTGAAAAGAAAATTGCTTATTTATTGGATCTTTTTTATTGCTCGGGTTCAGTGAAATTGACAGAGTTGATTTATACTGTTGTATTTTTTCTTAACTACATGAGGCCATCAAACAGATTTGTCAGCAGTTGCAGACTGGGGGCTATTCTGCCCCTCTCTCTTTGACTTACAATGTTGCAGAATTGCTTGTGCTGTATTAAGACAAAGAGAGTCTCCGTATTGGAATCCAAATTCAACGCACCGCAGGCATAGCCTATCTTATGCAACCATAGAGCTAAAATAGGTGTGTCTCTCTTAACAGTAATGCTTCAAGTTAGTTAAGTAGATGTAAAGTGCTCAATTTATGAAATGTCAAACTCTACCACTGTTCCAGTTTACTTTGGCAATACTTTGGCATGAATGAAGGAACTTCCCAGTCACTGTTCTGTCCCATTGCTCTGGGCTACGATTTTGCAGCAAACCAGCTGCCAAAATTAAGACCAAATTACCCCCAGTTTGTGTTGGAATGGGTTATTGCTCTAGACTATATTTCTGAATCCTGCTATAGACTGATGTGTACAGATTTTTGTTTCCTATTCCACAAATATAGAGAGAAATTCAACCCGGGTTTAGATTTACTCTATTTGTGCAGCATTTTCAGAGTGTGTAGAATTTGGCAAAATATCTTAAATTTTGAAGCCTTTTATTCTGTAGATTTCTTTTTAGGAAGTGCAAAAAACCAACTTCATATTTAAGCCAGAATTCACAAACTGCAGTGCTACAATAATACCTTTGAATTTCTCTCACATTCTCACTGAGTTCTTTAGGCAATATCATACATGAGCCGCAGCAAACCTCTGAGGTAGATATTCAGTATCCTGCGAGGCTTTGATTGTTCATCACCTTTTCTTCCTTCTTACCTCCACACAACATCCTTCATTTTTGAGAGGCGAGGACAGTCTGAGCTCCTGGCACCTCTGTAATTGCCACTCGGAGATTGTCTGAGAGGCAGGAAAAGTGCACTTTTTTACACTCCACCCCCCATCTCCCCATCTTTAAATATGAGGGTCATAGTTACTATGAGGAGAGGAAGCCTGGTATATTTTCTTAGAGTAATCGGAAACTCCAGAGAAACATAATTGATAAGATGACTAAAGTGTCCGTGTGAATTAAAAATCAAACCAAAAGCTAAGAGCATCAAAGGATCCCCTGGACGGAGTTAGCATCCTTGTCTGACTGAGAGATTCTAGGACATGATGGTTCCATGACTTGATGAACATAAATAAATAACCACATTAGTGGGGGATCTCAGTGAACCTCAACATTTTATCTGGTCCTGAAACTTGCACAAATGTTGCCTCCAACTTTAATATTAAAAAGAGTGTAAAGCTGAGAGCGGCTAATTCACACTTAATACAACAACAAATAATAACAATAATAATGCTTGCAGTTGATATAGGGTCTTTTGTGTCAGGAGGAAGACTGAAAGCGCTTTACAGGATTTACTGCAACGTGTAGTGACTGTATATTTGTAAGCCAACAAGACTGCTAATTTGCACATAGATTTGTCACACCAACAGCCATAAAGTCATCTCCTTATTTTACATGAGTGATTGTTGGCCAGGACATCAGGGAAGCTCCCTTCTCTTCTCAAATGGGAACTTTAACGTCCACCTGAACAAGTAGATGTAGCCCTCAGTTTAACACCTCATCTGAATTTCCGCACCTCCAACAATACAGATCTCTCTTAGTATTGAATTGGAGTGTTATCTTCTTGTAAGCTCAAAAACCCAACATCTTTGAACCCTTAATCACTGACTCAAGAAGCAAGAATCCTACCAACTGAGGCAGTCTGACACAGAAACATTTGTAATCAGAGTCACCATTAAACTGAAAAGCCTCATCATCTATTGTTATTTTTAAAATGGTAAGACATTGATATTTTTGTGGGTAGGGAAGCATAAGTCAGCAAACTACAAATGAATGACTCTACAAACAACTGAGGTTTTATATTCTTGGGGCTCCGAAAGTTAATTAAAAGCATTTTTAACATTGGTAAGGTGGCAGTAGCAATAATAGTAATCATTACATTTTGCATAGCGCCTTTCATGTCGGGATGATGAGTCACATGACATATTTTAAAGTGCGGTGACTGTATATTTTGCGGGTAAACATGTCCCACAAACAGCTGTGAAGTGAATGACCTATTTTACTTTGGGGGATTATTGACAAGAATACTTCCATGACATTCAGATGGTGAAGCTCCCCCACTGTACCTCCAGAGTGCTGGGGAAGCAATGGTCTGTAACTAGGACACCCATTCCCAAGCGTTCCCTTGCAACAGCAATTGCAGACGTCCTCTGGTGGAAAAATGTAAAAAAAAACATGAAACCGGTGGCACGGTGCCAGGTTAACATTACCAAACATTGAAAAGTTGGTTCTGCCAGCATTGCCACACCCCTCCTGCTCGATCTAACCACAAGCCTTTTGAGCAGATGGAAAAATCTTTGCAATTCAAATTTATATTGGGTGCTGCTGCCGACCAGTATTCTCAGCAATAACTGCCATGAAAACAAACCCAGCACCTGTGCACAGACGTTCAATCGATGGGTGTTTCACACGCGCTTATGGGGCCCGCTCCTTCCCTAAAATCCAAGAAAAGTGTACACAAAGCAAATGCAATTCACTGGCACTTTTACTGTTTGAGCTTGAAACTAACTGTGCTGTATTTATAACAACTTGCACGTGTATGGTGCTCTTCACATAGGGCATCTCGGAGCGCTTTGAGTTTATCATACAGCAGACTTGTATTTTTTGTAAGAATTGCAGAAGGATAGAAAATCGTTAGCAAATTTTGCTTTGAGCTACATAGAGTCTGTGTTAGTTTAAGGTTTATAGAAAGAGAAGCGTTCTCCAACCTCAGTGAGTCACGCAGTAAAGTCAATCACATACAACGTGCTCCATCTGTTAAAGCTACAGAACCTCAGTTACCACAACATTCAAGTAACAGATCAAGGTATTGTTCTTCAGCATAAAAGGTGCCTGATTATTATCCCCATAATACAGGCATCTCAAGCAACATATTGTTTTGAGGGTGAAACTTATCACTCTCCAATGCATCTGCTTAAGATTTGTAGCCACAGTGCATGACCATTCCAAACTGACACTTGATAGTTTTATCAAAATCTCAAAAATATTTTGTCCTGAAATCATTGTTATTTACCCACAACCAGAAAAAAAGCTAGGCTTTGATTTCAGAAGTCCCTCAAAGACACTAAATGCTGGTGCTTGGAGAATCTGGGAGTGGCAGCTTTTATGATTAAAATGCACAAAATGAGTGCACAGGTCAATAATAAAATCTCACCTGGAAATACAAAGAGAGCAAGGCTGTTGTGAGATGGAGGGTCTCATCTCAACACTTTTCTTCAGTATTTGTAAGAGGGCCTCACTACCAAATGTCAGATCTTTTGTTCTTGGTTCATGTTTATGTTTTGAAAGTCCTGTTTTAATGTCTAGAGAGTCTTCAGATAATCCTTGCATTTGCTATGTGCAATATTGATATATTCACAGAATATACTGTAAAATGGTGTGATTTTGTGCATTTTGGGGCATATGCGGTAGCCTATTTGTGCACAGCAATCTTCCACAAACAATCTTGGAATGAATGACTAATTTTATTTTGGAGGTTGTTGGCCAGGTCACTGGGAGAAACCCTCTTCTCTCTTTGAATAATGCCATGGGATATTTAACATCCACCTGCACATACAGATGGATCTCAGTTTAATGTCCTGTCCGAAGGATGGCACTTCTGATATTGTAGCACACCCCCAGCACATTGGATTGTTGGCCTGGATAACATGGGTTCCAAATCCCGATGTGGGGCTTGAACCCACAACCTGTGAGTCAGAGAACAAGGTGCTATGACGTCAGGAAAGCATCATCAGATCAGAGTGTGATGTCAGTGACAACACAGAAGACAGTCACAGCCTTTCAGACACCACTGCTTTCAGAATGTCATTTAGGGTCTAAAATGCAATCTTCATGAAACAGATTCATGAAACAATCACTCGGAATCACAAACAGTGACTCCTGGCAGTAACAGACAGTGCTTCAATGGAAACTCCACTGTGACACGGTTTAAGTCTGGTCAGAGTGGAGCGGTTACTCCTGACAGATCATGGTGACACATTTCTAGTTACCGGCAGGAGTCACTCTTTGTGAATATCCTGATTTAAACCTCATCAACATCTAGGAAGTGATTCAGAGAAGAGAAACAAGGTTGATTCTTAGACTTACTTCTTTATGTTAGAGGGGGAGGAGAGGGGTAGTAGGAGGGAAGGGATGAACAGTGGACATGTGGGGGCGAGTGGGGGGAGTGGATGACGAGGACATTTAGTTTTTTTTTGGAGATTGTTGAGTATCTATATGATATTTTTCCTAAGAGATTGAGGGGTGGAGTAGGTTTTGCATTGTCTGTGGAAGGAGAGACATTTATGGACCCAGTGGGCCTTTTCTTTAAGCTTTCCATATTCAGAATCATTTTAACAAAATCCACAAGCTCCTCAGAGGTTCCATTGGATCGGAAACGGGAAATATGGATTAAAACACTTGGAAGATCAGTACTAATTTTGTACCATCCTGGCTAACATTTCAATTAAATATTAATTTTATTCTCTTAGAATATTAGCATCAGCATGGTGGTCTCTGTAATGCATATTTTGACCATTTTATGTCAAAACTATTGTTCACAGCCGCCATTCATTTTTTTTCCAGTCATTTCATTCAGTAGTAAAAAGTATAAATATATAGTCAAACTTGTTAGCTTTTCTAATGAAGGTAGATTAGCAAAGGAATTATGATTTCGACCCCAGTTTAGATATCCACTGTGAAATATCAAGTCACAAAGAAGACAATTAAAAATATCTTCAGACTCATTTGGAGATCACCTTAACCCTGGAGTTTCTGCTAATTAATTTTGATTATAATTAAGAAGAGCTTCAGCTCCAGCACCGTTCATGGTGCCGTGCGCCTGGTTTCCCACAGTGGCTAATAAACTTTGTGCGTTTAAAAGCACTCTGAGCTCTGTTTGGACCCTGTGGCCTTGAAAGTCTCAGGTTTTTCTGATAAGAAATGTATTAGACAAATACGGCGGCCACATCCTCCTTCAGCCGTCAATGTGATAGACTTGAGTCTTTTCGCCGCAACCAGAGGAATGTTCCTCGATACACATTCTTCTTCATTTCTGCGGTACTTGATCTCACGTTCAGTGGCAGCTGCAGTCAGAGACAATCAGGAGGGATATCGAAAAACAGAGAGAAACGGGAGCAAATGGAAGGCCCGTGAAGCCCAATGAAGGAAACATTACAATCCAAAACAGTTTTCACGGAGCCTACCTTCATGATCTAAAATACGTCTTTTAATAAAAAAATCTAGCTTCTAAACCCTAATGATGCTTCGCTCATTCTCCCTTTTGAATACGTTACCTGTTTTGTTTTTTTCCCTTCGTTCAAGATTTTTTTTAAAACAAAACACATAAAAATATGTATCTGGTGGACAGTTTGACCTCAGAGGTTTATTTGTTTGTGGCATTGCTGGAACCCAGTGAAGTTATAGCCTCAGCACTGCTGTTTGCTATTAAGTTGATGGGGATAGTCTATCCCACAGTCGCTCCATGCTGCTGACACAGATTCTTTGTCCACATTCAGATTAGTCAAACTGTTGTGAGGGTCAGGCCAGGGTCAGACTCCATGATGATGTATCGGAGAACATGTCTGGGAATTTCTCTCGCTCTTAAAACACATACCAGAAAGGCAGAAGAGGGCCCAGCAAACTGACTGATGAGACCCAGATGATAGTCACTCTTACTGGGTTCATAATTTGCCTTTTAACACACTATGTTTTATTAATGTGTGCCGTGATAGCCTTGAAAATTTCATGTCCCCCGAAGGTAAGGACACTCCGTGACACTTCATTTCCTAGCCCACGGGAAATGGGTCAGTAAATCCAATGCAAGAACAATGCATAAATTCCAAAGGATGAGAAGCCGAAGGTCTTTCACAAGCTTTGCTGAGGTTGTAGGGCCCGACACTGGATATGAGCAGTGTGTGCACTTGGCATTAACACAGCCCCATCGGGTCATAATCACAGACTCTCAGCAGCCCAAACTATGGTCCCCTATCACCTTTACAAATACAGCCTTCTCCACCTACTGTGTGACCAGCGAGTCTGCGGAGACTCAGCTTTGATTACGGATCAGGATTGGCAAAATGCTGAAATGCTACTGTTGAGACAGATAAAGGGGAAGTGGATGCAGTCCAATACAGTTTGGAAACCAATCCTAATCAGTTTAAATCGGGTTAATCTGCGCACATCAAGGCACAAATCAATTTAGATCAATCTGTTTTTAACACACCCTTGAGGTGGATTAAAGGAGATCAGTTTAAAATGATCTGCACTTCTTCTCCCTTTGCGTGCGGACAAAAGCAACTCATCTCGAATCTAATATGTAAAGTGACTTGGTTTCGAACTGAAGGAATAAAAGGAAACAATCTGTACCTGTATGTAACCAAGCACAATATTGCAGACCCCAACCAGAATATTTGTCAGTACCACAGATCAAGCAGGTTATTGTTTCTGTATTTCACAATTTGGGTTGCTCGCACCCAAAAGTCATCTGACTATTAAACTAGCAATATTTGCAACCAGCTGCAGCATATGACAGGGAATATTTCATCCCGCTGTCAGAATACTATCAATAAAACATAGCATTCAGAGTGGGCTCATTTTTTCCCCTTCAATCACCGAAGCATTTGCAATGAAAATGTTATGTTATACTTATTTCTGAGCCTGATATGTTGTGCTTAATATGTCAAGCGTCCCAGTGATGTGGGATTTGAGGGGTTAACATGTCCCAGCCAGTTAACAAAAGCATCCCTTATCAAACGCCGGCTGGGGCTACTGGTGCGCTCAGGACCCGTTTGCCTTCTCAGGGTCAATTCTTATGGTTATTAAGATTTTATGAAACTGATGAGTACTGTCTCCCCCCCCCCACCCCACCCCCTTTGACCAATGCGACACTTTGCCATTTTCCTCCTATCTCCTAATTTGTTTCATTCCTAGCAGGACCTGCGAATATGATTTTTATTTTGTAGAGCAATGAACACAGCGTGTAGTGCTGTGGGAGTTACAGAACCTGGTTATCTGGCATTACTCAAACTGCTAAAAATTCATTAAAATGTGACATCAGCACAGTGAGAGACAAATGATCACAGGATGAAAAGGAACAGTAGGTCTTTCAAGGATTAGTGCTGCGTAACCCTGGCCATACACTAACTGCATAAACAGATTAATCCCGTACTATTACAGCTCGAAAGAATACAGAACTATTTAAATTGGTGTGAATCGCTCCACTGCAATTTTTTTTAATGCAATCTGTCTGCAGCCAGCATTTTATAGATAGGTGTTAGCTGTATACCCTGGACGGGAGAAAATATTGCATTGTATCTCAAAGACTGCCCCCTGTAGGTTAATAGGTTAATATGTTTCCAGAAGATAATCATTGCATATTCTTTAATCAATTACAAAACAAGCAAGAAAAAGGCTAAATTAGCTCAACTATGGGATTCAGTAAAATGTGTTGCTTAGATCTATTCAATTATACAATTGTCAATAAAGCTCCACACACAATCAAAATGACAATTTTCCAATCTATAACTGATTCCAGTGTGCAGATTTGCATGTTGTGCAATGGCAATTTCGTAGGCAGGGGTGAGAGAACGTCAAAAACAATCCCAAATTAATTGCCTCTCGGCACCCAGCAACGCTCCTCAACACATTGCCTCAGATTTGCAAATGGCGAATAATATTTGTTACTCGGAAATTAATTAATCTCCACTGCAGAGCAACAGCTTTCAAATTAGCACAGTGTACTGTCTCTTTGACGCTATCAATGAGGTGCAAGGTAGAGGATTCTATTTAATGTTTCCTTTGGTCCACACCACCCTGCCCCCAAAAATAAATAAATCCAGCACAGTTTGTAATCTGCTAACCTAATCCCTCCTGTGTTTCTCTTTAATTGCAGAAGAGCAGAGCGAGGAGACGGAAGGGCCGAGTAAAACCTCGGTTCCAGCTGCTGCTGCTGCTGCTGACAGCAAAGACACAAGTGAAAATGACAACAAAGAAAGCACGAAGTCTGATAAAGACTCTGGTAATACTTGTAGATTTTGTCATTTTTCTATACTAAATTTTCTTTTGATCTTAAAATGATCTGCTCAGTTCCCCCTCCCCTGACTCAATCATATTCTTCACATGTGTGTTTTACATGTGATTTCTATCAGTAGCCTTACGCTGACCTATTTTTAATCATAACCATCTGACAGGATAGATGTGGATAAGTTGAAGAATATTACAGAATGACCATTGAGATTATTTTTTAATCAAATAAGTTTGCGTGCTTGTAATTTTAAGCGCCTTTCATTAATCTTTGCTGTACTTGTGATTCCTCTGATGACATATTAATTTTGTTTAAGCGCAGGATTAGATACCAATCATGTATTTTTTCCATTATGGTGAGGCGTATCAGTATCTCTGACCAGAGGCTTTTCAGCCTGCTTTTTTTTTTAACTCATTTTCCTTAGTAATCCAAAGCAGCCTTCTCCACCTGAGCAATAAATTCTGAATTAATGTTTTTTTCAGAAATTGTCATGCTTTAATCGCATCTTGCATAAAACCGGCATCTGGTATAAATACCACAGACTCCTTTCCGTATTTTACTTGGCAGATATCACAGGGTGCACAATTGGCTGATTTTTTTTATATACACACATATATAAGTTTCAGTTTGAATGTTTTGAATTTTGTATGAAAGCGGAAGACTGCAGTCAGAAATGAATATTACACTGACTGCTTTTTTTTGCCACACGCTATGCACATTTACATTATGTTGGATGCAGTGAAGCAGAAGTCCTGAAATAGGCTGGAGACTATTAGTTTCAGGTAGTCATATATCTTTTTCTTGTACCCAGAAGACATGAGCTCCAAACTGAGACACTGAAACGAAATAGATACTCTGTTTTTTTTTAAAAACATGAAAAAGATTTCTTTTTGCAGGAAGATTAAAAAATGGGTTCCTTCTGTAAGAATATAAATATAAATTGGTAGCAATTTATGTGCCACTGCTGTGATGCGGTTTCAATTTTGCCTAAATTGAGTGCATATGAGGAAAATAGATCTGCACCTTTTAGTGTAATTTTCACAATCATTACAGACTCCACAATATGAGCCACAGTGACATAAAACCCACTTAGTAGGTAAACGTTTGCAATGTTTTTGCAGCATTAGAGCAGTCATGTCACCAAGCTGTTGTGTACATCAGTTTATATCAGTAATTGGTACATTCAAATAATCGCGAAAGCAGAATTCAAGATCCTAAACACATGCAGCTTTTACTGGCCTGAATATTCATTTGGTGAAGCAGAACTCACTAATGCCTCATTTATATTGTCATTTTAATCTAACGTCACTTTAGATTAATTATAATGCAAATTACATTTTCAATGCAAATGTATTAATCTGGATAAATTCCAGATTAGTTCTGCATTGGATATAGACATTATGTGTCTCTGACATGGCTTAGGGGAACGTTTTTTAATAATACAGTAAACACAAGTAAGGATGTAAATTAACCTTCATTATAGGCAGCAAAATTACCAATAGATATGTCTTGATTTGTGAACAAGGCTTTCTTATTCATAAGCATTAATTTATTTTTATTATCCAAATATAATTTAGAAGTGCATTGGAAGTGAAATTATAATTTCTGACTGGCCCATTGAAGTAAGACTACAAGACATCAAGGGCACAGGTTTTTATAATCTCCAATTGTGGACCAAGTTAAACATTTTCTTTTGTTTATTACTAAAGTAATGCTACAAGGAGCATTTCTGAACAAGCTCAACTGTTTTGAGGCACACATCAGTACAAAGTTTGAGCTTAGGGTTTGATGCATGACTTAGTCTGACATTTAAATGTCACCGTTTGAACCATGGGTCAGTAATGGTTAACCTACTTTTCCATCTCTGTATATCCACATCAATGACAAGAGATGTAAAATGTAATAGAAAAGCACTATGTATACGTTTTTTATTCTATCTAACTCTGGTCATTCCCAAAAATGGTTGAAACCCATTAACCCTTAATGGACAGTGGTAGGCATTCAGCGCCAAATTAATTGAACAAAGCAAGTTTTGAATGTATAAAATTTTATTCAGCGATGCTAATCATTAAAGAACGTTTTTAGTTCAGTACATTTCTCTCATTTTGCATTCAGCTTTAGAAATAAATACACAGAATATTTCTTCTACAGATGCAATTTAAAATAAAAATTCCCATATTTAGACAGCTTAGGTATTGAAGGGTTAAATTGAAGCTTGTTTTATTGTATGAGATGAATGCCCAGTAAATATAAATCCACAATAATGTAAATCTACTTAATATATTCAGCTTGTCTGAGGTAAGGCGCTTCTCTCCCTGAATTAAATCACTCCAAACATTGTAACTTACAAAAATCGAAATTATATTTTAATATTCATACTTATATACAAATATTATTTTAAGCTGCTCAATGAAAATGGGTTACAAAGTCGTGTTTTATACGTAGAAGGTATTTCGGTGCTGCAATTTAATCTGCAAAATATCTGAAAGCTCGTATGTATTCATCACTATGTTAAATCGAGTGGGTTAATTGTTGCAAAATGGAGCAAATACAGCAATTTTAAATAAGGTACATCTTGAAGGGAAGCAAAAAGCTTAATTTCGTGTTAATAGTTTAATTACATGCAAGTGCATCTTTTAATTCACAATATCACAGTGTCAGAAATATTTTAGATTTCTTCTTCCTCGGAATTGTCATTTTGTCATTTTTGACTGTCTAAACAGGCTGTTTGGCTCTCCAGTCTTGGGCCTCCATTACCTGTTTAAGAATAAACCCCATTAGTGTTCATAGCAGACCATGACCTCTTCCCGAGTACGGCTCAAGGATTAATTTTATGATTTCTGCCAGTGTCATTTTTTCAAAAAAAACATCCGTGAATAATTCAGCAGAAATTATTATTAGCAAATAAAAAAAATGCACCACAAAGAAGAGATGGTAATTGAGATTTGAACATAAGTCACAGAAATAATTTAGCGGTGGTCACAATGTGAATGCAGGATACAATAGCTATATGCATTTTATTTGCACCCACTAGACAATAATTGGAACAATATACTAACTAGATGACTCTATGTTAATATTGCCATATTATTGTGGAGTAGAGATGCAATGTCAGAGCTATTCTGGAAAATCAAATCTCCCAGACAGCTGCAATCAGGAGACAGGTTAATTGCCTGACTTGGAGGCGAGAGTCTTGCTGTGAAAATATCACACACCACATTTTGTTTTGTTGTAATTGACCAAGCTATCAGGTTCAGGAACGAGTCTGTGTCGTCCTCAGAAGCATTATGTGCCAGCTCGTTGGAATGGAGCATTAATGTTCTATGTGAAAGTAAAATGAGGTCGGAATACATACAGAAGCAGAAAACAATTTTATGTTAAGGAATATGACAGCAAGCTCCAAAGCTGAATATTAACCATAGTGTTAATAAAAATTAAATGTCAGCCGTAAATGTAATGTGCGCTGCTTAAGGACTAGCCTGTCAAAAGATAGCATTGCTAAGGTAAACGTATTTGTCTGCAGACAAAAAGATGGGCATGATTTTTCTTTCTGCTAATGATAGCTCTTGTCATAAAGACCTTTATAAAATCATGTACCAGGAATAATTTACGTACATTAGAATTTACATATTGTCATTCATTTAAAGCAGCTTCACCATCTTATGTTTAATTTAAACTAAAGTTATTGTGCATTCAGCACATAATACAGTATGTTCAGATACGAATCACGTACGTATTTTACAAAATCGTAAAAATGCATCCACATGCACTGCAGACAATTGGATAACCGCTGAACTGTATATATTTATGTTGCATCTGATACCAATCAATCGTTCATCTTCATTGCATTACGAGAAGCATTTTCCCCCAGTTGTCCAGTGATACTGTCCTCGCCCTCAAATTCATTTAGTTTTAAATTGACTGGAAGATGGCGAAAATTGAAAGTTAAAATTAGAAAATGCTTATAATAAACTGCTGAAAAAAAGGTCAGACGATACTGAGCAGGGATGAGATTGGAAAGGTTGGTAAATGAGGTTTTCTGTTTGCCATGAGATATATGTGACATGACTACCCAACGCCAGTATAATATCTAGCCTAGCAGAAGAGATTATCTGGCAATTTGTTATTGGGGGGAAAAATCTTGTGATGCACTGGGAAATCAGCATTGCCCTCTTGTCTCTAATGTGCATGATTTTTTTTTCTGTATGCGTCACAGAGCCGGCTAGACTTTTACTCCAAATATTTGTGTCACAGGTATAGCATAGATTGAGCTTGAATTTCACTCGAGTAGAATAGAACAGCATTCATTATTGGTGTGTGCAAAAAAAAGCTTTGACCATCAATAAGGATCTAGGAATGCACAGCAGACATAAACATATAATGCTGTTTAGCACCTAAAATTCAGTTAATGTTTACATAGGCTGATCATTTTGTCAAACCTAATGTCAAGAACAGAATTTCATTTGTTTTGAAGTGAGGCCGATTGGAATCCAGGCTGCCATGCTGGTCAGAGAATGATATTGATTAATCTTCCAACCTAACAGGAGGTTATCTAAACAACTGAAAAGTAATTATTAGATTTATCAACTTGGTCTGTTTAGATTTTTTTTAATATAAAAAAAATCAAATAAAAAGGTGTTTTGGAATTTAGTTAGGTTTTGCTTTTCTCTTATATGACTAAAATTAGCAAATTCTTTGGCTCTGATATTTAATATTTAACCAGCTTTTTTAAAAAAACACTTATCAAACCCTTCGTATCTTTTACAACCTCTCCTTTGAACTCCAGCAGTTCCCTCGAACCAACAGTTGATGTAGAACTGCATCATTGTGTGTCAAATAGGACTGTAACAAAATTAATTTGGAATTTCCCCAAACCCCCCTCAAAAAAATTAAATGTTAGCATTCCATAAAAGGATATGGAGCCATCGAAACATAGTGTTATCTGGTCTGTGGCAAGAGTGTTATCGACTGCTGGGTCACTGTTTTGTTTCACGAGCACTTATTAAGCGCAAGCTTTACACTAAGTAACAGAGACGCCCAAATTATTCTGACAGTGTAGCTGCCCAACCAGCAGGAGGTGCTTATAACCTTACAATCAAACCCAATTGCAATGATTATTTAAAAGTAAGGATGAATGAACTGTTCAGATTTAAGAACATAGTCTCTTTTTTCCTTAAATCTCGCAACTGGTTTCTCACCTCCCTTCTCTCTCTCTCGCTCTCTTTCTTACCCTCCCCCACCTCTCCCCTTCCCCCCCTACACTTTAGATAGTGATATTGCTGGGTAGTGCTGTAGCATTGCACCGAATTTTCTTAAACAATTGTGTTAGCACTTGTAAGGGGGGATGAGTAGTGTGCCACTTGAGGTGATGAGAAACGAATTCTTCTGGAAGTAAATGTGTACATAAATAGCACTTGTCCTTTTGAACGGAGAAGCTGGATCCAAACAGCTTGTTCTTTTGCTGCTGAAATTAATAATAAATAATAATCCTTGAATTTGGTACAGCGCCTTTCACATCGAAAGGACGTGACAAAGTGCTTTGCACAATACACAATACTGTAAAGTGGCAATGACTGTGTGTTTTGTGGGAGAATGAACCTGGGGGGGTGCAATAATAGATTCCAGCTGATGAATATGTTTATGCTGACATTATATCCTCTTAACAGGAACAAATGTGCTGTGTACAGAAACTAAAGGAGGTTCTGTAGTAGGAAAGCGCTCACTCCTGCAGGGAGGAGATGATGACCTTACATCCAAGAGGGCTCGTTCATGTGTCAGCAGCAAACTCAGTCAAGAGCAGGTAAGAGACCAAACATAGGGTTGATTGTTCTTTTGGTCTGTTTTGTTCCTGATTTTTTTTCATTTGAATTCCCAGCAAATTATTTCTCGAGGTTTTTTTTTACTGGCCAATTCGTATATAAAAAAAGTTTCATAAACATTTTAAAAAAGATTGTTGTTGTCTTTGGTACATTTTGATGAAACATTTTCTGTTTTCGATTATCACTTAAAGGGAAATTGCCATAAGGAATTTTTGACTTGGATGCAAGAAATTCCTGCACTGTAAGCAGGGGCCAGTTCGAGAGTATTGAAAATAGCATCTTACGTGTGAGTCTAATTTTTCACAATAATAATGGTGTAGAACAATGTGAAAGATATGCTCCTGAAACTGAAATCTTGACTGTAAAAAAAAATTAGGAATGATTTGAATAGCTGCTGCCATTTTTGAACATCTAGAATTGGCCCCTGTTGACATCGATAAAGACTGCATTAAGTTTGACTTTGCGTTTTATAAGTAACACTTTGAATATCTTTTAGCCTCAAAGCTAAGTGATGTGCAAATCTTTTTTTTTAAAAATAGAAAAGCGGAGCTGAGAAGCTTGCGTGCCACACACGTCAGTTTTTAATGTGCCTTGTATTAAATATTATTTTGTTTCAGCTCTACCAATGTCCCTACTGTAATTATAACAGTAAGGATGCAAACCGAATCCAGCTGCATGTCATGTCCCAACATTCTATGCAGCCAGTCATCTGCTGCCCTCTATGTCAGGACGTCCTCAGCAACAAGATCCATCTACAGCTCCACCTGACCCACTTACACAGCGTGGCACCTGACTGCGTAGAGAAGCTACTTATGACTGTAAGCAGTTTAAAATGTACCTCAGTTAATGGGTTATTGGCTCTAGATTCTGCAAAATTAAAACCCATCCCATTTAAAATACACGTCTGCCTGAGAGTTTATTGCCCTTTTCAGCACAAAATGCATTCCTGTTGTGATTTATGCCATAAGATAATTACTAATTTACTTGTAGATGAACCACTATGCTATTTCAGCATCATACATTACCAGAAGTTGACATATTGGTTCACATTTTCCTACTTAGAAATGAAATAGTACGCAGTGTAAAATGGGTGAATAGTGGCTGCTATGATTTAAAAATTATTCTTGCGTATGGGGAATAAATGCTTCAGGTTTCCATTGACTGCACAGAATTTCACGGCTCTTTTAAGGGGTGAAGGAAAGAATTGTGTCTCTTTGAGAACAAGACCAAAGATGGCAGGATTCGAGCATCATGGCTAAAGAAGCAAGTCAGAAATAACCTCAAAGGTTAAGCAGAATTATTTGAAAACAAAAATTCATGTCATTCGAGGAAAGCTAAAATAGGTACAAGAATTAAGTGGATTAAATTGTAATGAAAATAATAATCTCTTCATTTGATATAATGCCTTTCATGTCAGGTGGACATCTCAAAGCTCTTCACAGGGTATACAATAAAGTGCAGTGACTGTGTATTTTGAAGTTAAACAGAAATAAGAGAAAGAAAAGGAAATTGTTAGCCATCAACAAAAGGAATAAAATAAATCATTGATTACATTTGTACAAATCCATTGTTTACTATTCCAATGTGCATTACCCAAATGTATCCACAAGAGGCTGGCCAAAATATTATGGGGCGAAAAGGGGAGGTAATGTCAAGAAGTGACAGAATGTTTTATGTCAGACTTAACAAATGAAGAATATAGATACATTTTAAATGCAGCAAAATACTCTCTGACAGGAATCTATAACATATGGAGGGGTCAGTGAAGCATGTGTTATAAAGAAACTGAAAGCACTGGGATTATTTCCCCCCACTGACTTAGAATAGGGTCTACCCTAAATGTCTAGGGGACACCTGAACCAGATGAATTACAAGGAATTTGACATAGCTATAGTTAATATTTTTGGCAGTTTCATAAACACAAGGAAATTTGCTTTTACATAATAATATTTGCAATATTATTCATACAATAATACAGACTTAAGTCTGGAGAAAAGCAAATGTTATTGTGATATTTAAAACAAGAGTGAGATATGGGAGTTAATATGCAGCAATTTCTATCAGGATTCCATCATAAGGAGACTCCTTTAGGATGTGGAAGAACGGTTTGCATGTCGCATTGATGCATGAATCCCGCTCTGAATGTAGATCACGTCAGGCTGAATTCCCACAACTCGACTTGGCGTCTGTCTGGTTTCCTTATCAAGAAACCCTGTTTGAAATTGCTACATTTTAGACCACATTGACAAGGAAATTACAGACCTTAACATCAGTAGAGGAGAACATGAGCATCTAGAGACATCTTATGGCCACTTATTACTGTTTACTTGATGAGCAGAGATGTTGCTCAGAGCAGTCTGTACGGATTTAAAAGAGATAGGTCATGACACAAAAAATATTTAAGGATGTAACTAAGTGTTCAAATGAGAACTGCACAGTGTGTTTACTGTAGTTCAGCTGGAGCTTCAGAAAGTACTTGATAAAATTCCACGGGTGAGTTTTTAAAGCAAATTATGACTTGCGAAATTGCTGGCAAGTTATTTGGCTGATCGCAAGTTAACAAACAGAAAGAAAAAGGTGATGAGAAATGGGTAAACTTTCACCTTAGGGACCCTTAAGGTGAAAATAACTCCCATAGTGAAACTCAGAAAAAGCACTTTGTGGTGTAAATTTTGGTTTTCTGCAATATCTTAGCTCTGATCTGAGATCTCAGCCAAAGTCTCATGAGTTGGCAAAGGGGGAAATTCCTTACGTCACAGTGCTTTTTCAGGCAGTTTTTGAGTGTTCTTTTCAATTCCAGTGGCTGGTGGAATTCTGCAGGACTGTTCTTGATCCATTGCTATTTACAAAATTCACGTGGGGGAGAATATACTTCTGTTAATATTATCACATCAAACTGTGGACAGAGGAGTATTAGCGTGGAGAGAATTGATAAGCTTTCAAAAGAATCAAGACAAATTAAGCAGTTTAGCTGGGGGGAACGGCAGATGGATTTTCATGTGGATAATTGTAAGGTAAAGTACTTTGGCAGTGGAACCATCGAACATGAATATTTATCCATTAGGTAAAGAGGAAAAGGATTTTGGAGTGATGAGTTATCATTGACTAAAAATACAATGAATTGTGATCATTGACTAAAAATACAATGGAAACTAGCTATTAAGGGCAGTCAATAGACTGGCCTGTTTTGCCCTTATTAGGGAGGTGCCTTCATTAGTGAGTTTAGGATTTTGGTCGCCACATTTTAAATGAAAGCACAAGAATGTGAAAAGGGGGTTTCAGTAGTGAGCTGGCCTAATAACTGTGGTGAGGTGCTAATGAATAAGGTCAGGTTGTTATCAGATGTATGAAAACACGTTCCTGCAGCGAAACATACACAGGGTCTCCCTGGGGTTGAACTGACAGAAGAGAGATGCACAGTTAAAAAGCTACACAGGTCTGCCATAATCTAGGACATCAGTGAGATTTGGCAGTGTAGACGTAACCTTAACCTGTAAAACAAAGCTCTAATGGTTAGTGTGGCCCTAGCCGGACAAGTACTGTGCTGTGCACTTACCACTTATCAGATGGTCAGGTTTGAATAATGTAGGTTATAGGTTAGATTGACATCTGGAAATTTGCTCCATTACCTTTGAGAATCACAGAAAAATTTCAAAGAACATTTCCTCGGGCGACAAAATAAATTGGGTGAAGCCGATGAGAGGGTGAATTTTCGTAGGTGACACGGCAGCCATTTGTTCACAGGAATGTCCCACAAGCCATGAAATGAATGAGCAATTTTAATTGGCGGAAATATGGACCAGGACACCTGGCGAAACTCACTCCTTTTCAAATAATGCCATACAATCTTTAACGTCCACCTAAACAGGAAGACGGGAGCTTGGTATTAATGTCTCATCCAAAGGGCAGCACCTCCAGCAAAGCATTAAAGTGTTAGCCTAGAATCATGATGTGTCAGTTCAAATTCACAACCTGGGGCTTGAACCCACAACCTTCTGAGCCAGAGGCAGGAGTGCTACCAACTGAGCCAGGCTGGCATTATAAGCATGGAACAAACAATATGATAATGCAAACAAACACTGCATGTTAGCTCTCCCTTTGCCCCCACTTACACCAGTGTCTCATTTGTTGTCTGAAATGCAGAATAGACAAAGGGAATTCATCTATTCTAAGTCAATGGGGATGAATGCACATGAGTAGTATAAGCATTGAATATGTGTGTTAAAAGGAATAAAGCTCATATATTCAGCTATCGGAATTGATTTCACTGTTAAAGGAAAAATGACTTTCATTATGGTGGTTTGTGTAATGAGTGCAGTTGTAAATATGTATGTATGATATTGCAATTAGTAATATTGTTTGATCCGTTTTTCTACTTTTATAGGTGTCATCTTCAGATGGGATGACACCCATGATGATGCCCTCTCTTGTGTCGGAGAAAATGCAATGTTTGCCGAGCAATGCTGCAGCTGGAAGCACAGAGGAATCTTGCAAATCATCAGGTAAAAGCTAGGTTGGAACAATGGTAATTATTTAAATACAAGGCAACCCATTATACCCAACAATTGCTTTGTAAGCAAAGCCCAAAGAATGGTCTGACTTACAGTTGCTAAGGTTGCTCCTGGCATCTATTCCTGCGTGCTATGTGTAAGAAATTCCACTGATGTCACGTTCCCTCACAAAGTGATGTCAGCAGTGCTTCCTGTACATAATGCATGTGTGCAGCGCACAGGAAGTGATATCAACAATGACCCTGAAAGTGGGACATTTTTTAGCATGGGAAGCCAGACACTCAGCCCAGAAATTGCATTTCTGGATAGTGTGGAACAACAGGACCTCAACGCTTTAAGGGGGCTACATGGTGTTGGAAGGAGGTGTAATGGAATTGCCCTGTATGTTTTTGTTTGAAAGAGAAAAGTTTAAGAATAAACC
Source organism: Callorhinchus milii (assembly GCF_018977255.1). Taxonomy (NCBI): domain Eukaryota; kingdom Metazoa; phylum Chordata; class Chondrichthyes; order Chimaeriformes; family Callorhinchidae; genus Callorhinchus; species Callorhinchus milii. The sequence goes on along the minus strand of NW_024704743.1, from coordinate 111,781,259 downwards.
AAATGCTAAGATTCACATCTTGCTTCTATTAAACTGCTTTCAAAGGTCAGAATTCTGAAAAATTGGCAAGGTTTGTTCTTTCGCGCTAAATGACAGCAGATATGTTTCTGTTACTGTTTCAGAGATGTATGTTGGTTTATAAATGAATTGTACACTTTATGTGATGTATTGGCAGACACATGTGTTTATGCGGTGAGTCTGTTAACAATTATACATACTTGTACTCATGCTTTAGACTTGAAGATTGGGTGTGGACATTGGTAAAGGCCATAGCACAGATAGTTGGGTGGAAACATTGAGGACTATTCTTCCTAGTTTGGGGTGCTATTTGTTGATATTTTTTGTAGTAACTGGGATTAAGAGCCGAGGAATACAAGCGGGACATCGTTTTTTTTTGCTATTCTTTTGGTCTCTAGGATGGGGAGGGGAATACTCACAATGAGGACCTCATAAACCTCATGGAACGATTTGAGTTTTCCCATCCCTGAGACCACAAAAATAGCAACAAGCCCCAACTTTACAGGGAATGATTACTGTACCAGCAATCCCAGCTACCTGCTCTATGGGTTGTTTCCTGTTTCCATACTTCCCTTCATTCCTTCTCTATTATGTGGTGGCTAGGCTACAAATCTTCAGTTTTTTTTTAGGCTTTAGTTTGACATTGATATGGAAGTGAGATCAGTATAAATATGTATTTGCAGGCATTCTTCAAACTAAATTCGCCATCTTTTCACCCCCCTCCCACTCTTACCACCAGTTTGGGTGCAAATCCTAGTGTGAGAGACTTTATCTAAATCACAGAATTACAAGATTGGTCTGGATGAAGAAGGCCCATCGACTGATCCAATCTCTTCCCTCCAGAACACACATCCTACTGCCCCCTCCCCTTCCCCACACCCCCCTCCCATCACTGCATCAAGCTGCTTTATAAAATAAGGCTAGCCATCTTTCCTGGCAATCTGTTCCAGCCATTCAATACCCTCCACTTAAAGAAAAACTACCTGGTATCTGTCCTGAAATTCCCCATTACAACTTTAAACCTATGTCCTCTTGTTCTACTGTTGGTTTATCTAAAGTATTGATCTGTGTTTAGTTTTTCACCAGTAAATTTATAGTGTAATTTACTGTAAATAGCTGTGGTTTTATTGAGTTGGATGTCGCATGATGAGGTTTGTGGGGGGCCACCTTAGTCTTGATATAAATACATTGTTTAGAGTTTATCGAACTATTCTACCTTTAGTAGAATTTTCTGGAATCATGATGTGTCATTTGTGGAAACATTGACCAGTCTGTTGCCAGGTTCTCAAACCATTTATATTGGGAGATCCTTATTCCATGAGGAGAGGTTATCAAGTAGGTTTGTTTCCGGTCTGGGACCATGAGCCTGACTACTGGTTGCTCATAACTTTAACAAGGGTCTAGAGTAGGGCTTCTGTCTTAATAACCACTCATTGATTTTGCTGGAAGTTATGCTTCAGACTGCAATCCTTTGAAGCTGTTTGCACAGTAATAGCAAATCACATCTCATATTTAGGAGAGGTTCAGTCCTTCCTTTCCTCTGCATGCTACTGAGGGATGTTTGTGATCACTTGTTGGCCCAGTAAGTTTGGTAATCCCCAGTTATCCTTCCCCCCCAGATCCAGTCCCAGACCAGTACCGCTTTCTTCCACCTCCGCCACATTGCCCGTCTCTGACAATACCGCACCCCAAAAGCTGCCGAACTCTCATCTGTGCCTTTGTCACCTCTCGGCTGGACTACTCTTAATGCCCTCCTCGCCAGTCTCCCATCCTCCACTATTCGCAAAATTCAGCTAATTCAAAACTCCGCCGCCCGCATTCTCACCCGCACCAAACATCGTGCCCCGATTACTCCAATCCTTGCCAAACTCCACTGGTTCCCTGTCACAGAGCGGATCGACTTCAAGATCCTACCCTAGTGTTTAAATCCCTCCATTCCTTGGCATCCCCCTATCTCTCTAACCTCCTCTTTCCCCACAGCAGTACCCGCTGCCTCCACTGTACTGGGTCCGGCCTCCTCAGCGTCCCCCGAATCCTCCACTCCACCATCGGCGGCCGTGCCTTCAGCCACTACACCCTGAAATGTTGGAACTCCCTCCCTTAATCCCTTCACCTCGCCCCCTCCTTCCCCACGCCTGAAGACCTTCCTCTTCGACCACGCTTACGGTCACCTTCCCCCATCCCCGTCTCGGCCTCGGGCTCTGCCATTGTTAAGCGCTCTGAGACACTGCCGGGGGTGGAGGGCACTATATAAATACATGTTGTTGTTGCTGTTGTTGTAATTCAGTGGTGAGTTGTAGGGAATGTGGCAGGCAGCATTTAGAATAGGTGAGGAGACTAGTAATAAATTATTGACTGGGTTGTGCTCATTCCTAGTGCGTATATGTCTAGGATGGCATATGCTATATAAATGTAATTTTCTTGTTGTTGTTGTCTTGAGTAGCATATGTCTAGGGTGGATTTTACTAGCTAGCTGCTAGTTAGGGTTAGGAGGGTTAGGGGAGAAAAAATGCTTTGTACAGGATGAAAAGTGTGAGTGATACATTTTGCAATCAAGTAGTTATAGCTCATCTCTAACTCCCCTACACACACAAGTTCAATTCTTGATTATTGTACTGGGAATTCTTGATTGAGGAATACATTTTCAGTCTCAGAGTCACTTGCGAATTAGCTAAAGTCTATAATGGTTTGGAAAGTGATAATTAATGATCTGATGGCATTTGGTAGCATATCTCAGTAAGTTACAATGTACAGTAATATTTTGTGTTAACTGTCCCCTCCTATCCAGCCTGCATTCAACAGGGTTGATCATTAGGTAGAGCTAGAGTTTCTGTTGTCAAGGCAGAGTGTGTGTGTTTGGTGGGGGTGGGGGGAGGTTTGAGGTTTACCTTATGGTTCCCATTGCTGGAGGAGTGTAAGGGAGTTGTGCCCATTGTTATTAGCAATTGTTAAACTCTGTATGTTTTTTATGTGTAATATTAATTTTTGTTAAACAGGAGAAAATTCAGAGGGGAAGTTTTACGCAGCCACAGACAGCTCAAAATCTGGATTTGAGTCAAAAAATGAAGAGCAGAGGATACTGAAGGAATCTTCAGACACCGCTGAGTGGAAGAAAGATGGAAGCCAGAGCTTTAAGGGTTCAGAATCTTTGCAGGACCAAATAAATGAAATGCAGAAAAGGCAGCAGTTGCCTGTATCTGATCGACACGTCTATAAATACCGCTGCAACCAATGTAGCCTTGCTTTTAAGACCTTGCAGAAACTTCAGATCCATTCCCAGTACCATGCTATCCGGGCTGCCACAATGTGTAGCCTTTGTCAGCGCAGCTTCCGCACATTTCTGGCTTTAAAGAAACACTTAGAGACGAGTCACCCTGAACTAAGTGAGGCCGAGATTCAGCAGATCTATGGAAGTTATCACATGAACGGAGAGTTCTGGCCAGAAAACGAGGTGATGGGTCAAGAGGATAATATTCTGGCACAGGAAACAGATAAGGAGGAAGAAACTGATCAGGATGGCAAAGCGAGTCCAGCAGGAAGTGACAGCAGTTCTATTCTTGATGAATTTAGTTCAGAACCAAAACGAACCTTGCCTTTCAGGAAAGGTCCAAATTTTACAATGGAAAAGTTCTTAGATCCTTCACGACCATACAAGTGCACGGTGTGCAAAGAATCCTTCACTCAAAAGAACATCCTTTTGGTTCATTATAATTCAGTGTCTCACCTACACAAGCTGAAGAAAGTTCTGCAAGAGGCATCAAGTCCAGTTCCTCAAGAGTCCAACAACAGCGTAGATAATAAGCCCTATAAATGCAACACTTGCAATGTTGCGTATAGCCAGAGCTCTACACTGGAAATACATATGAGATCTGTGCTTCACCAGACTAAAGCAAGGGCAGCCAAACTGGAAGCAGGGAACTGCAGCACTGTTGGTGGAAACAGTGGTGTGGCTAGCAGTAGTAGCTTGCATTCCACTGGTCAGATGAGTACTGATTCTCTCGGGGCACCGTCAGTCAGTCACAAGGACAGCAATGTGGATATCAAAGACGCGAACAAAAAACAGTTCAGTGAAACAATTTCTTCTCAGTCCATCCAACAAACGCCCAAGTCGCCAGCACAAGCACAGAGCCAGGCTCAGCTGCATGTGCAGGCCCAGCTTCAGGCACAGGCCCAGCTTCAGGCCCAGTCACAAGCCCAGGCCCAAGCCCAGGCACAAGCTCATGCTCAGGCACAAATGCAGCTACAGCATGAACTGCAGCAGCAAGCGGCATTCTTTCAAACCCAGTTTCTGAACCCAGCACTGCTGCCACACTTCCCCATGACAGCCGAAACCTTGCTCCAGTTACAGCAGCCACAGTTTCTGTTTCCCTTTTATATCCCAGGCACCGAATTCAATCTCAACACAGAACTAGGGCTCCCTGGTTCAGGGGCCTTTGGAATGTCTGCAATGACAGGAACTCTTCTGGAAGATCTGAAACAGCAAATGCAAGGGCAGCATCAATTGCAAATCCTGCAACAGCATGGGCAGCAACATCAAGCATTGCAAGCTCAACAGCTTGCACAGAAGCAACAGCACCAAGCAGTTAAACAATCAAAGTTAGAACAGAATGCTGCCAGTGCATCCGAGGCTCAGATGTTAAAAGATAATTATTCCCATAAAGAAACTGAAGAAGCCACAGAGAAAACTGAAGCAATGACGCAGCATGAGTTTTCAATGGAATCCGAAGCTTTAAGAGAGAATAGAGAGGCCAAAAAGCAGAAATCACTGGAACCACAGCTCCCACCTCCTCGCATTCCATCCGGCGCAAGGGGTAATGCCGCAAAAGCCTTGTTGGAAAATTTTGGCTTTGAATTGGTCATCCAGTTTAACGAGAACAAACAGAAAGTGCAGAAGAGGAGCAAGAACGGGGAGAATGACAATTCTGACAAACTGGAATGTTTCTCATGTGGCAAGTTTTTTTCAAACATTCTGATCCTGAAGAGTCACCAGGAGCACGTTCATTACCAATTTTTCCCCTTTGGAGAACTGGAAACGTTTGCGTGTAACTACAGAGAAGCTTACGACAAACTGTATCCTGTAGCTCCGTCCTCACCAGAGCCACCTGCACCCCCTCCCCCACCTCCTCCACCTCCTCCTCCACCGCCGCCCCCTCCCTCAACAGGCAATGGAAAGCTCCAAGGATCTGCCCAATCCCCGTTGCCACCTCCACCACCACCGCCCCCTCCTCCACCACCCCCTCCTCCCCCTTCCTCGCAGTCCCAGGTTCAGATGCCCATCTCGTTGGATCTGCCTCTTTTCCCCCCACTTATGATGCAGCATTCTTCTCTGCCTGCTCAGCTCACTCTGCAGCTGCCGACCATGGACGCTTTATCTCCTGAACTCACCCAGCTCTGTCAGCAGCAGTTGGGTTTTGACCCCAACTTTCTGAGGCATCACCAGTTCAAACGCCCCCGCACAAGAATCACCGACGATCAGCTGAAGGTCTTGCGGGCTTACTTTGACATCAATAATTCACCAACCGAGGAACAAATTCAAGAAATGTCAGAAAAATCAGGCCTGCCCCAGAAGGTCATTAAACATTGGTTTCGCAATACTCTTTTCAAAGAAAGACAAAGAAACAAGGATTCCCCGTATAACTTCAACAACCCTCCTCTGACCACGTTGGATGAATCCAGAAATGATACTTATCTAACTGCAGTAGAATATTACAGGGCAGATGGTGCGTTAAGTAAGAGATCATCTAGAACACGATTCACAGACTACCAATTGAGAGTTCTCCAGGACTTTTTTGATACCAACGCCTATCCGAAAGATGATGAAATCGAACAATTGTCAACAGTCCTAACCTTACCTACCCGAGTCATTGTTGTGTGGTTTCAAAACGCACGTCAAAAGGCTCGTAAAACTTTCGAGAACCAAGCTGATGCTAAAGACAGTGAAAGAAGGGAACTGACCAACGAGCGCTATATTCGAACCAGTAACATGCAGTACCAGTGCAAAAAATGCAATGTCGTATTTCCCCGCATCTTCGATCTGATTACTCATCAGAAGAAACAGTGTTACAAAGACGAAGATGACGAGGGTCAAGACGACAGCCAAACGGAAGACTCAATGGATGCTACAGACCAAATGATGTCAAAGCACCCTGATGCTTCAGGCCCAACAGACTCCTCAAAGCCCACACTAGGAACAACAGCAAACTCTGGCTCTGGCTCCGGTTCCGGCTCCAGTACTCCTCTCATGCCTTCACCCAAACTGGAAACAGAAAAAAGTTCACCCAAATCTAACTTGTCAGTAGAAAAACCAAAGCAAAGCGAGGCTGCTCAACCCCCTCCAATGGCCAGACCAATACAACCGACATCTTCACCTCCCGCTGAGCCGCAGCCTTCAACACCTCAATCACAGCAGCAGAAACAATCCCAACCACAAATAGCGAGACCTCATTCACAACCTCAAACCACAGCCGTTCCTTCCAGCCCCCTGCCTGTACCAGTCACCTCTTTACAGAACAGTCTACCTCCTCAGATGTTACAGTACCAATGTGACCAGTGTAAATATGCCTTTCCAACTTTGGAACTTTGGCAGGAGCACCAGCACATTCATTTTTTGGCAGCCCAAAATCAGTTCCTCCATTCACAAATTTTGGATCGATCTTTAGATATGCCCTACATGATTTTTGACCCCAACAACCCACTGATGACAGGGCAGTTGCTCCCTGGACCACTGACACAGATGTCCTCCCAGACGAGTACACCGCTTCCCACGGCACCCAACGCAGCTTCCGGATCAGTGAAACGCAAATTGGAAGAAAAGGAAGAAAACAATCAGAATGAAAAAGAAGGCATGATTAGCGGTGACGAGCCGCAGCGTGATAAGAGGCTTCGAACCACAATTACCCCGGAACAATTGGAGATCCTGTATGAAAAATACTTGCTGGATTCTAATCCCACTCGGAAAATGCTAGATCACATATCAAATGAAGTCGGCTTGAAAAAACGGGTAGTTCAGGTCTGGTTTCAGAACACCCGAGCTCGTGAAAGGAAGGGGCAGTTTCGTGCCGTTGGTCCAACTCATTCTCACAGGAGATGTCCTTTTTGCCGAGCACTCTTCAAAGCTAAAACAGCACTAGAAACACATATTCGTTCTCGACACTGGCATGAAGCAAAACAAGCGGGCTACAACCTCCCCCTCAGCCCGATTATGCCTCAAGATGATGACATTGACAGCCCGCACAAAGAGAACTATTTTGAATTTCCCACTTTCACTTTGTTAAAGACTGATGCATTAAGTGAAAACGAAGCACCATCCACAGTGTCAACACCCATCAGCAAATCAGCAGAAATGTCACCGAAACATCTGGTGAGCCCTTCGTTCTTCAAATTAGAATGCAATGAAGACACTGGAAGCCCAAACGCAGGCCACGGTGATGTTAGCTTTGATCAGAGTAAGACGGATTATGATGAAACGTCTTCTGTTAATACAGGTATCAGTGAGGGAAGCACAGCAGATGAAGGAAATAATGACATGGAAAGCAATTCGGGCGCCACTGGTATGGAGTTTACAGAAGACTTGAAAACACCACTAACTAGTGATCAGATGGTAGCGGCAGTGAGTGCTGCTGATTATTATGATGAAAGACTTTCTGGTCTAAGCTTACCAAGCCCTTCTCTAAGTTTCAGATCAAAGGAAAATGACTTCGATGATAGTGCTGATCGAAGTGAAACATCAAGTTTAGCTGATCCTTGCTCTCCGAGTCCGTTTGGGAAAAAGGCATCACGAAGCAATGACTACCTTGGTCATAAGCGCTTCAGAACTCAAATGAGCAACCTTCAACTGAAGCTCCTCAAGTCATGCTTCAATGATTACCGCACGCCAACAATGCAGGAGTGTGAAATGCTTGGCAACGAGATTAATTTACCAAAAAGAGTTGTTCAAGTCTGGTTTCAGAATGCTCGTGCAAAAGATAAAAAATTCAAATTAAACATGGCCAAATCATTCATGATGAATCAAACTGGAACCGAAGTGCAAAAACCACAATGTTCTCTGTGTGGAATAACGTACACTGCACGTTTATCTGTCAGAGATCACATATTCTCACCGCAGCACATCAATAAGTTGAAGGAAACAGTAGGAACCCAGCTAGATAGGGAAAAGGATTATCTCGCTCCTACAACTGTCCGTCAGTTGATGGCTCAACAAGAGATGGATCGTTTAAAGAAGGCCACAGATGTTCTGGCCATACCCTCACAGCAGCAGACTCTGCAGCAACAAGGCATGATGGATAGCAATTCATTGCATGGACTCAACGTGCCAACATCCTATTCAGGACTCCCAGGCCTTCCTCCTGTTATTCTTCCAGGAGTGAACGGTCCAGCTTCACTGCCTGGTTTTCCCCAAAACTCAACTGGTAAGTTAGTAAGATTCATATATAGATACACATTTAATATAATAACTTAGAAATATCTGGATAAAGTGCTTTGGTGTTTTAATGCACTGGGCCATGTCTTGGTAGGATCTTCTTGTCTGTAGCTTCACTGAGTGGCACCTGGTATAGCCAATGTGTCTTACTTTAGATGGAAAGGATATTTGGAGGCAACTAAAAAAGGCTCTACAGTGATCTGTAGTTCTCAACAAACCGATCAGTGAGTGTTAACAGAAAGACTTTTCTCATCTTGTGAATGGTTCACAAAGGGAAGGAATCTTCACTGTTCCTCAGTTCAATTTGGTCCATTCAGCCAATTACCATCTAATGATCAATGCAATGAGTACCTTGGGAGTGGTTGGGGGGTAAGTGGGGTTTTGCTTATGTTGAACTGGCACACAGGAGATAGACCTGAAGAAAATCACATCAGAAGCTGCTGAATGTTAAAAGTGGGAAGTGATAAGGAAGCAAAAGTATGTGTAAGTTCAATTACAGTTTTAATATTCTATTAGCATTTGCCATCACAATATGTGAATTCTGAAACATAACTTGGAATTTTAATCCACATACTCATTCTATAAAGAGGTTTGGGTTGGATCAAAAGGTAGAAGAAAGAAATGCAAATATAACAAAAGGTTCAAATAGAGAGCACGTATAACTTTTATTTTATTATTCCACAAACATTTTTTTTAAATTGAAAATGATGTGCACTTAGTGAAAATAATGATATTATTGCAAGTGGAAAGGTGAATGTGAAATGGAGCTAAGAGCATAAATAATGTTATGCAAATATAGATTTAATAACCCAGTCATTATGGGTAATGGTTGATATAATAGCCATCAAAAGAACAACAGATGGGGAAATGTCAGAAGCCTTATTCATGGCAACTAGTGAAGAAATACGTTCTGATGAGAGCAAAAAGAAAACAGTGAGGTCCAAACCACCGTTGCAGAAAAAGGACATAAAAATAACCAAAACACCAAGCAGATACAATTGAAAAGATAAAATAAATAAAAAGTAGGAAAAGGACAGAATTGTAAGAATGCTTCTTGAGGATAATTAACATGAGTATTGAAGGGGTGAAATGACAATAGAAATGTAGCTTGGAAATAGTGGAAAGAGATTGTAAAGACAAATAATTGTGTTGAGAGTATAATATAGAGTACAGTATAACAGTATAATATCAAGTATAATATTATGAGGGAGGCGTAGGAAATTGTGGATCTGTTAAATGAACAGTATGATCTCCATATTAGTATTCTCAGGTGAACGTCGTGGACAAATTCTGGATCTGGTCACTCAGGAATTTATAACGTAGGTCAGTGAAGCATATGGAAACTCAGAAGTAGATAAGATCCTTCATTTATTGGTATTAAAATCTAACAACAACTTTCATTCATATAGAGCAGGATAGCATATCGGAGCAATACACAGTGGTGGTGTTCGATGCCGAGCAAGGGAGAAGGGGAAAGGGGAGGTGATCATAAGCGCAGTCAATATTATAAATAGTAATGAAATAGCAATTGCATCTATTCACTAATTGTCCAGGCAGCAACACTGCAAATTTCTACAAACATCTGAATTTCTACGAATGTCATCTTACTGGTAGTAAGTAAGCTAAGTTAAGATACCCAAATGTAAGTTGGTGAGAATCCTTCAAATCTTTCATCACTTCAAAAAACAAGGCACTTTCATATTTAATATATTCTACCGAATGCTGCTGGATATGCCATTATACCATGTGGGTGGAAAAGGATGGACAATGGAAGCAAAGCCTAAAATTAAAAGGCAATTACATTTTTGTTGAAACGGGAGTTAATATTCTAGTTAAATATTTCCTGAAATAAAAAGATGCTTTCAGGCACAAAAAAATCGATGCTACCAACCTCAGAAGGGCAAACACATGGCTGGACTATGGTGGCAAAGAAAAGCAGCCGTAGTTTTCAAGTAGTAAAAATCCTTGCGGGGTTGTAGAAATGGATTGACAAATGGATTGGTTTTGCTGGGAAAATGTGGAACACAGTAAACCAAGATACAAAGCCTGCTGCAGCCAAGGAAGAAAACATGTACGTGACTTTGAAGCTAGATCACAGAGTCATTCCAGCAGCCACCAAAGAGAAGGAACTTCCCCAGAGCCCCGGAGATCTGGTAAGTGTGAAATATTTTATTTTTACAGCATCCTTCCTGCAGAACACCTGTTATTAAGGGTTACCTTTACTCAGCTTGATATGAGCAGTGTGTAAAGTCATCAATTTTCATGAAAAAGTCCTGTATTTCGTAAATTCAATTGAGTTCCACATGCCTGTGCCCCATAGTGTTTTCAACAGCCCTACATTTCCAGAGCAATTTTATTCCTAATTCCTCAGTGGAGCAATAATGACCTTCATGTCTCCACAGATGAGCCATCATTATCCAGCTTCATTCCTCAGTTTATTGTTATCTTGGAGAAGGATGGTGAAGAGACACAAGAGGACATCAGATCATTGGGGAGGTGGTCGTGAGCCACAGAGACACATCATCTAATGAAGAGTTTGCTTCCAAATGGCAGGAAGCACACTACCTGTCATGGTATCCTGCACAACATCTTCTCTAGGGTACATCACATATACCAGACGGCAACAACAACAGACCAGGGGATGTATCAGCTTTAAGATGGTGGTCCTTCGACCCACCACCAGATCATTTTCCCAGAAAGTATTGGAGTGTATGCATCTTATTAACCATGTCCATGACATTTTGGCTACATTGCATACTATTGTGCAGTTGGATTGGATTGAGCACAGTTGCTGGAATACATTGGATATCCAGCCAATCTGATCACAACTCAGATGCAATACTGCAATACTCAGAGCCAATACTTTGTAACTTGATGAGATCATATTACCGCAAACATCAGGTTCAAAACTAGCATCCACTTTTGCTACAATTTTGTTTAATGTATCAATGTTCTAGCAGTGAAGTACATTATATTGGCATTGGGCAAATGTACTTGTAATTTATTCAAGTTTTGCTTTAGATTCTCTTGAAGACAATACAGTTATGTTTATGTTTTCACAATACATTGTGAATTCACTTACCTGTAAGATGTTTCTAGTTGGTGAAGTGAAGGACATTTGTTTTTCTTATTTAGGTCCCAGTATCATCATTCCCCTCCAATTCTCGCCTATCAACCCAGTTTAAACCCAGTTCATGTGTTAAATGGAGCCATCAGCATGCTTGCCATCTGTCCACCCCCCTGGGAACACTTGGCAGGATGTTCAGCTGCATGTGAGGCTCACTTATTCTACAAAACCCTCTCTGACTTTTATTTAAAGGTGTTTTGACTTTTACAAGTTGCAACAGAGTTCCTTCCATGTAAAGGGGACAAATCCTTGTTTGATCTGTGCATCCAGAAAGAAACAGTAATTTAACTAAATGTTACAAGGGTCCAACTCTTGCCAGCTTTGTAGTATGTACACTTTTAACCGCACTATTCTGAAAGATGTATTTAAAATATCCTTCAAATCCCCCTCACCACAATCCTCTGGTTTTTCAATGGTGGTGCATTTCGCCCACAAAATATACAGTCAATTCACTTTACAGTATATTCTGTGAAGCGCTTTGAGACGTCTTGAAGATGAGATAAGATCCTATATCAAATGCAAGGATTATTATAAGCACATAGAGGCTTATTTTCTGCTTGCGAACAACAATCGAGGTTTCTCTGGAATTGTTGTGCCCAAATGGCTAATATTATTTCTGCTAATCTGAAAATATTGGCCAACTGATAACCAGTCATATCGTGAATTATTTTGTAGAAATGTTAGATTTTATACTATAACAATCATCGAAAAGTTTATCCACTGAGAGTTTGCTAAGTAACAAAATCTATGTCATCATACAAATGTAATGAACGATTTGTATTGGGTATCATTCAGAATTATTGCATTCATCTTTAGTTCAATACCAGCTGTGTGTTACATTAAACCTTATCATGGCACAATTAAATGAATCCAGAAAAGCTC